>NC_089884.1:10495086-10798362 GCF_040182565.1 Anser cygnoides
ACCAACTGACAGTTTGTTACACGAGGCCCTATTCAGCTGTCAAGAGTGATTGTTCTACTCTGCTCTTATCTTCAGAGGTTGCTTTCAGTAGTCAAATGTGTATTAAGGTTTTTGTCTAGGTAAAACAGAAGGGGTGACACAGTATTTCTATCTGTTACCCTATGCATAGGGGCAGAAACTTGATCTTATTTACTCATGGTGTGGCGTGTATTTCAAGGTTATCAAATTCAGTCTTCCTAGATATTCACAGCACTGGTGATGATAACCTACATGTTTTGTGAAACACAAATACCATGATTTGAATGTCTTCTGTCAATGTAACTCTTCATCCAGAAGGTCAGGCTGGAGCTGTAGAGATGGAGCGGTCAGCCACTGACACTGATTTCACTAGCTAGCAGCTGTGTAGTTGTTCCTTAGCACACTTTGCACTTGGGCTTGAAATCGTGAGTGGCTGAGGTGGGCTCTCACTGCTGCTGTCAGTGTGCTAGCAGCCACTAGATGGAGGAATTTCACCAGGATTTTTCTTTAGCCTATTTTGAGGTGTCTCTCAAGACACTCTGCTCCGTGTGATTTCACACAATATTAATATGCAAAGTTTACAGTATCTGTTAGCAATATCCAGTCTAGGGAAAAAAACTAATAAAACTAAGGTTGTGTAGCTTATAAAATTCATGTTTTAAAAGGCAAATTTCTACTTCATGACAAAGCTTTGATGCATCATTCCATTTCAGTGCTTCATCTCTAGTCTAGTGGTGTTATCTGAGCCATCTCTATCCTTACTCTGTACTCGAATATGGATGCAATTTTCCTTATATACTTGTGGAAACTTACTTTTTTAGGTTGCTGGAATCCCATGTTATATTTTATCCCTAAACAAAGAAAGAAATTACAGTCATTACTTAAAAATACAAACAATTTAAATTTTCTTGACTAATATCAGTGTGTATCATCTCAGTTACTAAAAGGAGAACAGAAATAAGTTATTGTTAGTACAATGATACAGACCAATGATGAATTGAAATTAATGTGTAGCTCATAGCAACAACGCTCCTTTGAAGGACTTTTTATAGATGTCAAAGCAATTGTGAAAGGTATTTAAATGTCATTATTTTTTATTTTTCCCTTTTACAGATGGGGAAACTGAGATGGAAGAAAAGTGATTGCTTAACCTCAGCTAACAGAAGAACAAGAAACTCTGGATCACAGGTTAGAGCTCTGAATAAATGTTGTTCTTTGTGTACATTTTAAAATTTCCCAAACTTTGGACAGTACGACTTAATCATAATAATAGCTTGCATTGAGTACTATCCTTTGCTGTAAAACCAAAGCAATGCACTATGGAGTTATGTGTAAGTAAGGAAATGTTTGTAGAGTTTAGAGGAAAAACACACATTATATTTTGCCAAATCTTCTGGCTTCTACAGTGGAGCCTACTTGAAAATATAATGATAAAGATGCGAAAATCCTAGAAGGCAGCTCTAGGAGATGTGTATGATCTTTGCTGTTCCTAATCTCTGTTAAGTATAATAATAGGAAACACTTCTTAATTATTTCAGGGCATTTCAACGTGGAACACTGCTAGCATTGTTGTCAGTTGCTTCAGTTTAATAAATCTGCATTACAAATCCACAACATTTTGACAAGGACAATTACAGTGCTTTGTAACACCTTCCACTGTAAGTGGAAACATCACTGGAATAGTTCAGTCCAGATTAATTTTCATGGTACTATGAAAAATTTTGTGAAGAACTAGGTATGCACAGTGTTTCAATTTTAGTTTATCGCAGTTAAAGTAGTTAGTCCAACTTACATGATTAATCATGTTTTTTATCAGAACTACAAACCGTTGTTAGTAGTAGAGTCTGAGTCAGATTGCTAAGGCTATTTCTATGCTGTTAGAGCTCATCTAGCAGTGTTCATCACTCTTTTGGCTCATGCTTGAGCTTTAATTCCACTACAGCAATTTGTTGGCAATAAACTCAAGGTGGATGGGAGAATATTGCAATTCTGTGACTATTAAAAGCAAGGGGCATATTATTATTTTTACTTCACCAGAAGTAGGTTCCAGACATTTACTGGAGTCTTAAGCTGCCTTCTAGCGCCTTTGCACATGCATTTAGCTGGAAAATAAAGTAAGGAGGTATATTCTAAGGAGAAACGGAGCTAGTCTATCGTGTTCTTGTCTGGGTTATAGAAGTTTAAAACTGGATGCCTTGCACTAGGCTTTACAGATGTTAATGAGCAAGTATGAGAGCTGTTTTTTCCTATGATTGTTTCTGTAGCGTTGTTTCATAAAGGTAGCTTGCTTTAGAGACATAGTTTGCACTCATACTCTGTGCTTTGAAAAATTAAAAATAAATGCTGGTAGGTTATGAGTAACTGTTTAAAAATGATTCTTTGCTTATTGGTGTTAACACATAATCAGAACAACAATTCATGTTCAATGTAAATGTTTGGTGAAGCACTTGCCAATCTCTTCAATGTTTTCTGAATTTGTGACTTCTAAGAGTTGGCTTCTTTTAGCTGTCTTTCTCATGATACAGTCTGTCACTTCAGATTTAAAGCTACACGGGGAAAAAGCCCTCAAGTATGGAGAATTCAGGGAAATTATATTGCACAGATCTACTCTGCTAATCAAATCTAAACTTAACGTTACACTGCATCATTGCATTTTGGCAATAATATCTGAGAGCTGGTAAGATACATGGAGAGTAATTTCTCTTTGCCTTAAATAACCCACGGGTGTCTGTGTCCAGGTAAAGTTAGTGATCATTAACTGTTTGGTGCTGGACACGACAGTGACCAACATCTCACTATGCTCAGACAGAATAGTGAAGAGATGCAATCATTCTATCAATTGTACATCGTTTATGTCAGTTTTCATGGTGTTTTTTCTCTTCCCCTTGTGCAACCATGAATTTCCAGACCTGAGCTTGGCCTATGTTATACGACTGCTTTTGTTGTCTTCATGAAATATGAGCCTTATGCTTCATCCAGTCCTACCATGTAGTCAGTCCCATTGTGAGTTTTTCTTTTTTTTTGAATGCTACTAGCAACACAATAAAAGGGCCTTCATCTTCCCTGTGTAATATTATATAGCTTTGCCTCTCTGCCTTCTCCTCTGTCTTTGTTTCAAGACCTAATTTTGGTTTGCCTCTGGTGTTTTCCTCTGTTCTGAGACTGCACTACAGCTGAAATATTTTTTTTAATAAAAATGATAACTTCAAGTCTGCATCTGACTCTTTCCCTTTAGTGGACTTTCGTGAGCAGTGTATACTTGTTTGCTTCATCCTAGCTGATTTGTGAAATACATATACTCTGGAAGGGCTGTTAATATCACTGCATGAACATCTGTGTCAAGTGTCCTATTCTCATGCACTTCAGTTTTATGTGCTTATTCAGAGAAGACAACACATACTTAACCACAGAATCAGTAGTGGATTAGTACTGAGAATTCTGATTAGCATGAAAAATCTTTAGTTTCAAAAGGATTTTCTCCAAAATATTGTCCAGATCATTTTAAAATTCCAAAAAGGAAAAAAGATGAACTGTTAGCTTGTGCTAGTATACATGAACTTAACATTTCTTATCCTAACTTATTCCATTGTCTAATTGTTTGCATATTTTAATTAAATTACTCATTAAAGTGGAAAAATACAGTTGCTGCTTCTGTGAACTATTTGTTTTTACATATATTAAAACTACAGTGTTCATGCTTAGAATGCTTTTTAAACTAAAACTGTTAGAAAATGTTTTTATATTGAAATTGAGGCCTAATCAATAGAAAAAACTATATATGGCGTGTATCTGTTTTGTTTACTATGAGTGTTTCCTTTTTATGTGTAAAAAACATTGTTTTGAAGAAAAACCACAGAAACCAACAAAGCACCTTTAAAGTCCCAATCTAAGCTACATACACAGTACCGCATTTTAATAGGGGGAAATTGATGAGGCAAGGTACTGAAGGCTTAGCAAAATGGTAGGACATCTTCAGCTGTGTATCAAGAAAGAAGTGAATCCATACAGTAAATCTATATAATCTAACATCTCTGAGTCCTCAGTAAAGCTGCAAGTATGCAGTGTCATTTCCCACAGATAAGTCAACTTTTACAGTGATGTTTTGGTTAATTGACGCAGTGCTGAGCCATTGTCATAGCTAGATGCTTAGTGACAGGACAGGCACCTCTGTTTTACAGAGAATTGCAAAGTCATGTGTTTCCAAGACACTGTAGTGTCTAACTTCAGCTCATGTCTAATGTTACAGTGATTGTTGCAATGTTAAAGATGATGCAAACAAACCTTACTGTATTCTCTGTCAGTGGCAAGGTGCATGCAGGGAGACATAGAGCCTCCTGATAGCTGACCAAAGAATGTATTTGTCACTCTTCAGGTGAAGGCAATCAAACCAGGTCTCCATAGCATCTTTACTCCTGTATCACCTTTCTGTATCTGGTGGCAGAATAATTATATACATGACAAGAATGATCCAATTTCTGTATGAATTGGAAGAGTGAATTACTGGGGAGCTTGCTTGGAACGCACCTTTTTCTTTGGGGGTGTGGAAGGGTTAAATGTTACTGTAACATAATTTTATTCTGACGGCCATTGCTAAGGTGTGTACCACTTAGTGATTTTTACTTCTACACGTTGTGATGTAGAGTTGTTACCATTCTAGCTTTTTACACAGAAGATGCAATTATTGACTTCTCTCCAGTGCCCAATGACATCTTTTTGTTAATGTTTACAGCACTCCCTTTTGTACTTTTCCTGCTCTGACTGTTCATGCTTCTGTTCCTCCCAATAACTTTTGTCCCTTTACCTTTCTTTCCCTATATAAAGAGTTGTCAGTGTCTGCTCTGCCTGTGATCCAGCCTTTTGGAGAGCATAACAAAAGGCGAAGCTTGTAATCATTACAAAACACAGAATGCCTGTGTTTGACTAACTCCATTTTAATTGATACTGCTTACTCATGTTCTATTGCTTTACTATTGTCCTTGCCAGCAAAGTCGATGGTGAAAAATCTTTTCTTACAGGGAAAAATTAGGTGGGATATTCCATGCTCTTCAGATGTACGCAAATTAACAGCAACATCTGACAAGATTGGATTTTGTCTAATAAAAGATAAACTGCATAAAGGTGTTATGGAAAATAAATCTGTTTCTTTTCTTAATGCATTAAATAAAAACTGTTGATTTGCTATGCATCCTGTTAAACCTTTTTCTGTTCTTATGCCTCTGATTCTGGTATGCAAAGTCAACCTCTCATTATTCTTAGTGGCAGAGAACCTGATCTTAAGTCCGTCTTACTGACTTAAAGAAGCTGCAAACTTCTTAAAATGTTTGGTGGTGATTTCCTTTGCTCAGGAAGGGATGGATAGAATGTTTCTCTGACCATTTCCCAGTCTCCAAAGGAGCCAGCCCTTGAGAGCTCTAAGCAGTTAAATATAACTGGTGGAATAAAGAGCTGCTTTCTTGTTTGGGAAGGGATAAGAAGTTTGCCAAGCTACTAAGTTAATTTTTTACCTTTTTGTTTAATAAGCCTTCATTCATATGCAGGTTCCTTTGTAAATCAGAAAACTTGTTTTTCCCAAGTTCTTTGCTTTTTGATTCAAAGCAAATCCCATCGTTGTCACGCATACTATTTTTAATAGCTGAAATGCAATCAATGTATTTTAGAAACTTTGAACTCTGACAAGTGACTTATTCTTAAGCAGTTGTGGCATAGTGGGATACATCAAAAATAAAAGAAACCATCTTCTCCCTCGTTTTCCACTTCCCTAAGTGCACAAACTGAGTTGTTTCATATTGATCTTGTGCTTCTTATTGATCAGAGTCAGATTCAGAGAGGTAGGCATTGAATCTAAGTAAAACAGTTGCTTCATATTTCTAAACCAGGCAAACTTGCAGTTTTTCCATCCCATAGGCAGCAGGCAACACGGTACCATGCTGCACTTGCATCATGGTTTATGTGTGGCAGTAGAAACCTGTGTGCATTTCAGTTGATTAAAGCACAATTACTCTGGCTTTTTGTGACTGAAATGCCTTTCCATCTTAATGATGTTAGGGAGTCTCAGGACAGAAGTACTGTATGTGGGGAAAGCAATGCAATTCTGAAGGACATACCCTGCAAATAATTAAGCGTTAGGTTCATCCATCAGTTTGAACAAGAAAAAATTACAAATGGACAAACCAAAGAAGAGATCAGTACACACATTAAATGACTTCTAATGTTTGTCACTTGAGGACTTTAATACTGTCAAGAAACTCGGTATTCCCAGCTCATTTGTGGTAGCAGTAACCGATCCTGTACATCAGAATCGAGCGAAACAGCGCAGTCATCGTTCTGAAGTGCAGTGCTTGCTGACTTGCGGCTTCTACCACCCTGTCATTGCTTCCCTCTTGATTTCCTGATCAGCTTGCTTCTAGCCAGTACTCTTGCCTCTTGACTTTTTTCTGACATGGGCCATCCTTTGTACACAGCATTCTATGCTTTTTTTTCCCTAGTAAATGATTCTTGGAGTAAACGATCATTGCATGGGGCTGATACCCATCCCTTCTAAATGTGGCCACCATCTTCATAATGTTTTTATCTATACAGTGCTTTCCAGAGACCTGGACGAGATACCCAGCCTATCTGCCTGCTATTGTGCTTTCCTCTCATAAAGCTTTTTTTACCGCTTGTCCAAGTTGCCCTTTGTCTGTTTTGCTGAATGTATTTTTGAATTAAGTACACTGGTAAGAAATCCTATGTCATTAAGTTTGTTTTCATTGCTAGCTGAGTGGTTCTTGCTTGGTGTTTTTTTCCTTATTTTTTTTTTTAAGCTATGCTGTTAGTCTTGTCCATAAGGTTATTCATTTGCATTCAGACTTTTAATGAGGCTTTCACCCACCTACTACTCCATTGCCGAGTTCATAAGTTGTTTGAGCAGAAGACTGTTATATTGCTCAAAAAGTTATCAGGATTTTTCAGTTCCGTCTTCCAGAAGAACAATAGAACATACATGTAAGCCCTTACTGAGAGACATACTACTGTTTTTTCATAATATTCTTATGTTCTAAAATGCCCTGTTTCCATCTCCTTGGCTACCAGCTATGTAACTTGCACTTGGTCTGTTTCTTGGATAGCTAATAAAGCAAAGGAAAATGCATAGTACCTTTACATTAATTTGAATGAATACAAGAAGCAGTTCCTTATAAACTTACTATGAGGAAGGTAATGCTACTTGTTTATTTTTTTGCTCTTTACATACAATTATTAGCAAGTGAAATTTTCTGACTTAATTTGTATTTGATAAGAATTTTACAAAGAAAGAAGGAAAGCCAAACCTGTGCTATTGCGTTCCTTATTTTCCTATGGATTTATCCCTGGGAATATTGTTAATTATAATCAGTAGCTTTCAGGCATTGTCAGCAGTTAGTTGCTATATCTACTTAATACCTTTCAGTTATTCTCCATTCTCATTTTTAATACTTGCATAGCAATAGCCTTCGTAGTATGACTGACAAGGACATTACGCTTTTTTCAGTTTTTTTAAAAAGTAAAAAACTAAGGTTTAAAATGCAGCAGTGTATTTACATGTAGTAGCCTGTACAGACTGTTCAGGTAACTGCAGGAGTTTTGGTGAATCCCAGGCAAGCACTGTATGTAACTTGTGACTGTAGTGGAGAAAGGAGTGAGTTGATCAGAACAGCTCACATAGAACCCCACAAGTGTTCCAAGAAATTGTGCAAAAGTTTCAGTGGCCTTCCTAATGGAGGGAAGAAGGGAAGATGAGTACAATTCTGGACCGCTTTCATGTCACTATGGAGAGATGCCTCTTTGGGGGAGGGAGAGTGCAAATGGGAAGAAAAGGCTGCAGGCAAAACTTGAAAGGCAGATCTATGCAGACATGCCTCTGAGTGACTAAGCTCATTGATCTAATAGATTGACCATGGATCAAATACCACAGATGTGTGTCCAAATGCCGTACAGTGTTGTGTTGCGATCAATTAGCTGGAACTGATACTGTTTCTTTCTGCTTTTCTAATGCTTAATTACTGACAAGTCTTCCTGGTATGTGACCAATATGTACTATCAAAAAAGAAAGTTAACATCTGTGACTTAACTGCAAAGTATGGTGCAAGATGGGTGTTATTTGGGCAGACCTTGATTTGTGATGTGAGGAACAAGCAGATAATAGTTCCTGGGGAGCTGAGTATGAGGGGTTGAGGTCTTTGCCAGGACTTTTATTCCTGACTAATGTGCATCTGAAAAGTAGTAGCGTTGGTCACTTCTTATTGGCATTGAGTGGAGGAGTCCTACCACTTCTCATTTTGGAGGATTTCCTTTCCCTTGTGAAGGAGCTCACTTGCACTTAATCTCCGTACAGCCTTTTATAACTCATTGGTAGAAGAATGCTTGCATAAGAATTTGCTTGGATTAATTTTTGTACCAGTAAGAAAGAGGAAGAAATGGTGTTGTTCAAAAACAAAGTTCTGACAACTTCCAGTATCTGTGTAAAACATGGGAGTTCATATGTATTCATGACATACTTCATGTGGCTAGTGTGAAGTGCATCTTCCAAAATGGTATGCTTTCTGCCTGCACAAGGGGTTGTAATCACCCTCCACCTAGACTGACTGTTCTACTGCAGGCACTGTACTGAGGGGTTTGTCTTTAGCAGCATGTTTCACCAGAAGTGTGTTATGTGGCAGTAGCTCACTTTTACATGCTTGAAAATAATAACAGTGCATTTCTAAGAAATCAGAAATGCATGCTCTAAGGTACCTGTAAGAAGTGTACTTAAAACAGAGGAGTGAGAACAGATTAGAGGCCTCTGGGTGGAATAGTTTTAATACAGTGAAGCCTCCAGATGCTCTAATGTTGTTTCAAGGAATTTAAGAAATTAAGGATGACCGAGCTGAAGCACAAATTAAGTGAACTGTTCTCAAGTCAAATTAATAAAGAAACAATCAACAATGCTGATGTGTCAAAGACCTTGGAGGATTTCAAGGTTATAGTGCCAGATAGCATAAAACTCCATCAAAACTCAGATGCAAAGAGTGGTGCCTATTCCTGACAAAACAATCCCAGCAGGTCTAAGAGGCAGTCAGATATTGTTATTGTCTCTGGGGGCCACTAGGCATATCAGCAGGCACTTCTCCATCAGTAAAGTGGCAGTTTGGTTTTCATGTTTTCTACTTGGCTATGTAAATGTCAATGAAAACTGGTAGTTAGACACCTGGGAAGCAGAACCTCACGTCTGGACAATTTGTCAAATGTCTCCTTACCTTAGTGTAAGGGACAGCGCTTGAGGACAGGAGGGATTTTTAAAGGACAGGAGTTTTCTAGATGTGGTGAATGGGATGGGATCCTGAGTATTAATTCTGCTGCCTGAGAAATCTCCAACTTATTAACCCTAGGCAACCCTAGAAGAAGCAATTTATAGTTACTTGAGGAAAGGGTACTAAACGGGGAGACACTGAAAAGATTCAGAGTTTCCCAGTAAGACTTGAAACAAACTCAGGATAGAAATGGGAAAAACACCCCACAAATGCTTGCTATCAGATAAGGAATGGTGAGTCTCTCAGTAGGTCTAAACTCTTTTGTGCTAGGCTGTGGTAAATATGGGCATGTGCTGCTGAGGTTTTCTTAATGCTTCATGTGGCCTGCTTGAGTTTGACAGGTTCATGTGCTTACAGAACACGTGGCGTGAGCTTAATGGAACATTGTATCCTGTGACCCTCTGGACCCATGTAAGCCAATTCAGCAAGAGTAGGGCTTAGAGGATGATCGCTCTGCTAACCACTGCTTACAACTCTTACCAATAGGAACTGGTTATCTCACGGTCCATCCATAGCTGGGCCTCCCTCCTGTGCGGATAGCTTTGGTGCCTCTTTCCCCACACACTTCCCAGCGTACCTCCACATCTCCATTTTGGCATCTCACGTGTGACTACAAACTCTTTGGATGGGATGCACAAGGAGCTGCTGCTAAAGGAGAAAAACTTACCCTATCCACATGTTTTTTCCTGTTAGCTTCACTAGTCACTGCCTCTGCCAGGTCACTGCACTTGCCTTCCTCTCTCCAGCTGACAGAAATAAAAGGGAAGCTGCAGCAGTGGTGTGGCAGTATACCCCCAGGTACATGGGTGAGAGAGAGCCTTCTGCAGGGACTGGCAATTGTTCTTTTTATCTCCACACCTGGGTGAGCAACATTTGTCTTTAAAAGGGGTCACAGCTACTATAGCAGGGAGAAAAAAAGGAAGGCATTCTCCATTTGGTCAGTCTTCCCATCTCCTGTAGGTGCCATTTCTGCCTGTTCAGCCCGCTGCCTGGGCTGCAGGAACCAGGAGGGCTTTAATATACTTGCCTTTCTTTGGCAGTCTCTTAACCATCTGTCGTGCCTAATTTTTCTAGCATCTAGAATGGTACACTAGTCCAGGAAGGGGCCATATGAACTGAGAGGTGGATGGGGTGGGATAAAATATTTTTACTTCAGTGGCTGAGTTCCTACAGCTTTATTAATTATTGTTCAGAAATGGAATATTAAAAACAAAAAACAAAACTCTGAACTCCACTATCACAAGATATGCTGCTCTCATCAGAATTGGAAGTGTAAGTTTAAAAACTATTTGTTAGTGCTAGAGTAGTAATGCGTTATTAATTTTGTGGGTGATGGTAAACTGGTCTCCTAATCTTTTTACTCATGCTGTGTCTTCTCAGAGTACTTTCCCTTCCAAAACAGTTGGGAAGTTTGTGCTGCTCCACTGAATCCAAATCTTTTGGAAAATTACAATTTTCAAAAATCAAGTTTTTTCATGTTAAATTGTTAAAAAAAAAAAAATTACTAAAATTGTCAGTTGCCTTTTAGTTTTAATGGGAATCTCACTTTAGGAAGACAAACATGCCTTAAAAATATTCAGAATCGAGTGTTGGTCATCTTTCTCATTTCTTTGTATCTCTTCCTCAAGAATAACTAAACCAGTAAGATGATTTATGGAAAAGAGCATTGCTGTTTCACACACTCACTGTTTTCCAACCTTTTCTCCTCCCTTAGAAAGGGACAGCATTTTCATAACTGTTGTGATGCCCTGTAGGGAAGCTTTAATTATCTAAAAAGCAAAGGTGTCAAAAACTATATAACGTAGACTAAATCAGAATGAGATAATATTTTGAATCACCATTTACAATGAATTTAAATGTCTCTTTCTTGATGCAAATCTAGCTTTGCCTTAAACTTAAGCCCTTTTAGCAGTAATTATCTTTATGCTTTTCATGCAATCTTAGATTCGCTTCTGTCTTTACCATTGTTCTAAACCTTCTTTTCAGCTGAAATGAGCTGAAAGTGGTACACCTCTTTTGGTTTCAGGTAACTTGAAGTTCTGCTCTACAGGACAAAGATTCCATTAACTTGGAGAAAATGTATCGCTTTGAATACCTTCACATAACTGCTTGCACATTTGGTTTGTTTGCACAAAATTCTTCAGAGTATATTCTTGAGACCTCTCATGCTGATTTCAGAGGAACTTGTGAAAAAAATCATACCTTCACTGCAGTATTGATCTTCTAGAAGAATATATGAAGAAATCATTAAAATCATCTCCCTTTATCTCTGAAATTTGAACACATAGCTCAGTTTTTCTCATAAGCAAATGGGGCTTCAGCCTGTTTACATCACTTCCCTTTTCCCCCTTTCAGGAAGGTGGTAATTGCCCGACTGACAGCAAGTGCTAGAGGAAGCAATAGGAGTGATTTCCTTGGTGACTGTCAGACTCTTCAGACAGAGCTTTCAAACTACATTTCTAACAACAGAAATACACGGTGGGAAAGATAAGCAATGTGGTCTTTAGCAAGCTTGTTTCTTGCCAATATACTGAAATATTTTTCCATCTACCAGCCATTCCAGCTTCATGCTGGTGTGTTAGCTTGGGGAACTCACAAAGGCTGAATGATTCATTGAATTCTTTATTTTTATGGAGAAGCAATATCAATTGAAAAGCTTAGAATCAGAACCTCTGATATAAGCTTTTTTTTTTTTTTTTAAATGTTACTAGTCAGTATTTTGGCTTCGCAGCCTCTCTGGCCTAAAGTCACTGTGTACTAACCAATGTAGAAAATGAAAACAAAAGCTCCTTACAAAAGTTAATTTGTGTATATGTGAGCCACTTGCATGACTTTTAGGGTGGGTGTTTGTAACTTTATTTGGTTCTGTAGAATGCTTCAGACTAATGCAGATGGAGATATGTTCTGAGGTTATTAAATCACGAGGCTTTAACAGTTTTTAAAACACTAGATTCTGGTCATATTCTGAAAATCTGCATAGCCAAGGTTGTTTAAGCCTGCTTTGGTTACCTTTAGTAATATTTTCACCTTTGTAAGAGAACACAGGAGAACTTTGTATTATATTAAGGCTACAGAGATCTAAAACTAGCTGCTTTAGTTTCTCTCCTTAAAACATACTCCAAGTCTTCTAAAAAGAAATAGTCTGATTTATTGCTGTGCATCAGTTTTTCCTGCTGTCTCCTGCTTATTCTCAGGTTCTTCTCTATCTACACCCTAAAGGCATCACAATAACTAAAATGAATATATGCAAATGTCTCAAAGAAGTTCCTATTAGGATTTGTAATGTTTTGAATGTTTCCCACCTTCCCTTATTTGCATGTAGCTTTGTATAGAGAATAAATGTTAACCCAACTAGAAATCCTGATAGGGATTTCTCTTGTCTTCAAGACTATACAGGGGTTGAGAAACCCTAATTCTTTTGTTATTGAATTAGATAATTACTTAATACTAAAGTAATGCATAAACCCTGAGGCAAGCGAAAAAATCAGTTTTTTTTTTTCAGCTAGTTTTAATAATACTTACCTGTATTTAATGTTTCCTTTAATCCAAACAAACATTTAGGTATTTGACATGTAAAAAACTGCTACTAGTTCAAAACTACTTAATGAAAATTCCCTTTTTCTAAGGATAAATATTTTGTTGAAATAGAGGTAATAACAAACCTACTGTAGCCATTATTTTTATAAGAATAACGCTGATTTAATTCCAATTGAATTTTTTAAATTAAATAAAAATCTGTGTAGTGTCTAAGACTGTAAGTTACAGCACTAAGAACCTAAATCTTGCTAAACATAATCTAATAAGGGCAGAAAATGTTCTAGCTGACTTTCATCGTCCAAATTGAGGGATGGGTAAAGTACACTTCCTGCAAAGAGCATAATGTGGAAATCTGCAATTTTTCTTCTCTTTTTATAGCTGAAGCTGCTATTTTTAGCGTACATGAAAGCACTTATTTTTCTGGTATAATCATAAAAAGAATGTATTCTTGTAGAACTACATGCGACTCCTAACTGGGTTATGTGGCGAGGCTAAAAACTTGCCTGGCTTACGTGGCTTGCTTCCTGCAAGGCAGCCTGCCCAGTCCCGTTGTGCCCCGTCTCCCATCCGACCACAGTGAAGCTGCGTAGCAGCAGAAACGTGGGGATGGCAGGCTTGTAATGCCTCTGCTCCCGGGCCGTTATTTTTTCATTGATCTTTACAAGCCTATAACTCTTTTTAAAAGCATGTCATTAGATAGATATTGAAAGGAAAATGCTGATGATGGCTCTACAAAACCAATAAAGCTAGCTTTATTAGCTTTTATAAAAGCCTTTATTGCTCCTAGGGTCTTGGTCTCGGTAGTCCGTGAACCACATTCAGACACTTAAAGCCTGTCTCTCATAGGCATCTCCAAAGCCTTCGCCCCTGTGCTTAGTGTTCCACTCAGGTGAACGTACTGGGGTAGGTGCAACTTTCTTTTCTCCTCAGATCTTCTGTCTCATAAAGTCAAAATGCAAAACCTTCAACATATCTACCTGTTCTTAAGTACTGGTAACCAGCAGAAGAGGTAACTGGTGGCTCCTGGCAAAGGAACGAGTTCCTCTGTTTCCAGTGTAACAATAGCTTAGACAGTAAACATTCATTTTCATCAAGCACTTTGCTATAAATCTCAGTTTAGTATCTGTTTCAGATGTTCTAGATAAATCCTTAACCTTTAAGTTGTTCCCTCTTGTAATCCCGTATCGCTGATGAATCTTGGCAGTGATAAATGGCGCTGCTAGACCCTGCAGCTACTTGTGTTCGTGTGCTTCCCTATGTGTTTTCTTTAGAGGGAGGAGGAGGCTTGGAGAAAGCCAGTTTGAATACTAATGCGTATAAATGGCTTCCTTCTCTTCATTCTTTTCCTCTCCATCCCTGAACTCCGAGTGCGTCTGTGAAGTTACCCTCAAAAAATAACCAAAAACCCAATGCCTTGTCTCAAGTAGGAGCTACCTGATGTTGTTGAGATCATCTGCAATGAATGTGCTGCTTTTTTGAAGTCAAGTAACATAGCCCATAGATTGAAAAAAGGGTGACACACCTCTCTGTAAGAAAACAGTACAGAAGTACTGATTACTAACAATGATTTTTAGAAATGAAAAGAGAACGTCAGCCCCTATGTAACATCACAATTCTGTAGCTAATGCTGCTATTAAACTGTCATGAAACAGCAGAGAACTGTTGAAACAAAACTGACGTTCAGAATGAATATTAGAACTCCTGAAATTTTCCAGATTTTGTCTGATATAAAAACTTTTATTTGGGGTAAGTGCAGATAAATTCAAAATCTGAATTTCATACGGAAAACAGGCCTGCTGTAGCGAGGATCTGCACCGATGAGAACTTCTGGCGTGAACAAGCAGAACCCAGCTGTTGCATTGTGCTCTTGTTATGCAGTGCTGATCAGTTAGAACTAAAGATGCTGTATGAAGCTGCCCAGCGTCAGACTACAGGGGATCCCAGCTGTAATGCATTTGCTGACCCATAGCAGATCAGGACCTTTTTGGTAACGGTGTAGCACCAGCAAGCTTTGAAACAAATGGGGGAGTCATTCAAGAAAAAGGCTGCGGTATCACAGAACAGAAAATGGAGCCTGCTCTTTGATCTGACATAATACACGTCTACAGCTCCAGGCACATTTAAAAGAGCTGAGTGCATTCAGTACGTTCCAACACCTGGCATAGACCCTAAATTTTTGTGATACTACCAGCTCGATCTCGTTTCTGGTTATTGGTTCAAAGGGAATAATCTTTCTTAACAGCCTCTCAAGGGTACCACAAAACTTTATTAATATTAAGCAAGGAACTTGGAGATCCTCCACAATGATATGGATAGGATAATGCTTTAATAGTGTGGCTTTGTCACAGAAAAATAATTAATTCTGTCCTATTTCTTTGAATGACTGCAAAGATTTTGTGCTATTTGTTAATATATTTAGATCAGATGCTAAAGTGAAAGCCTAAACACCCTGTCATCTTCAGACACACTCAGGCAATTAGAGTGCAGCTCGTATTATTGTTTTATAATTCAAGCCTAGTGAAGTCGTAAATTAAGCTCATTAAATTTTCAATTGCATTAATAGGAAAATTCAACTTATTAAATTCTTTGGTAGGGCATAATAACAAAATATTGGAAATGCATCTTTTTCCTCTATTCTCATTAATCCTTGCTGGCCAGATAGCCTTGTCTACCCTTAATGTGGGAAAAATAAAGTAATGGGAATATAAATTGAAGAAAACAGTATCTGTTACACAGAGTTTAACGTTAATCTTCCTTGTCACATTTTAAAGAGTTGTTTAACAAATTCTCATGACTGACAGCCTGCCCCACAAATAGCTGCAGGCATCTCAGCAGCAAGGTGCCAGCATCTTTGCATTCTGTGCCTGGCACTGCTTGTTTACAGCAGGCTATCAGATAGACTGGTAACACTATTCTTATTTGGCAATACATGACACAATTTGATGTAAGAGGTTGAGCAATTTAAAAGAGAAAATATTAAAAATCTCTTTCCAGCAATTGGATTTTGTAAGTGTATGTATTTAATGGAGCGTGCAACTATGAACCTGCTGTGAGCCAAGTCCGTACTGGTAGAAATGGTTTCGTATCCATTAGAATCGTAATGACTAGATTCACAGTTGTGGTGGGTTTCATTACATCAGTGAAACTTTTTTTTTATACTAGATAATGGTTCAAGTACAAATTATTTGAAAATTAATGTAGCTCCAGCCAGTTATACTGCAGCTGCTTTTGTCGTGCTGTGTTAGTATGCTCACGTTATAACAGTACAAGTACTACAGAAATTCTTCATTCATTTTGATAAGTGGTAGTGGTGTTCATGGTGTTTAATTTATTCACTGCTTATCTAAGTTATTAACAAATTCTAGTGGGACAGAGGGAGAAATGAGCATGAGGGAGCTTGAAATCCTTTGCATGTAGTGCTAAGTCACTCTAGACAAGTATGCACACAGAAAAATATTTGGCTAGATAATTTGAAGGCTTCATCCTAAGTGTAGACTAATAACCTTCCTCTTGCCTGCTACCATTAAAAAGGTAATTTTTGACTGAGAAAGCTGTTTTCTATCTCTAGTTTATACTTATGAAAACCATATCAATTAGCTGTTTCCTCAATTTTTTTGCTCAGTCTGGCCAAATGCCAGAATGCAAAAGATGTGTCTTCATTTCTTCAGGCAATTCTGTGGCACCTGTCTCTGAACTCTGTTCCCCCAGGTGCAGAGGTGTGTAACCCAGTGCTCAGTGAAGTCCCGTAAGCTCCTGTGGGTTTCTGGAATTGTAATTGGTGACCCATTTAAATCCCCCCATTGTTTCTCACAGCAGGACATTTGGTAAATGGATCTTTTGCCACACAAGTATGGGATATTTGCAGTATTATCTCTCCCTTTTCCTCTTGGAAGACTCTGGGAAGGGGAGTATTTTTATTCATGCTTTTATGAGGTGATTTTTCTCTCTTTTAGCTGCTGTCAATGTGTGTGCTGAAGTTGGTTGCCAGGAGAACAGGACCTAAAGACATGGCAAAGTAACTACTTTGCAATTAACTACTTGCTATTTTAAGGTTTAAACTTATTAAGCTAAAATGATGGTACTTTTGAGGCTGATTCATGATTTTTCATTGTTCAAGATAGGTAACATGAGATGCATTACCCTTTTTTCACTCTCTTCCCCTCTAGTCGTTTACTCCAGCAGGCTGGAGTCCATGCTAGTAGTGCAAGCCATGCTGCCTTTACTCAGGGCTTCTGGTAAAACCAAAGTAGTGGTTCTAGGGAGGCTTCCGCGTCTTCCTCATCTCTTCCAAATTGTTGATACAGAGCTTAAAAACAAAGCCAAACAAAAAGGCAACCAATGGCCCCCACAGCCTGCTGTGTGTTGGAGTGTCTGGTTAGTTTTCCTTTCCTCGCGGGCCTGCCCAGGCACAGCAATGTGACTCCGGAACAGCACACTGCTTTCTTTGTGGACCAATGCAACTCTTTATTTGCACTGCCATTATTGCTGGTTACTTTGACTTCTCTGCTGAATTCAGCCTGAAAACTGCGTACAACTGTTCCCTTTTTCCTATTACCAAATGTTATTTGGTGGGGTTTCTTCTCACCTTGAAAGAGAGCCCCCTCAAGTCTTGAGAGTTAGGAACTTCAGTGTTTTCCTGGCCAAGCTTTGACAATAAGGCATTTATTTCCAGAGCTAAAGCTTGCCCTGGTTTCAAGACTGAAAAAGAAGCATAGCCAAATAATTAATATAATCACGGTAATGAAGATATTCACAGTAATGAAATATTTGTCTATGAATCTTCAGTAGATTTTTCCCCTCTTTCTGAAATGTGGATGATTACAAGTAAGTTTCTACATGCTGTCTGCTTGCAGAAGCACTGCCTTATCAGCCATGAAAAGACTTGGTTTAGTTTTCTTTTGAAAAAGTATAGCTCAGTCTCAGGCCAGTTGTTCTTTCCATTGGCAGTCTGCAGTTCCAGGTATGCAATTATCACTAATGCTCGTTGCACTTGGAGGTGGAGTAAAGAGCTGAAGTGCACCAAAGGCTGCATGGCTCATGCATGCAGGAGTAGGTTTTCATGTAGAAATGTGGAATTTCTTGCAGAAATGTGCTCTACCTTTAAGATGTTTTTAATTATCCTAAATCAGGAATGTATTGAAAATGGTTTTATTTGGTTTGGTTTAAGCATTTATCTTTAAAGTATTCAGTTAAAATTGAACAATTTCATTACAACATTTGTGGTTCTGTGCAGTGGTTTTGTAAAGATTTTTTTTTTTAGAGTAAGAGCCTCTGGGTTTTCAGTTTTTACCACTGTTAATCAAAATAAGTTTTAATCTACTTTTCCATGTATTTTTTAACAGCTCTACTACAATAAAACATGAAATAATTTCATTAACCTTGGCTTAGACTTGCACTAAGGATCTCCCTAATTGGGCAAGCGTAGCACAGATGTGAGGTCTACGATTACTGCAGCTATGCCAATCTCCTGGCAGTGTGTCATTTTTAATGTGACAGCTGTATTCCAGCAATCAAGGGTTACAGCTTCTGGCAGCGTGAAGTTCTTATTATGCCGTTTCTGCTCTGCAGTAAAATAATTATTTCAAAGCAAGCTGCTTCCTTCTCATCCCTAACCTGAGATCAGAAGTCTTCCTGTTTATTGTTTTGTGCCTGTTCATCTAATCATTATCTGCAGCAGCTGGGTTCATGTTCAAAAGTTAGTGTTCTAAGACTGACCTAAGATATATCACTTGTTCTATTATATTCATATAAAAACATTTGTTACTTTTTAATATATAAAGCAAAATCACTTCCAGAGTACATTTGTCTTTCAAGTAAATGAACTGGAAATAGCTAAAAAATTATAGGATTTTTATACTTGCTTAATTATGTCATATACGTTTGATTTCTTTAAATTTGTCATTCTGCTAATCTGCAAACTGTTAAAATGTTCTTTCTATTAAAAAAAAATCGCTTAAGGAATTTCAAACTAAAAAGCCACATAGGATCTGTTTTGAGAAATTGCTACAGCAAAAGCCTGAATCTATTTGACTCATTTCACTTGAGATACTTTAAAGAAGAATATTTTTGTTGTTTTTTATTCTGAAACTGTGAATTTCCTTTTAAAGTCTAACAGGCAAACAATGCGTAAGTGAGCTGTTAAGAAATACTGTTTTATACAACAAAATATGTTCACATTTGCAGAGGTCAAAGTCTTTGGTCAAGCTACCTCTCTACGCTTCTTTCCCCTTCCGAGTTCTGAGGTTGTCCTGGGCATCAGAGCAACTAAGGGAGCACAGGTTTTTTTCCTAGCGTCATAGACCAAAAAAATGAGCTCAATTAAATGAGAAAGTAACAATAAAAAGCCTGAAGCAATCCTGAATTATAACTACGTGACCAAAAATAGATCCCAGAAAACCTGATTCTAATGACTGCAATGGTGATAGCAATTCCAATGGAAATTAGCAAAGCATCTTGTAAAGAGAATCACTTTTCATCAGTACCTTATTTTTAATAAAATCAGTGCTGAATTTTAATTTGTAATTCAGTTCCTTTAATGAATTCACCTCTTGTAACTGAGAAATCAATATCATTGGATGTATTGTTTTTTGCCTCTTTACTTTAAAGGTCATGTTCTAATTTGACCAAGTACACAATTACTGTTTTTCAGTAACATTAGAATAGATAAGACTTCTCTGTAGCCTTAAGAAAAGTATACTAACATGCTTTTGGGAACAAAATAGTTTTATACATTACTGATATGTGACAAAGCCAACACGAAATCTTTATTAATAATCCTATTAATGTTTCATCTAATGTGAAGGAAATGGTAAATAAATTGTGGCTTTAACCCACTGCTGAGCTTCCAATTACTATTTTTTCTCCCTTTCTGCTTGCAATACATCATCTTTTTTTAATATGACTGAAATGTTCTAACAATCAAGGGTTAGGATCCTAACAGCATGAAGTCCTCATTACGTGATTTCAGCACTACAGCAAAATAATGATTGTGAAGCAAGCTGTTCTCCATGTAACACTTACAGAATAACTCATAAGACTACCCATTTACCAGCTTCTGGTTATGGATTCAATTACTTCATGCCTCAGGTTTGTGGATGTTAGAATCATGTCATGCATCTGTCTTGAGCTGTACCATAAAAAGCATTCAAAGTGAATAAATTACAGGTGAAGTTCCCCAGAAGCACTCTGAGGTTTTTTGCTTTCTCCCAAGCCACTCAAGGTCTTGTCTTCTAAAAGTTTAATGAAGGTTTCATAAACCATGAAAAAGCCCACTAGAATGTCATGACCTTCTTTCATTTTCTGATAACGCACAAAAATCTACATTTTTTATAATAGTGAGAAGAATGTTACACTTGAAAGATAGCATTTAAATATCTTCCAGTCCCAAGTACATGTTAAGCAGAACTCAAGAGGTAAATAAATGGTATTTCTAAAGGCTGCGCAGATGCCATAGAGATTGTATTTTTTCAAAACAATAGGACTTTCTATCAGATTAAGAGTTTGCCTCCTTCAGTATGCAGTATAAAACTGGCAAGGAGATGAAACTATAAATACTTAATTGTTTGAAAGGGACTCTAGGTACAGCCAGGCTACTATTTCTTATATTAGGTATCTAGCAGGGGAAAATCCAAGGCGCCTGCCTGTACTTCATCTGACCTACAGCCTCTTTTTTCTTCCTGTTACTATAGGATAAAATTAAGGCATGCATTATTGTAAAGCTGACAATGTTTTTTGAGAAAAGTCTGATCTTTTGAGAGGAAGGAATCGTGCCGTGCTGACCACATAAGAAATCCTGCAAATGGTGAACGGTTGTTGATCGGTGATCTAAAGTAATTACCAAGCTTGAAACTCAAACCCATGTAAACTGTATCACAGTTATACTTCAATTATTGATTGTGCTTTTATGAGAAACTTAGCATCAGCTATTGTTTGTTTGCTGTCTGGAGCCCTGGAGAATGCAGGAAGGTGCTTGCCTGAAAATGGAAATAATGAATCCACTTGCACCAGGGTCTTGTTCTTTTCCTCTTTTTTCCCCCCCTTCTTTCTGAGCTTTACTCTGTAGAATTTCATGGAGAAGAAGGTAGTAAGGCTACCGATACAATCGTAACTCTCATTAACACCCGGTAAACTCCTACATGTTGTAGGCATATTTGGTGCTCCCAGCTGACGCTTGCCTTGGAGTTCCACAGAACTGATCAGCTGTGCTGAGGCAACTACAGAGGCAAATATTGCTGTGATAGCGCGAGTGCTGTGAAGTAACCTGAGGAAAAATTAAGATTTTTTCTGATGTGATGAGACAGATTATGCACAGTAAATTCTTAACTATTTCTGGAATTTGGCAGACTGCAGCAGACTGCCAAATGTTTCCTCTTGTGTCAGGCAGGGAAGGCCTGATTCAGGACCACGCTTGTTGTATTCAGTCAGTGGAGTGCCAGGATCAGACCACATACACGGACTGCACTAAAAAGCCTTTTGCTCTGTAAAATTAGGCTTCTGTACCTCAGAAAATGATGGCTGTTTTCCCAGAGTGTAAAATGTATGGAGAATTTTGATACAAGTACATAGTTTTGACACTTTTGCTGCACATGGAATGTGTGGCCAGTGAGTATAAAGTGGGAAATACTAAAACAGCTGGGAGACTTCCAATCAATGTGCACGGCTCTCTTGCTTTTGGGGTATTTTACCTATTGACAAGAAAAGAACTTAAAGTTATGGCTTGCTTAGGTCCAGACAGCAAACTATAGATTAAAGGAGACCGGTGCTCAGGTGTTACACTTCGGGTGAGATGCTTAAGTGTGTGGTTTTAACCAAGTCACAATAGTGACATTTTTAGTGATGCTTTGGATTTTCTAACTGCTACATTTTTGTTGCTTTCCAAACCTTACTTTCCTGACCTTTGCTTGATACCCCTGACTTGCAGGGTGACTCAGAGAGCAAAAAGATGCAGTTTCACACATCATTAGTTTCTTATAACCTCGGTATTTCTCATCTCTTGATATCGTTCCTTTCAGTGCTTAGTTTGCATAAAAGGATCATAACTCTCCCTTCTCCTACTCCTCCAGAACTTACGGATGTTACAAACACTTCTGTATCCACATAGCTAACATCCATGCATCAGCTGCGTGCCTTGTGGCAGCATTAGTGAGGAATACAGTGATCATGTTATTTGACTGTGCTAACGTAATTAATGGCAGAACATGTGTGTGAGCTAATGGACAATCTACTTTTGGGTCAATGCCTGCAAAATCATTACCTTGCAGCGTTACGGACGTGTGCCAGCTCTCTTCCACAGAGGGAGTGTTTGGTATAAGATGAATACCCAGTGTGTTTAATACTAAGTACTTAATTCTGCAAGTACCACCAGTGTCCAGAAAAATATTTAGTGGATAACGCACATAGAGAAAAAAGAATAAAAAGGTTCTTAGTGTAAATGCTACAGAGTGGAAAGAATGACATGGAGATGGAAAAGATTCCTCTTGTGTATGAGGTAACTGGATTTATTCTTGCAATTAAGGAAATCAGGAGGTACCTGAGCTTGTCAGGACAAGAGTCACAGGAAGTTTTTATCATCATCTTTAACATTTCCCACAAGAAAAAGGTTTTAACATTATTTTTTTTCAGAGGTTTGCAGGGTACCACTGTTTTAGGCAAACGCAAGATAGGTGTTAAAGAGTGGATGTCTGCACTCTTTCTTCCTGCCAAGTCTTTCAATTGAATTCTAAGTGATTGCAGCCTCGGTGCAGGTTTGGGAAGCCCTGCAATGGCAGGAGGTAAGGCAACCCTTGAGCCAGTTGTTTCCCAAGCAAGAAGCTCAGCTGGTTTCCCTGATGGATGATGAAGCTGCAATGAGTGTCAGCTGCCTGTGGATGCCTGTGGGACCTTGCAACACGAGAGGCTGAGATGTGCCTAAAGCAGTTACTCCCCTTCAACTGTATTTTGCCTTACTAAAGATTTCCTTTGTCCCCCAGGTTATTTAAATTCCATTTTGAAAGAACTTTGTCGCTTTCCTATCATCCCTGCCTACATACTGTCTGTTTCTGGGAGCCGCATGCTCCAGGCTCAGCTGGAGCACCACAGATTTGGATCCTATCCTGAGGTGGCACTGGCAACAGTGGAAGTCGAGTTATTGCTCTGCAGCTTCTTTGCAACGTGGCTATTGTGCTGCACAGTGTGGCAGGTTTCTGTAGGAGACAGGTTAGCAGGAGTCTGCATCCTTGAGACTGGCTGGTGAGTTACCAGCTAACTCTGTTATCAAGCTGAGTTGCTTTTCAACTCGACTGTTAGGCCTCATGGGAAGTATGATGTGATGGACTGCCACGGCTTTTTTCAGTTCTGAGTGCTAAGGCCATTCTTTCCCATACTTTCTTTGTGGTAGCCTCTAACATCTGGAAAGTAAAAGGACAACCAATGGATCTACTGGATAGTCGTATAAATCAGCGCAGATTTTTAAAGAAAAGCCTCCACTTCAGTCATGGTCTTTAGTCTCTCTTCTGTATCCAAGTCAGCAATTTCCTGTATATTTTTAGTCATCCTTCAAAACAGTACAGAACAAGTATCACTGTTATAGAAACCTACAAGAGGATTTGGGGAAGGATAACATTCCCTTAAAACACAGGATAGGAATTAACTTAATTGCTCTTATACTTCATTGAGATCCTTTTCATTTCTTCCTCATTTACAGGAATATAATCACATAATACATGGTACAATACCTGTTTTGCTAAAGTCTCTTCACTTGCTTCATTGGGACTGGATTTTTATCTACAGTGCTTAAAATTGGCTCACACAGCTACACTTCTACAGATGTACCTAAATGTGAAGAATACTGATTATAAGAGAGATGCTTGGCCTCTGAGCTGAGAATTATAGGTCAAACTACATTGTGCACCTAACTAACATGTCAAAAAGAAACCAAATGTTCAAATAAATGGGCCATTTATTGCAACATGATCAAAAGGCAGAATTGTGAAGCCTAACTTTTACAAAAGCCCAGCTTGCTTTAATAGTTTTATATTTTCTAGAAAGAAACCTCAGGACTTCCATTCATAGACTTCACTAGAGGTTGGCTCTTTTATAATCTATCTTATTCTTAAATAAGAATGGAATTTATTTGCTTTTGTGGATGCACCTAAATGGATGCATCCTGGAGTGACTTTGCTACAGATTCAGGTATCTGTCATATCCCTGAATTATATTCTCACTGTCCATGTTAACATACCATTACCATTGTTGTAGTGGGAAGCACGTTAAGTTTCACAGTGAATATTGCATTTTTATTGTCGTATATTGCCAGCTTTTAAACAATCTTTCTGCATCTTGTAAATATTTTCAGCAATTCTTCTTTAAAAAGATCTTGCATTTGGATGCTCATGAGGCTTTAAATCGCATAATGCTCTGAGTACTATTCAGAGCTGTTTTAAATATGTAGAAACTGCTTTGCATCAATAAAGAACTCCAGTGAGTGTGTGGATACGCATCTTCTAACTGCAGTCTGTACACATACCTGCAGAGCAGAAAGACTGATCGAGACTCTTGAACTTTTGCCCTTGCATGTTTTGTTCTACAGCTGAACATGCTATTAAACTGGCCCAGGCATACCAGCAAACAAGATGTGATGAGACCTATTGAACACCGAATTTTCACAATGGAACAGCACAAATTTGTTTAACAAACACATCTCTCTAACTCTTAAACTCTGAATAACTCCGTGGCCTCTGCAGTAACACTTGGACCTATATAATGTGATTGATAAAATCAGGAATATTAGCTGGAATAAAATGCAACAGGAATGGCTCTACATGAATTCAGTCTTGACATTGGCTTTCCCAAATGCCCTGATAACAGAATGTGGTTAGCTGCATTTTAATGCCGTATGTGGATTCTGAGGGAGGCTGCTCTGTCGCGTATAAGCCACGGTAGAGTCGCTTTACTGGGCTTCATGTTAGCCACAGAAAGTGGTATCGTTAAATAGAAAGGGTGCCTAAGTTTTTACAAAATAGCTGTAGCCAAGTAATTCTTCCTGCGATGATTTGTTCAAAATGGTAAACAAAAAATGCATATTTTTGATTCTTCTTGTTATAATATAATGCTTTTAATTTTCTGTGTGATGTTCTGAATGGGAGCAGAAGGGCAGCCACTGTTGTGCTGCTTCAATGAAGCATTACAGGATTTTTCATTGTCACCATTCCGTTTCTGGCAATGTAGAAAGAAGTCCCAAAGACTTCCATATCACTGACTATGCAGTTTCACTAATTTTAATAGTGCTTTCTCTGCCACATGCGCCTGTAGGAAGCTGAAGCCATTTAAATGATTTGTCTTAGCCAACTGAACCTCCATTTGATGGTAATAACTTCTTGGTTACTACAGCCCTGTGCTGTAATCCAAGCAGTGACCTCGAGCTGAAAGGCTCCATATCCCATTGCCAGTCCCCGGCGTTAGCCGCTCTTGGCCCATTTTTCTTTTCCTCTGCAAGCAGCCGCTTCTGCCTCTGGAATTACCGACTGAAACGGCCGCCCAGAAATCATTCTGTGGCCCATATTTCCGCTTGGGTTCAGTGATCAGGATCACAACAGAAGCGTGTGTCAAACTGAAAGGCTCTTTCTGCTATTCTTAAATGTTCCCTATGATATAAATGTTACAAAAGCACTATGTATTCCAATTAAACTTAAACAGCAGCTCTAGCAGGGAGCAACTGCTGCGCACTCACAGGATAAATCAGCTTTCCTACTGAGCTCTGCAGCATACTTGGAGAGTGGGGGGAGTATCTATTCCAGTAACCTCCATAAAAGCGTATTTATCTTCTTTCTGACTAGCTTGCTTAGTCCTCCTTATACAGTTCTTATTCCCCAAGGATAATGAATTTCTTTCCGTCCATGTAGGGTCACATGGAGTGTGACATATCCTTGTAATTTTCAAGAGCCTGAGACAGCAGTATCTCTTCTCCATCATCTTTTGCAGGCAGGCAGTAGAGCAAGCTCAGCTTATCAGTGTTGAGCTCTACTTTTGTAGATCCTCTGTGTGATGTTGGGCAAGTCATTCCCTCCTGTAAGTGGGAATACTGATGATTTTGGCTGTTTGCTTCAGGTGGATAAAGAAAAAAATCTTTGGGACAGAGTTGTGGTGTGTTTTTTTTTTGATCTGTTTAACCCATACCAATTACACCGAGTCTTGAACTGAATCCCAGCTGGGGAGGATTGTCATTGAGCAGAACCAAATCTGTCCTGTCACAGTTGTTGTTGTTGCTGTCTGATCCATAACTGAATGTGAACCATGGAATTGGTCCCATTAATGAGCAGAGAAGGATCCATTTTGTGTAGCTGATTTGAGTACGTAGTATACATACTCCCTCCCTACAAGATATAGATACCCCATCTACAGGAAGGATAGAGTTGCTCAAACGTGTGGAGAAGAGCAATGAAGCTGGTGAAGGAACTTACAAGGAGTGGCTGAGGGAAGTGGGGTTGTTTAATCTGGAGAAGAGGAGGCTGAGGGAAGACCTTATTGCTCTCTACAACTACCTGAAAGACGTTTGTGTTGCGAGGAGTGAGGTGGGTGTCTTTTTCTCGGGTGACAAGCAATAAAACACGAGGAAACGGTTTCAGGTTATGACAGGAAAGGTTTAAATTGGATGTTATGAAGAATTCCCTTACAAAGAGGGTGATCAAGCATTGGAACGAGTTGCCCAGGGAAATGGTGGAGTGCCCATCCCTGGAGGTATTTAAGAGATGAGTAGACATGGTACTAGGGGCCGGCGTTTAGTGATGGCACTTGGAAGGGCAGGTTGGTGGTTGGACTTGGTGCTCCTGAAGGTCTTTTCCAACCTAGATGACTCTATGATTCTATCTATACTCGGTATGTATTGTATAGTTTAACCTGTGTGTAGTAAATCTTGTCTACAAAGATACGCTGGCACTCCTTATAAAGAGGACAGGCCATATAAAAGGTCATGATTGGTGGTAGCTCTGTGAACCACATTTTAAGACAGAAGATGTTATTTATGCTTAGCAGAAAAATCCAGTGCTGCTGTTTCTCCTGTGGTGCATCAACAAAATGCGTTTTTCACTTGGCCAGCTAGAAATACATATCTTACCCTTGGTTATGTTTCTTTTTGCCTCTTGCTACTGTGCTGTGGGTAGGAATGACCTTAGCAAGGCATATTAAAAACTGATATTTGCTTGTGCAATGCTCTGACCGATAATACGGTCATAGCCAAAAGGCTCAGACAGCCAACGGTGCCCTTCTGTGGTCTCCAACCTGAACAAAAAGAGAACAGATTTAATTAAGGCTATTATTGAAGTAGCACTGCATAATGATTTACCCTGAGTGAGAGCCAAAGTACCATTTGTTGGAGATTAATATAACTTCGCATGTTTGAAAGGCCAGAGCTCTGTCTGTTAAATGTAATAACTGAAATTTTGTATCTGCAAGCCTAGTTGTTCCAGGGATAAAATGAAAACCAACTCTGTATTTACTCAGACTATTTCTGTTGTTTGAATCACTTTATGGATACATGAAAGAAAGTCTGATGAAATGAACTATAGATATAAAAAAGAGCAAGAGTAACACGCGTTTCAGTTTTTTATATTGTATAAAGGGAGTCTTGGGAGTTGAGCATAACAAAAAATCTTTTTGCTTTTCTCCATTTTTGCCTACTTTTTTTTTTTTTGCTATTACATATGAAATTGAGATGAGGACAAAGAATGATATTAAAAACTAATTTTTCTGACTCAGAATAAGAAGGATTGTGAGGCAGCAGGGTGCACTGTGCATTGTAGAAAGTGGGTAGCAATCAGTAATAGTGAAATTTTAAAGGTACATCATTCTATTAAATACATCAGTGGGACAGTAATCTGGAGGACATGTATACAGCATTCCAACAGGAGGGAAAGTTCTGAAGTATCCATTAGCTTACATTAATTGCCAGATTATTTCTCCTGAAGCAGGTGAATATCATTAGAAAGCCAGCATTGTAATGAACTAAAGGAGGAATCTTCTAAAGTGCTACCAACTAACAGAGGAGCAATAATTCACTTTGGAAAATGGACATCTTCCAGTATATTTTTTTTCCAGAAACATTTATTAGCTTTAAAGATTATCACAATGACTGTACCTGAAGTAGTAATGACTCAAAAGAAAATTTATCTTTCCAAGAAACACAGGAAAATAAATGGTCATAAAGGCTTTCTAAAGTCTATTTAGAGGAAGAGTCAATATTACACAATTAAAAAGATTTTCATTTGATGTCATGTGATGAAGTAAGAAGCAGCATTATCTTTGAATTGTTAAGATTGTGTTTTGTACATCCCAAGGTGATTTCTGCTAACTACGTTTTTCTACAGGTTTCACATTCTCTTGATAGAATGGGACTTTTTTTTTTAAAGATAGATTACATCTGCCTTAAACCAGGAGGAAAAGGTACCTGAAGATTTTGTAATTATCCAGTTATCCTTAATGTAGAATTAATTTATTGTTATGTAGCTGTGAGTCTCTGTTGTATCTTTTGGAATTAACAGGGAAAAGGGAACAAAGCCAACATGAAAGGAAAATCTGAAAGCAAACAAGCACAATATTATGATTAATGTTTAAAGGAGAACTGTTCGATAATGGTGTTCAGCTGATTATAAGCATGTCTAAGGAAGTCGTTTTTCTCTTTAGAGTATGCATCACCTTGGATTTATAATACAGTTTTTTATTTTTCACTGATGTCTTATTAAACAGTGCTCTTTTGAAAGGAAGAAATGCTTGAAAAAATCTTTAAGAGCTGGTTTATTGAAATACATCTGAATACCTGTGAAAGATTTCTTTTAGAAACGCCCCAAATCCCAAGCTGCATTTTAGATTTATATTTCCAAAATAAACTCTTCCTGGTTTGACTGAGAAGCACATAGTCTCTGAAACCATCCGGTTCTGCCTTTGAGACATGCTGATATTCCACCTCGAACTGCTGTAAGGGTTTCCCTGCAGTGTTTCTGGGATTTGACACTGAGTCCTTCTGTTCCTGAAGTTGTCAGTAGTTGTTCTTCAGGTTGGCCATTTTAGGAGCCTCTGGGATGGAGTTGCAGATGCTCGTCATTAGTTTTGAAAGGTGTGGAGGCAGTTCTGTTGCTCTTCAGTGCACAGGCTGAGTATCTGGGGTTGTAGATTCCCTTATGTGGTCTTTTGTAGTAAGAGTTGTTGAGGACTAAACTTCCTCATGACTTAGGAAGCCAAGTGGAGGCGGGGAAGGGCAAGGCCTCAGCATCACAGGCTCCTGACCAGCTGCTGATCTCAGTGCCACGTATGTTGTGTGCCATGATCTCAGTCTGGTTTTGCTTCGGGTGTCTAGTCACAAATAACTAGAAGAGGTGCAAAAAGAAAAGCAAATATAAAAGGAATAGAAAAGACAGGTTGGAGGCCTGAAGTTGGCCCTACTTTGAGCAGGCAGTGGAGTTGGAGGCTTCCAGAGGGTACTTCTGACCTAAATTCATAGTGATTTTAAGAATAATTCAGGCAGCTGTGTTGAGAAGGAAGAAGAAGGAAGGCTTTTAATCTGGAGGTGAAGATGTGTCAGATGAGATAAATACAAGCTGTGTTGGGTAGGATGAAGGGAAGACAGGAGGAGCGAGGGGGAAATGAGGGAAGGGAAAGAGCACGTTGTCTAAGGGGATGCAAGAAGCCAGTGATGCCACGTGCCTAAATGAGAAGAAGGAAGGCCTGTTACAGCAATGAGTTTGTCTCATCTTCTCTGAGCATAAAAAGCAGGGTGGGGATTTCAGACGTGCACTATTAGTGCATGATGAAAAGCCACCACAGCAAACCCCCTGCAGATGCCACTGGCGGTCTGGGTAGAAGCCCTCATGCTGAGTAAATCGCCTCTAAGCATCGTCCAAACAGACCACTTAGTTACCTTTGCTATGTGACAGTGCTCTTGCTAATAAGGGACAATTCCTGGTAAATACTGTAAATGTCATTATGCAATTTTCTTGTTGGTTTTCATGGAACGTTATCATGGTTTTCATTGGAACATTATTCCAATCGGCCTGCCTATATTTTCTTAGCCAACATTTGAATGTCCTGATTGTTTTTCTTCAGACATAAGCATTTCAGCCTTTTGGAGAGGTAAGTTTTTGCAGAGAGCTTTGTTATAACTGTTTTAAAGTAAGTGACCTCTTTAGACACTGTTAGCTATTGATGTTATAACAGGAGTACTAGGATTTTCAGACCCAAGCAAAAGATGGGGGACAGACCCTAAAGACCTCAATGTCTATGAGGAAAGTTGGAGACAATGGAAACAATTTAAGACTGGAAACATTCATTATACTGCTTTTTGTTCCCAACTGAAAGAGAAATTTATCATAAACCTTGAGTGTTTCTAAAGCTTGAGTATTCTGTTGAAGGTTTATATTTTTCGTTGTCTTCTACCATAAAATCTCCAGAAATATTCTGTGAAATAGGAACGGTCAGCTTGCAAATATGGTGTCAGTCCAGTTTCATGGATAGCTATCTGTACAGCGGGAGGTCACAATGGAGTGCAATCAGAAAAGACATCCCAAGCTGTTATCCTGTTTCCTTTGAAGTATAATACATACTGCAGCTGTCAAAATTGCACAATGCATTCTCAGAGAGCAGATAAGATGGAATTAAAATGCTTCTGTTTTTGAGAATTAGAATAACTAACTGTAGTTGTTTGATCATAGGCTGTGTTTCTGGCTATCCATACTCTTATTGGATCCATTTATTAATAGGAGAAAGTAAACATTTTACAGGTCTAAGTATTATAAATTCTTCTCATTTGATACGATCAATTGATTGAATCTGTTGCCATTAGAAATTGAACTGTGCTGGATGTAAGAATGGGATAAAATGTCTTTTGTAAAAGTAACGACAGTCATTTTAATTCATCCAATTAGCACTTGATTTTCTCAGGTATTAGCACTCTTTTTACTACTCTTTTTTATTTTTATTTTATTTTTATTTATTTATTTATTTTATTTTATTTTATTTTATTTTTTTTTTTATTAGCACTCTTTTTTTACTACTGATAATTTGAGTAATAAGTTGTTTTTACTAAATAAGAGGTGATAACTATTATAGTTTACCCTTCATTTAAACAAAAACTATATTCCCCCATGTTAGGAACAATTATAAGGACAAGGCTTGCAGAGTTCCAAAATTCAGTTGCCAAACCTGGGTGCTTTTCTTGTTTGAATGACAAATGCTGAAGAGAGGGTTTCTTTCTTAGAGAATCTGGCATTTTTACAAAATTATTTACAGAATTATTTTTATTGGAGAAAAAAATCCATACTTTGTTTAAGACTAAGGAGGATATTTTGGTGTCTACTGACTTTTCTCTGAAATGTTTCTGATAAAACAGGCACAGTTTTGTAAATCATTTCATTTTCAGTTGGCATTATTTTTCCAGTGCTTTAGTGAATAATGCGTACTGAAGTGTAGGTGGGATGATCTGTGCTAGAAGTTTGTATGGGCAGACTGCGTAGCTGTGGTGGTAATTGTGACTGAATAATTGATATAAAAAATTAATTGCTTCCTCTAGCTCTGCTGGCTGCAAATAGTGTGTTAAAGGCACCACATTCACACCTTGTTAAACTAAGAGGCCAGGTGATTTTGTTCTTTATCTTTTTCAAAAGTAAAATACAATGTGTACTTTAGTGTTTAACATTGCAATAAATTACAGTGTCAACAGCACAGCCTTATGATCTCAGCTCAGTTATGGGTCTACAAGGCATCGGTATTTAGCATTCAGTCCATTACTGACTTGCAGTGTTCAAATCTTTGCATTTTGTTGAATGGCTGAAGTCAGAATGCCATCAAAGTTATGGTAATGTTTGTGATTACTAAATGGTAACCTGAATTACTTTTCCTAGCTATAACACTGTGTGTTTTACCTATAAATTTAGTCTACTCTTGAGACTTCAGAGCAAATAAAAGGTTTTCTTAACCTTGCAGCAGATTGTATGCTTCTAATTACTATTCACAGTGCGAAATAGCTTTGTAAAAGATTCCTCTCCTAATGTCTTTCCTTGCCGATAGCCTTTGCCAAGACAACATAACTGCACATTGTCACATTTATAGGCTGGCTGCAGCTTACCTGCTCTGATTCTTGTTAGATTTATAGGCGCAACAACTTAGATATGAACTTCAGTTAGATGTCTTTCATTGAAATTAGTAAGAATATTAGTTTACAAATGATATTTAAGCCCCTACTGGATAGGACTGCACACAGGCAAATTTACTGTATAAAAACAAAGAATCAGAATCAGCAAGCCATTTAAGTTGTTAACTTCCATTGACCCTAGTTTTTTATTTTCTTGTCATTTGAAAGTTGTGGAATTATGTAGGGCTCTGGCTATACTATCTACAAACAAGCACATTTATGGTCAAAAGTCAAAAGCACATAGGACTGTGTAATCTCAGACAAAGAGGCAACTGCAGAAATACAAATAGGGATTAACAGGGTGTGTAAAAACTCCTTATGTTTTCTTTTTAAATTTAAAAGCTCTTCAGGTTTGACTATAAAACAGTATTTCTTCCCTTTCTTACTAAGTTACTGCTCCCAAGGAATTTTTCATAGTGCTTCGCCTAAGTCCTGTCTAATTACCCTATTTACCAGGGTTCTGGAATCTTTAATGTCTATTAACATGTAGTCACTGCAAGACAACCTTAGCATATTAGATGTCAAAAAAATTGCCTGCTATTAAATACCTATTACAAGGGTAAATGTCCTTTAATTAAAGCACAAAGGAAAAAGAGTTGGCTGGCATTTAGAAGAATATTCATAACAGGTTGGCACACTCCGGTTTTGGAGTCAAATAGAAGATGAAAAGAATTCTGTTTAACTTCAGGTCACAGCAGAGAGCCTATTACAAAGGGCTGTGTTTCTGAAGTGCACTGTCAAACTACTTATGCTTTCTATATGTGCAAAATTTGAAAGGTAGAATGGTCTACTGTATTTGTAGTTCCTCATTAATATACATTATCAGTGAAAAATGTTTTAGCTTAATTTACAGCTTTACTAATGAAAAATAGAATAACTGGCTTAGCCTTAGAAGGCTGCAAATATGACTTCTGAAGTAAGTGTTAAAATCTTACCAGTTTAAACTTTTGAATCTCTTTTCAGGTTTTGTGCCAGTTTTTCCTTTTCTGACACTCAGGCTCTTGTCCCTGTAGTTAGTCTTGCAGAAATGTAGGGAATTTTAACGTGCTATGGGACACATAAGCTTCAGAGACCATTAAAAATGTTAGAATAGCAACTAGCAGTTGGATTTAGAGATTGTCTATTTTATATATATAGCTCTTTATATGACTTTGTGACTGAATCTTCAGACATCTTGGATCCTAAAATAACACAGAAAAGAACGTTAGCAGTGGGTTGGCTTTTCAGGGGCTTTGTCTGGAGATGGTTAAGCCTGGAAGAGGACAATGCATCATCTTGGACAGATTAAAGGTAGAGGGTGAAGAAAATAAAATTATGTATTTTTGAAATTAAGCCTACTGGACAAGGGCATAATTGTCACCTAGTCTATTCTTTATCCTTCATGCTACTACTTTGTCATCTTGGGTTATATGTTGGGTGTGGATTTTGTGCTTTTACTTTGTCCCAAGTTGAATTCTGATCAAAACTGCATTATAAATAACTCCTCCTACTTATCTGCGTAGGAGTGAATACAGCAGCATCCTAACATCATTAGATGAACATCATTTGGATTTTAGGTGGAAAACAGAAATTTGAATGTTAGTGATGGAAATATTATAGTCTGGTTATCTAAGAATTGATGATACTGTGCAAATCTGCTCAGAGGTCTGAAATGACGTAATTTCAGCAGGATGAATTAGTTTTCAAAACTTTGAAAGTACATGAAAATGTAATTCATCATAAGATTTTGCAGCTCTGTGTATATTGCCAATGGATTTTTTTGTGTTTATGTAGGAATAATTTACCAGCATTTAAATGTGTAGGAGATAAAGAGAATTAAAATTTTGTTACGATACTTCCTTCGGCATTGTGATATGACCTACGTGTCCACTTTCAGTGCATGTTAGTCTTGTTCTGGCTTTAAAAAGAAAAAAACAACCCACAAATAACAACAGTGATACTAACAGAAAAACCCACGTTGTTTTTCTTTACCCTAGTTTGTCTGAGCCTTCCTCTTAAAATATATCCCTCACAACCATCCCCATTTCTCAAGCTTTGAAAAGAAGGTGGTTATGGTTTCCCAACCACACTCTGTGCAGTTTGAAAATAAAAAGATACTGCTGTCAAATGTTGAAAGAAATCCTCCCTTTTGAAAAGTAAAAGAAATTGTCTAGCTGGGATTAAACAAGGGCAGGAAGTGAAGCATTTGTTTTTTTTATGAAGTCTGGTGAGTTTTGATAATGAGTCCTCTAAAACATATGATTTTGAAGCTTTTCGAATTCCAGACAGATAAGAAATAATAGTTACATATTTCAGCTTCAAAGACAAAAGTAACCTTTTATCACCTAATTTAACAATCTTCTTAGTAAAATGTGTTAGAAGAATGTGGAATGTTATTTAAATAATAAAATAGCACCATCTTTGAATAGCAGAGTTTTTTTTTTAATTGCCATAATCAAAGTCCAAACACATTTCTCTTCTTGCTTTAAATAGATGCTCTTAATGACAGATTTTTCCTTAATGAGGAGGAGAACAAAGGGAACCTGTACATGTTGGTGTGACTTCAGTGTGACAAAAGTTCTGATTTTTGACAGCCCTCTGCTAGGAAAATATGAAACTGGAAGTGGTGTAATTAATGTGTAGGTATGAATTGCTAGTTTGCATTTTAAAATATAAACATTTTTACATTAGCATTTGAATATATATATTTTAAATAGGGAAAAATCACTGAAGTCTTGAGCTGTAGGTCACATTAATTCACACTTTTTGATAAATAATACAACATATCTTAAAATTGGACATTCTTGTTGACTGTACTAATGCTTTGTGAGTGATAAATAGTTTAGATTAATTACATATTTCATAGAGAATTTTTGGAGATTCATTCTTACTCCAGTATTAAAATCTGTGCTTTGAGAAAGGGAGACATCTAACAACTCGGTTAATAAAGAGCAGTTAGTGTTATTTAGATTCATGTGATCAAGTTAACTGATGTGTACTAGTGCTCAATAGGAAAGGAGAAGGTAATCCCATACTTAATGGTGATTGAATTTTCTGCTCAAAAAATATGGTCCTTTGTAGAGATCTTTGTAGAGAGCAGTGTAGGATTTAATAAAAGCAATGACTGATATTAACAACAAAGAAACAATTCAGATAAAATGTAAATTTTTTAGAAAGGATAGAAATTGGTGTTCAATATTGGATCTTGGAGCAGCTTCAGTGAGTCTCACTTGCCTGCTTGGAATCGTTTATGTTTTCAGATCTGATCATCTTCATGGCCCTCCTGGACTTGCTCCAACAGGTCCATGTCCTCCTTGTTTTGGGGGCCCCAGAGCTGAAGGCAGGGCTCCAGGTGTGGTCTCACAAGAGCAGAGCAGAGGGGGGCAATCCCCTCCCTCACCCTGCTGGCCACGCTGCTTTTGATGCAGCCCAGGACATGGTTGGCTTTCTGGGCTGCAAGCACATGTTGCCGGCTCGTGCTGAGATTCTCATCAGCCAACATCCCCAAGACCTTCTTCTCAGGGCTGCTCTCAATCCAGCCTGGTTTGCACTTGGGATTGCCCCGAATCATGCAGGACCTTGCACTTGGCCTTGAACTTGGAGGTTTGCACAGGCCCAACTCTCAAGCAGGTGAATGTCCCTCTGGATGGAAGCCCTCCCTCCAGTGTGTTAGTCTAGGACTTGTACAGATGTGAGGAAAAGGCAAGCTCTCCCCTAAATTCACTGTAGTCTAAAAGTACAGGTGCTGGGTGAGACAAGGAAGGGCAGTGAGGCTGAGCTGGGAGTGAGGGGGCAGCCTCGGCTGCTCTGAGCAATGAATTTAGAAATGCCATGCCCAGGAGGAGCGGGCACGGGGCCCTGGTGCTTTGGCATAGGAGGGAATGTTTGCACTCTTATGAGCTTTTTGCTATTCTTTCGAGTTATTTTTACAGCCACAGATTGCTCCAAGTATAATTATAGTTTTTAAGCAATAATTATTGTGATCTCCTATTAAGGCTGATTGATACCAGTTTACTTGGAGAGCAAATAGCCATTGGTTATTGAACGGCAGCAATGTATTGGTTTTATTTACTTTTACTATACATAAAGCTCTGAAATGCAAAAACATATGGATAGAATCATGGCTGTTATTTGAAATGTAAATGAGGCAAGGGGCTAGGGAACATCTCCCTCCAGCCCTCCCCTCCAGTGGCATATGCTGGAAAGGTTACTGTGCAGGAGCAGTTTTGTAAGAATTTCCTCCCTTCTGCTCCCTTTTCTCTCAGCAGCATCTGGTGCAAGAAAACGAATTGCAATATGAAACTGGATTCATTATTAAAATGAGATTATAATTTCCACGTCATTCTCTGTCTTCTCCATGCCACCCCCCTTCCCGCTATTTGATAATAATCTAGTCTTGTAATGAAATTCATGAGGCCGCAACAACAAAGGAGCTCGTGGAAGAGAGCAGGAGCTTGTCAGATGGTATAGATTTGCATACTAATGAAGATTATGATGTTATTAATATTACAAAAACTTGGTAGTATCCAAATGCCACTGAAATGGGGAATGATAGATCATGATTAAACTCCAAAACCAAATTAAAGAATGTAGTTTACAATATAGCTACATCTTGCAACTCCTGAAAATAGCAGTAAACCTAGTTCTTGCAAACTGAATTGTTTTGATTTGTATGTCATTTCAAGAAGGTTAATAAATGTAGACTTGCAATATGTTTTATTGTCTGTACTATATTGGAAAAAAGTACTTGAAACTTCAATTTTCTTGCGAGCTGCAAGGGCTGATCACAAAAACAACAATGGGTAGGAATCCCTAGGACTGTGGTTCAGAAGAAGGCCATGCCTTTGACTTCCAGCTGTGAGGTTAAGACAGGATGCTCATTCTTTGCTAGGGTTTTATTCTTGTCTTTGCCATTGCCTTAACTTTGTACAGCCTTGTTATATTTTCTTTCACTTGTTTGTTCAGTAAAATAGGTTCATGAATAAATGAGTTCACGAGTAAAATATGTTCATATGTACTGAGCTCAGGAAAAGAGAAACAAAGCAGAGTTAAAACTTGAGCAGCTCAGGTGCTAGGCTTTCTGTGTTCCACACCTTCTGAACAGGTAGAGGTCTTGGTTTGTTCCAAAAAAGAACACTTGGCATTTGCCAAGTCTCAAGTCTCATGTCAAATGGCAATTTGAGCAGCAATTTTCTGGGCTTGATTCCTTTGTCTTTCTGCTTTGCATGACAATGATGCCTGTGCAGACACAAACACGCTCTCAGCAGCATTATACGCGCTCAGAGGAAGGGGGCTGTGCTCTTATATCTATTCTGCATAAACAAAATGACTCTTAGAGTGCAGGGCAGTAGAGAATCTCACTATGCATGACTTTCAGTTAAATTGTGGAATAGGGAGGGAATGTGTCTTCTCTACCCTTATTATGTGCAGCCCTATGATTTTTCAAGACATTATCCACTGAAGTTTAGCACATGGAAAGTGTATGTTTGTAGGAAAGATGAGGAGGATCAGGTTTGCACAGCATTTGGCTGCTATGAGAGACATACTCTGTAGCTCCAACAACACAAGGAATTAACTCAGTGTAAGAGAAGCCTCTGTCAATCAACAGGAATGATGTGCACAAGCTGGAGTGTCTCATTCCGTGGGTGAGACTGAAGGTAGTGATGTGTTTGGGAAGACCTCAATGACTTAAGGGCAATGATAGACTTGAGCAAAATTTAGTGTTTGTCAGGGTATGTGAGCCTAAGAAAGCAATTTGTGCTTTTCTGTTGCTCTGTGTAATTTATCAGGATCATTTTGTCCAAGTTAAAGTAGTCCAGGCCTCAAATCTAAGCTGGGAATGATGCTTTGACAGTGAACCTCGGTGGGGACAGCCTGCACCCTGCGGTTTTGCTGCAGCGACGTGGACCCAGGAGTTCTGCAAAGCACAGGTGCTAAAAAGCCCAGTGCCACACCTTGGCTGTGCTAAAGGTTTGTGTGTATTTGTGAGGTTTTTAGGAAAAGGTGGGGTATGGGCAGCCGTTTTGTGCTCCTCTTTGCTGCTCAGCCTCTTGCAGAGCTGTGAGGTGTACCTGCAGGAGGCAGAAGGGGAGGTGGCAGGTGCTGACCATCGGGGAACTTCCTTGGGCTCTGTGCAGGGAGCTTGGAGGGGGCCGTTATGCAAATACTTTAGTAAAGACAGAGACAGATTCATGTTCAAATGTTTTTAAGAGCCCGTATTTATAAAATTTGCCATAGGCAGATACTTCTGTCACATTGAATTTTAAATAATGAAAAAGTTTCATGTGGTTCATGTTGGAAACAGCTTCATTCTTTTAGGGATTGTGAAATAAGTGTTTTCATAATATTGTCCTATGTTTAGTAGCCTTGGTAAGAACTGAAAGGTTTCCAGTATCCCTTTCCTTTCTGCCACTATAACAAAAGGTTTTCACTTCACTGTTAATGTGGATTAATAAATCTACATTAAATAAAACATGTAGAAAAGTGACAGTTCTGACAGCCTAAATTGTACTCATTTGTGCTGCCTTCTCTCAGAGGGATTAATGAGTGAGCAACTGTTCCATGTAGCTCTGCTTTATCTGATCAAAACCAGTTTAAATTTGAAAGAACTGATAGAGCATGGTAGCCTGGGAGGAAAAGACAGCTTGGTTAGCCACCCCCTCCAGCGCAGGAGTCTTCCCCAGTGGCTGTTGACGGGTGTCTGGTCCATCCATCACAGCCCACGAGATGGGTGACGGTACCTATAGGATGATACCCAGCAGACGCTGGGATATGTCCTTCCTGATCAACACATGCAGTTAGGTGTTACACAGCTCTCCTAGCAGGGCTGCTGACAGACCAGCTCTGCTCTCCTTGGCTGTGAGGGACACATCACTAAACCTTCTTTGGTTGTTACTTTTCCTTCGGGCCTCGTTTTCATGCATCTTTGAGAACCCCCCGTGAGGTTGTCACAACCTGCATGTTCAGCTCCTGTGTCTCTGAGCACTGCTGTCATCTTCTTCCCTAACCCAGAGTTTACCGGGAAGCCAGATCGACCCGGTCCCAGCTGGTAGAGGTGGGGAGTTAGTTCTTATAACCTAAGGCAGTCAGGCTGCTCGGTTGTGCTGCCTTTGGGCAGATGGTGCAGAAAGGCCGAGTTCACTTCTTGGGTTAAGGGGCAAAGACACAGCTTAGAGCACCAAGACTAGAAAGGTGAACTCTGGTGGCAAAGCGACCAATCTGTGTAAAAATGCCATTGCAAGTCTGAGACTGGTTCATAATTGTACCTCTGTGTTAAACAGTGCTAATCACCTGATGTGAAGCAGAGGCAGAGAAATGTTTCAGGCTTCTCTTAGCAACCCTTGTTCTTCAAAGGTATTCATAAGATGATGCTTTGGGTTGCTAGATCTTGTGACTACCAGGTAGAAGCCACTGTACTTCCATTTCTGTATTGTATTGCTGAGGAAAACAACGGTAAATAGACGTTTAATACTAAAACTGTAGTTTCTCTGTTGTCTCCCTCAGCATTAATGCTGATCCAATGCCGACTTGCTAGTGTGTGTGTACGTGGCCTTTAAACAAAGCCCAGCAGCAGCCTGGTATTTAACAGCACAGTAAGTGCGTGACAGCATCATTTAGTGGAAGTCTTGGTAAAGCTAGATGCAAAAGAGCTCTCATCTTTTATTGTGTTCAATAAGGGCTATTTTAAACATTTTTTTCCAAGGAACTAGTGACTGCTTTGCAAAAGTTATAACTTATTATTTATGTCTTGTTTTCAGTGCAGTGCAGGGACTCTATTTAGTATGGGGGCTTGGAGTGCCTACCAAAGCAACACCAGTGTGTGCTGTTTCTGTGTTTCCGGGAGTCTGGTGCTGAGCTGTAACTTCTGGGCTGAAATGTTGGTTCGTTTTGTGCCTGTACAGTGCACTAATGCATTCAGATACTGAGGTTAATCTTAGACGTGGTGCAAGGAGCCCATTAACATCACTAGGACTCTGATGACACGGGGGGTGAAGCTTCCTTTTCTTCCTCGCTGTTCTTACCCCCTAGATCGCGTTAGTTATGAGAATATTGCTTTACGCAACAGAAACGAATTCATTAGCTGTGAGAGGACCAGTTTCTACAAAGCATAACTACTGGGGTCAGAAGCACTTCACTTTCTTTTTCCAAAAGGAAATGTCAGTACAGTGCAATCTAGAGTTCTCTTGAATTCGTGCGTGGCTTTAAATGAGTTCATAGCAGGACGCTGGGATAGCCTCCATTCACTGTTGTGCCAGCCCCCGCTGCCTTCCTTTCAGGGGGCAGAAGTCAGGGAGCAGACAGGGACTGTTACTCCATCCCTATCAAGCACCATCTCCTCTGAATGCATTTGCACCACTAACAATGAAGTTGGACTTTCCTTTGTGTCAGATTTTACGCAATTCAGAGACCATCATTTCTTGTTTGACAGAGACAATGGGAAGAAAATTGGCTCCTGGAAATACCTGCTCATCCTTAATCTTAGTGGTAGTCTCCAACGGAGATACAACAGGCCAGGGCAACCTGACTGGACTTTGAAGTCTGCCCTGCTTTGAGCAGGAGGATGGACAGGAGACCTGCAGAGGCTGCTCACAGCCTCAGTTGCTCTGCGCCTTGGTGATACCCTTGCTGTTTAGCAGGCCATCACGTTCATATTTTCTGCTGCTTAATGCTACATGTCACAGCTCCACACTAAAACACTTTACCTTCTTTTGGAAACATTAAGGTCTCAGTGGCACTTTCAATGACTCCCAAAAGAATTAAAACCAAATTTTATGAATTACATTTATTTTTGAGCAGAACTACTATACGTGGCTGCGCTTAGCGATTTGGGGGTGTTGGTGGGAACAGATGACTACAGGATAGTATTCCAAAGAAAAATGTGAGTTGAATCCTAGTACTTAGGAGGTGATTGCTGTGAGTCTTTGATTCCTTATTTATGATTTAGATTACCTGTCTGCTGTTTCCTTTCTGCAAGAAGTTTGCCTATAAGTGATGCCTAAAGCCATGTTCTGCAGAGCCTAAATTTTGCTATTTGAGGTTAAATTGATATTCCCTTCAGTTTAAAGGGAAAGCTCCAGGACACCAAACATCAATACTGTGACATTGCAGCTGCTGTTAAATGCATTGCACGTTTGGATCTTTTCCTGTGGCTTTCCCTTTGCTCAAATGCCTTTACAATTTCTGAATATTTTCCCATCACAACCATTTCCCACACTTTTTTTTTCCTCTTTTAATGCCCTCTTTAAATATATATATATATGTGTATATATATATATATATTTTCAAAGTGTTTTAAACACTTGGTATCATTACTGTGTGAAGTCTCTCTTCCTGAAACGATTACATTATTTCAGATCTACTTGTATATTAACAGCTTATCAGCGTTTTACCCTGTGGTCTTCATGCCCTTCTTCACATAGTTCCTGACCCCTTTATCAGCACTCCTCCCCTATTTTGTTCACAATTTAATCTCTGTATCTTTGTGGCCTTTCATCTCTCTATGCTATGCATATTTCAGTCCAGATTCTTTTCTATCCAATTAACTTTGTTCTATTTCCTCTGTCATTTGGCGAAAGCTTCCCTGATGAAATAGTTCCCGTAATAAAACTCCCTTTTCTGATGTTCAGGCTATTGCAGTCTATGGGTCGGATCACCCACAGAAGTCAGCGGTGTAACTTTTAACGGGAGCAGTGCTACAGCCTTTAGCCCCAGGTGAGGTACAGTGGTCCTCTTTTGTGCCAGGTTTCAAACAAGCTCCTCAGGGTAGCAGTGAACCACGTTAGGTATTTCCAGCGTGGTTAGAGATGAGAAATGAAGCAATGTACAGACAAGAACAATGTCTCTAGGCACAGTCCATGGCTGAATGCTGTAACCAGCTGTATCTAGACTGGAATCCCCTGGTGAGCATCTGCTCTTTGTAATGGGTCACCTGGAATTTCCTCTAGTCCTTTGCTTTTTCACAGCTTTTGGGAGGTTCAGAATATGGGCCCGAGCTTTGCAAGATGAGTCTCTCTCTAATGCAGTTAAGCATCTTTCATAACGGATTCTTCAGTCTTCTCCTAGCAATTCAGAGAATGACTTTAGGGGTAGAATAAGAAACTGCAGAATCCAATATTTTAAAATACTTATTCAGGAGCAATTGCATGAGGATTTCTGTGAGAGAATCGTGTGCATTTCCTGTAAGTTCAAGGGAAAAGGGAAGTCAAGTTGTAACTATAGTCTTATCCCTAACCAGAGTCCCATTCCCACAGAAAACCCTGCAAGTTCACTGCTAGTGCTCTTAACATGAATTCCTTGCAACTGAATGTACTACATCTTGGTTAATTGCTGTTGTGGCCAGTAATCCATCCATTATTTGGATTGGGGTTAGGGCCTACTAGTTCATGCTTTAGTGCTGACAGTCTTCCAGCACCTTCTGTAATTTTTCATGTTAATCTGGAGAGGACAGACAAGTTCTCCCATAATTTAACTACAAAGAGATCATAAAACAGATCCTGAAGAAAGATCTCCTGTGGTCTTCTAACGTCCTATACAGCTAAATCCTCCTTTTTAATCTTAAGTAAAATTGTCCCTTAATTGAAATATGCTAAGTTAAAACTGAGATTAGTGTTGTGTTCTAACTTGGTTAAAAAAAAAAAAAAATGTAGGCAAGTGTGAAAGCCCTGTTTCTGACTGTGATTTGTAAGAAGGTGCATTAAAAATCAAAACAGGACCTGATTTTTGTCTAGGGCCTGATCCTGATCTTTAGCCCTTGTCCACCTGAGAAATAACTTTTATCCATCTCCTGGTTAAGGCTGTGCAGTCTGGTGTGAGTGTAAGCAGAATAATTAGCAAAGTGGTATGTTTCCCTCTTTTAATATGCTAGACCCCTAAATAGACTCAAAGGAAATTAGGGAGTTACAGAAAAGAAATGACCATGTAGCATACTGTGGTCTGTACAGATCCATGTATTTTTAATTAACGTTGAACCCATTAATTAAGGTTGTGTTTCCTCTAAAAGGAAAAAAAAAAAAAAAAAGAATAGCCCGTGATTTTGATCCTGTGTAGTAAGATATATTTGTGCCATCTGGATTATCAGATTTTATATCTGTATATTAGCAGTCAAAATGATGAATTAAATTTTAAGTGCTGAAACGATGCTGTGAAACATATGCCTTCATCTCCGAAAATCTGACAAGTATTTCCAGCCTTATTTCTTCAGTATGCGGAATTGAAGAAACTCAGTGAATGTCCATACCAACATAAATTGCATGGTAAATAACTGCGGAATCGGAGAAAGCTAATTCAGAGTACCTTATTCTGAATAAATTCTGCTGCAATAAAATTCTGCCTTCAAGTTTTTGTGAGCAAATTTGAACTGTCAGACTGACTTTTGTGCCAGTTTAACAGTTTCCATGTGTCATTTCTGTCTGTGACCTTTGACAATTTCCCTTGTCAATGAAATGAAACCCACCACTTCGTGGAACTGCAGCTCGTTTCTTGCCTGGCAGCCTCTGCTGGGATTATGGGCTTCCAGTGTCTCTGCATCTTCTCGATTTTCTGCCTGGGACATCTAAGAAATCTTGTCCCCAGTGTTCAAACTGCGAGTTTTTCTTCCTGCTGATTGTAGAAGATGTAGTATTGTGTCCCTCTCTCTGCGTGCCCTGTCATGAAATTATTTTATTTTTATTGATATGAGGAAACAGGGAAGGCTGTATAGCAGGTGACTCTGGAAGACATTTGTTTATTGCAGGCCTAATAAAATCACACCATTATGTGCCCTTTATTTCCTTATAACTTTTCCTTTTGTGACACTCCAAGGATTGAGTGCAGATGATTTGTGGTTGTGGCTCTAAGCATGCATCAAGCTGTAGGTGCTCATAAGCCAATAACAGACCAAGACTGAAAATCTGTGCTTTCTAGTGACCGCTTGGGGATGGCAATTGTTCAGCTGATGTTCCGTTCTCGTTAGAACTTCCAATTCTAAATACTACAAGAATTTTTCTTAAAAGAAGTATTAAAGCCCAGCATTGTCAGTAGTAGAATTTCAGATCTTTTAAATGTGAGTCTGAAACACAATCTTAAGATAAATTTCATCCTTATTTACTTCTTGTTTCCAAGTCGGTTCTTGATCGCATACAAATGTGTTTAGATGTTGCCTTCTGGCAGTTCTTGGAATAATTTTTTTCATAGCAATTAGGAATGCACCATTTTCATTTTTTTTCTAAGAATAACTAGAAAGCAATTCAATCAAGGAATCTTTTGTGTGCATGTAAATGGCTTGCATGCATTCTGATTCTTGAAGTTCTGAGAAAATAAATGTTTGTGTGTCAGAGTAGGCAACGCAGGATTTTATTGTGATTATAATTTAATATAGTATTCAGCAACAGGACCATGACTGAAGGTTTAGTTCAATATTTGGACTGGCATACAACTGGAAACATAGGAAGAAATTTTCTAGGATATGCAGGCATACAGGTGAAAAGACTCGTTAAAATTTTCCTTATTTATTGGTAGAAGAGCAGACCAGTTAATGTAGCGTGTCTAGACTGTGTGTTTTCCACCTGCTTGTGGCAGTATGAGGCTTCCTTTGAATGAAACAACATAAAATGTTTGGGAATATTTAAAAACAAAACAAAACCAACATGATTTGTACAAGCATGATACACACTTTCTTAGTTTACAGAACAATGTACTTCAACACAGCACTGGGCAGACTTTCTTTGTACTGGGAATATTTTTCATAGTGCCTGTGATCCTATAGATATCCAAACTGTGATTAGATGCCTTTGCATTTCCTGAAAGCAGGTCTCTTCTGAAGCTGGCAGTGCACACTGAGCCAGAAACTCATTTGAAATCCTGACTTGACCAGTTCAGGTATGTGCTAAGGAATAATGAAATGATTTTTGTAAAGATGGATTGGTCTTCCTGAACTCTTGGGAATGATGCTCTTCAGTTCCTGGTAGGCTCCTGGCATTCAATTTTTAAAAGGCACATATAAAATTGTTCTTTGAAGTCAGTATCTAAATGAATCATCGTCCAAGTAATTTGTTCAGCTTGCATCTTTTTTGAAAGCAAAAGGAAAAAGGATGGTTTCTTTTCAGCTTGGACTAAACACAGTTTGTAATATTGCTATGTTCTTACAGCTAGTAGGGAAAGGATATAATATTAAATGAGAAGGGTGTGATGGGCTATTTTGGAGCCAAAGGTGAGAGAGTGTCAGTCAATTGTGGCACAATACAAGGGATCAGACGAAAAAATTGAAACCTAAATACAAAAAGAATCCCTCCCCCCCCACTTCCCCTATGCCATGTACGCAAAAAACAATTAGATCAAAGCCCACTATAAGCATGAGCTTGATGAAATTTAAAGCTGGCATTACTGCCTATTTGGGTAATGAGGTGTCACCGGAGTGAGGATCACAAAATGTAACTACAAAAGAAAGAAGCCTGCCAGGCATTGTTAAACCTTTGCTTTGACTGCAGTCTGAAGATTCTCCTGAATCCTTTATGCAATAAAAATTTTAAACAATGTGATTAACCTTAACTATGTCGTTAACATAATACTGGATTTGAAGCGTGCTGTGCAATCTCAGCTGCACCCTCTCTGTTAATCTGGTATTTGTAATTGATTAGTGTATGTAATAGCAGGCAGAAAGATGCCCTTTAATCAACTGCATGCCACCTGTGCACGCGTACAGGCACGAGAGACTCCTGCTAGAGGAGCATTCACAACTTAAACGCACAAAGAAGTAGATGTGAATACAGATTCCAGTTGCTACCTGACACTAAAATTTAAGATCATGAAAATTTAGAAGTTTTGAACAGGTCACACTTCAAATGTAATGTATAATTTAAGCATCAATACTAGTACAATGTTAGACATAATCAAGATTGTAATTATCCATAGTGCTTAATCAAAAGGGCTATAAATTAATCATACTGAAGTTAATACGAACTTTTCTAGTGATTTGGTTTGAATCAGTATTGGATGCAAATAGCACTTTAATTTTACACCAACTTATTTAAATAATCAAAACACTCTTATTCCTACTTCCATTGAAGAAATGCCAGAGCCATTCTGGGTCAGCAAGAACCTCTCCTGCTTTATTTCATTCTGGATCCCTGCCTAAAGTTATGATGCATGGAATGCCTCAAAGCATTTCCTCGATTGCAGTTTTCCACAGCTGTTATCTGTTGCTTCAAATGAAATCTACTTATTTGCATTTCTTCTTCCACATGTTTATTCTGGCACTAGCAATACAATAAGCTCTGGGAAGATGCTAAAATACTCGTGTAGTACACACCACCACTTGAGAAATCTCAAAGAAGGGGATATTTTCCCACCTGCATGGTTGGGAAATGGACATAAAGATGTGCGTTTTACCTGAAATCGCTAATTCACAGCTATGCTCAGTCAGGGGTAAGCCTGCCAGTACTGTCCCCTGCTTCTGCAATATAACTCCTAGGCAATCACATTTGCATCTTATTTTATCCTTTTATTGCCCTAGATCAATCCAGTATCCAATATTCCTCAGATTTTTGAGAAACTCAGGTCTTACATCGTATATACTCTATCCAGTATGCTGGTTCTTACTGCACTGAATTATTTCAGTAGTAATGTGTGTCAGGATTTGGTTGAAGGTTAAACTTTTTATTTTGCATGGTTTCTGCAGGAAGGTGACTTCACATAGCAGCATGATATTGCTAACTAAAGTGTTAGAAAAAGAGGTGAGGCTGTGAAAGGTGAGCAAAACTTGCAGTTCAGAGGCTTCCCCTTTGCAAAACAGATGATTGTTCTGAGGCTAACCGTTGGAAAAGTTCGCCCCATAGTTGCTACCATTCTACCTGCCAGTAAATACTATTCAAGCAAAATATTTATGATCTTTCTTTTTATTTTATCAGCCGAATTTTGGCATCTAGGAATTGAACTACATTTGAAAATACCCTTCATCATCTTTCACTGAGTGTTTGATTAAGTGATGACTGGTTTATCTGAAGTGTTGCCCTTCACATTAAGCCTTGTATGTCGGCATGATGAGCGCAACTTTAGTTGGCTAATGTTATTTTTCAGTTCGTCTTCAGCATATTTTTCTCTGAGATTGCCATGCATTTGCTTTTTTATTCTCTTCTTGTTGTTCATAAAAGTGCATAATTCCCAACAGTGCCGCAGATTCATATAAAATTTGTAATCCTATGTACAAGTCAGAAAGTAATCCGATCCTCTGGTATCATAAGATTTGTTCTGTCAAGTAGATACTTATCCTTTCCCAAATAATAAGAGTTTTATAGAGTCTTAAATGACCCTCTGAAAGGTTTACTTAAGGTATTGATCTTTCCATGGACTGCAGATGATTAGTCCTTAAGGATATGGCTTCTTTTGTCTTACAGAAGATTTATGAATAACCTAATCACTTTTTCTTTGTCATCTCTTTTCGTTTCTCCTTTTGTTTATTTTTGTATTTTGGGGGAATTAAGTAATGAGAATGGGGATATTTTGTCTCCAGCCAAGTTTCTGACTTGTTCTGTGACCTCTATATCTGAGTGCCTGTTTGAAAATAAATAAGTTGGTGACAAGTCAGGCAGGGGAAGTAGTGGCAAAACCCAATTTACAGACACTTTTGTTTTTAATTTAAAGAATCACTTTGCTTCAGTGGCCACATTGATCCACTACCTTAATGTACGACAAAATAGAAGCAAACTTAATTATCTTGTTGCAGAATGTTTTAGTATCTAGAAAATACAGTACTTCAAAGCAAACCTGTAAGGAGAAAATAAGAACCCCCCTATCTTAATGGTCTTTAAAGTATAGCTGGAAATAACTTAATTAACCACTTCAGTATGCTAATTGTGTTCATATATTTATTCTCAATAATGTCTCGACTGTTCTGAGCTATTTATAAACATTGCATTTATGTTTACATTTCCGTGAAGAATGTTCTTGTTGCCGCAGTTTATTTAATATTGATTGCACAAGATCCTTATTTTCTTGCAGTCTTCATCTGCTAGTTTACCAGCTGAATTAACAGGTTTAAATGTTTTTCTATTTCCACCCTTAGGTGTCCTTATGATTATTCAAAGCCACCTTGCACTTATCCCCATGTTCCTATTACACACAACCTACTAGAAAACCTGTCAGTATCAAGTATTAAAACCCTATCTGTTTTATCATGATGTACTTTCAAAGACGTGTAAAATTCAGTGTTAGTCCAACTACTGAAGAGTTTTATTCAATTAATGGGAAAGAAAGAAAAGGGGATATCTTTAAAGAACAGATGCATTCTTAGAGAAATTAAATCCTGTTGGGAATGCTTGGTGTTCCTTGGCAGTTTTGGTGCGTGGTACACTTGGGGAAGAAACATTCATTTAAAATTTTATTAAATAAATAGTGCATCTTAGCCTGTAGATGCTAGAAAAGAATAGTAGCAAATAAATATTAATGAACAAAGTCTGTCTAAACTGTCACTTCATGCTAATAACCTGGGAAGTGCAGAACTTGCACTGACAATTCAGTTGCAACAGCCAGGCCCTAGGTCTTGGTGTACAAGATGGTGGATTTCAGTCTCTGCTCGAGAGGCCACATTACCAGCACTGCTTTCAAGGTCTCTCTCTTATGACCATCTATTGAGAGGCCGACAATCAAAACTACAGAGTAGTAGTAAAATAGGGAAAAAAAATAAAAGGAGAAGAGGAAGCAAACTGCAAAAAGGAAATACAGAGGCTTTGACTTTTTTTTTTTTTACAAGAATGCATTAAAAGATAATCTTTAGCTCCCCTAGATTTGCTGAAAAATCTTAAAATGAAAATGCACTTAAAAGCTAAAGTTTTGGCTGCTAATTTTGACTGTGGCCTGATCTCTGGAAAGGTGTTAGGAGATGCTGTTTAGAAAATGGCTTCAGTGATCCCAATTTTCCCACAATTCTCAATGCTGAAACCTTTTGTTTTCTCTGAAGACACTGCAGATTCTTGTCGGAGCTAGCCTGATTGTCCAATTAAAAGGCAATTTCTTGCTGTTAAATGTCTGTTGGTATCATTTTTTTCATTATAATTAGTCATTCACAATAGCAATCAGTTGATTTGAATTTATAGCAGTGGCGGCATCATGACTGTCTCCAAGACAAAGTTCCTACTAATTTCTCTTCCAGAATGATAACTCATTACCTTTGAATTCTTTCCAAAGTAGCAGGATATATTGCAGTGGCTTTACTGCAGTATACATAATACAACGAATGAGGAGCAACAGTTAATGAAATTTTTTGTAAGGTACATAACTATATGAAAATAAATGGTAGGGGTATTTTTAGGTATATAAACTAACTATTGTAATTTCACTTTCCCTATGCTATCTCTTTTTCCTAGCCAGGGTAATGATCTGTCTTATCACTAAAGTGCCTCTACTAAATCTTTTGAAATGTCAAAAGAGAACTAATATTTACATCAGAATAATAACTACAATTACTAACCCACTTTCCAATTCATTTGGAGTCAATTATTCTTTAGGACTAAGAGAAATGGAGCCTTACTGTAATACTGGAATGAGTTTAATTAATCCTTTTTCACATACAGCAGGCTGATAAATGAAATTCAGCCTGTAATTTAAGACCTTGGGGAAATAGTATGATATTACGGATGCTTTGAGTGATTGACAGTTTAATTTATTACAAAGAGCAGTGCTCTGTCTTACCTTGAAGTTCATTCCAGTTTTGCAATTAATGATTTCAGCTGGGGAGAAGATCAGTGTTGTAGGAAGACTTTCCAAAGAGTTTTTATGGATTTCTTGGTTCCGTCTATCAATTGCTGCACACTTGTAACCCTTTATTTTGTAAAAATGACTGCTAAAGAATGCAGTATGTAATATCAAAAGTGGTGTTGAAAATTTCATGGGAGCTCGAGAATATGATATATTTGTCTAGCAGAATTCCCCACAAGTTGGTATCATATTTTCATCAGGTAGGAGAAAGGGTAATTGGATTTAAATGTCAAGATGTTCCTTATGTAGGTTTGAAGTCACACATCTATTTTCTCAGCTACAGTTTTTACTTGTGATTATGAAAACAGCACCCACTTGTCACTGCAGATGACGGTATAGAATTCTCCAGGAGTGAGTTAAGTGCTGAACTATGACCTGCAAGTTTAATGCAAGAAGCAACACAACACCACTGGCACAGATGAAGAATAAATTATTCCATTGGGTTTGGTAGATAGTAGGTGAAATAGTGATTTTTACTGATAAATCACTCAGATAAAGGTAAGATAGATTAATACAGCAACAGATTTCTAATTTGGGAAAATGCAGATTGAAATGTCCAGGAGGTGAAGACAGGACAGAGGAAAAAGCTGGCAGATTTGTTTCCTTTCCCCCCCACTTTTCTAGATACTGAGAGGCAAAAGAAATGAAATATTCTTAGGACTTACTCAGTTATTTCCCTAGTTTGGCACTTGTAGGTATGTTTGAAATAGTAACAAAAAGGGGTGTGTTTGTGTGTTAATAAATGACACAGAAATGTGCAGATGATTCACAATACTATTCCCTCAGCAGCAATTCTGTTCTAAGAGTTGGAACCTTACTGTTCCTCAGTAGTTACTGACTTCTGATTCCTGCCTCAAAAATAGCTTAAGCTGCACAGCTAACACTAATTCTCATTTAGTAAAATCTGGCAAATAAGAACTGCTGTCTTCTTTCAGTGCCTATATTGGACATGGGTGTCTGGCTAAGTTTTTGTTTTTGGTTCTTTCCTAAAATCTCTTTAAATTAGGGGAGAATTTTCTTTTCCATTTTGCAGAGGTACAAGAAGAACCCTGGTGAAGGCTGTGTTCTGGGGGTGTTGCATTAATGCTCCTCTGTGTCCTCTTCAGCTGTAACTGATCCCATGTGTAAAATGCTTCTTGTATTTTAAGTAAAAATGGTGTGATTTTGCTCGTGCACCTATGTGGTATTTGTGTTAGCAGTGCTAAATATACTTAGAATGGGCTTGGCTTACAAGAATTTTCTTCACAAGAACTGTTCTCTGTATGTTTGTTCTTCCCTTTCAGAGCTCAGATTTTATGAGGATGTTTATAATGCTTTAGCATATACACAGCTCATGGACACTGTTTGATACTGAGGTCACTTTTGTCCATTTCTGTCAGCCCATGCAGTCTGTTTTAGACATGCAGTATCTTTGCTTTCTCAGTTTTCTGCCTTTTTTTTTCACCCCTACTTTGGACTGCTATCTCAAAGACCAGCAGAACTGAAAGCTGCTTTACTAAGAGTACTTCAGTATGTCAGGCTGTTCCTTGGTCTAATGAGGAAAATGCTGAGCACTGGGGGAAGAATTAGAGGTCGGTGATTACCTGTTGGGTGACACTGGGAGAATCGGTAATGCAGAGGCAGGAGGCTGGAAGCCAGTGCCCTGGTGGAGGGAGGGCACACTGACTGTCTGAGGTGAGGCAGAAGCCTGACCAAGTGACAGAAAAAGAAGCCTTGACCACTAGAACTCATTACAGACCTAGTTTTGCTTTCTAAGTGATTTCTAGTTGCTTTCTACTTCTGCTTTATCTTATAAGCGATGAACATTGAGAAACCTGGTGGTGGTGGAGTTTGGAGACCTTGTTCCGAAGTAGCTGGCGTGCTACCCGTCGTAGTTGTGACAGCTCCCTGATGGTCAGTTAAACCTCCAGAAGTCTTGCATGGACCCTACTTGTCTGCTGGCAGAGGAGCTGGGCCTAAAGCCCACGTGTGGGCTAGAGACCTCCGCCTTTGTTCAGATGCCAGTGGCCAAACCCCATGGCACAGTGACAACAGACAGAAAGTAGAGGTTACTGACACAAAACAAGTCTGTTCTGTAGAGCTTGCTCACATTTATGGAAACATAATTCCTTATTGCTGTAGCTAAATAGTTCCTTTAGCTAAGTGCAGGCAAAACATTTGCTTTTTCCCAGGTTAGAAATGGCTCTTTCCTTAGCAGCTGCAGCTGGGTGATTTGTGCTAAGTTTTCCTTGCTGCCTCCACACTTGACAGAAAAGAAGGCAGGAAAACATGAAGACTGTCTGGGGCCAGAGCTGATCTACAAGGCTCCTCATGGAGAGGAGTAGCGTGCGAGTTTTGACGTTTGACTGATCTTCAGTGCGGTGGGTGAGTGACAGTCTTCTGGAGAGCACTTCTCCCCAGCTTCCTCGTGCTCGCTCTCCAGGTGCTGTAATGTTGATGCTCCAGAGCTGTTCTGTCAAAGTCGAGTTTGACAGCCACAAATTTCTAAATGAATTCCAGTTTTTGAGTTACTTAATGAAAACAATTCAGAAGAGATACTGGGTTGGGAGCAAGCGATAGCGAATAGCCTCCTGTTGTTGAACTGTTTATGATAGTGCTGGTTTATGCGTTTACCATACCTGTGAGCATCCTTGATAATGATATGCATTTGGCATCACTAAAATTCAGTGGGTGGAAGGCAGTAATCAAATGATTACTACATGGCAGGGTAAGTGTGTGGCAATAATTTTTAGTAAAGACACAAGTGCAAATCCCCATTCCTGCAAACAGCTCTAAATGAGCTTTCTTTGCATCATAAGCGTGGCCTCCTTCAGACAATGCGTAATCAGTGAAGTAGATTTTAGTCATTTTTATCTAAGGATGAAAGACTACAATTTATTTTTATGTGGTTTTACCAGTATATGTGGATTATAGCAACTGACTTAAGGATGTGAATACATTGACTTCATTTTTTATTTTCCCATCACTGCATATCATCACTTTACAGTCCCATGTATATCATTACTCACGGGGCTGTTATTTAAAGGGTTTTTATACCTTCCCTTGCTGAATATCAAGATAAATTGTTGCCCATACATCTGATTTTGAATTCCTAGTTGAACAGGAGCTTCAGGATGTGTGCTTATTATTTGTTTTCTTGTTGTAGGCTTTCTTCTTTTTAATCTATGAATGCCAAGAAAATTAAACCTCTTCTTTTCTACCAGTTCGCACTGACTGACATACCTGGCAAGGCTCCTGTACATCACTGGATTGCTATAGCATATATCACATGTACTTAATCCAGTCCCTGAAGCCAGTTTTAAAATTCTACCAGTTATGTGCAGCAATACAGACTCCTGTCATGCTGTGACACATCACTGGCCCTCTGTAGTTTGATGTTGGGCCACACAGTAAACACAATTGTTACAAAATCATCCTTTCCGTGGTAATTGGTTAAGAAGGAATATTAGGAGTATCCTCGAGTTTGAAGAACAACCAGCCATTTAAAATTGACTACAAACCATTAAATGCTCATCCACTCGTTAAAGGCATAAGGAAATCCTGTGGATTTTTCTTTTTTCAGGGCATTTCTTCCAGACAGAGCTAAGTACCTTATCTTAATGCTGCTGAGCAGGACAGGAAGAGAGAGATTGTGCAAGTGCTGTCTGGCACTGAGAGGAATGCTCCCACCTGCTGCAAGGGGAATATTCAGTAGAACAGGTCAGGAAAGTGAAGGTACATTTTAAAGTAGTTAGTGGCACGTTGGTTGTGTGATTAAACTACCTTGCCAATACCTCAGGAAAACAGAGGTTCCTATCCTACATGTTACTTTTCCTCTGTTGGAAATGCATAGTAAGACTCAAGGGTCATTCCGCAGCCATCACTCCGGAGAGCTGGGCACGATTGCAGGAGGCCTGCAGGTGCAGGCACACCAGCACAGACTGTGCATAGAGAAGGAGGAAGCTGAAGGGATTGGTAGAATTAATCAGTAACTATTTTTAAAGCTGTGGGATTTTTTTTTTCTCTTTTCCTTTTTTTCACAATACCTGAAATTTGCAAAAAGGGACTTACAAGGCCCAGGGAGGTGGTCTGGCAGGTCAACCCTCTTTGATACTGCCTTTGTTTCAAAATGTTTTATAAAGGGTCACATGGCAAGGCTGAGTCAAGCTGAAATCTACTACATATAAAAAACTTTTTGTACACTTACAAAGTTTAGGAACTGCCCCTCCATGAGAGGATGAAGTATACCTCTACAGTGCCTGACAGATGTCTGCCTAACTTGTGCCTATAAAGAATGACAGGGTTTCCATAACCTCACTTAGCCGCCTGCTCCATTGTAATTACCTTTTCATGTATAGAGTTTTTTTCCCAATCTAAATCCTTTTCACCTAAAATTAAGCCAATTATTTCTTGTCCTCTCCCCAGCAGACACAGAGAATAATTGATCAAACTCCCTCTTTGTAAGAGCATTTTACATTAAGATGATTCATCTCATGTCCTTTTCCAATCCTTTCTTTTCTAGATGGGGAGGGGTGGGGAGGGGGAGCCAAATCTTTTTCCTTCTTCTTTTATTTATTTATTTTCCCAAAGCAGTTAGCATTCTTACTAAGTTCCCTGAAACTCCCTGTTCTGATCTGCTTGCTCTGCTGGAATGTGCCTAGAAGCCAAGAAGGTAAAGATCTGGAGCCTGAAGAGAAGTTTAGGATGCCTGGTCCCAGGAATCAGTGACTAAAATAAGAATCCCTTAAGCATCTTGTAGCCACTGTTAAACATTTCCATAGCTAAACATAAAAATTCCTGAAATAGGATGCTCTTCACTTTTATTAGTGCTTTTCACAAAGATATCTTAGTGTGAGATTCTGGAGCTGATTCCTGTGGTTGAGAAGATGTAAAAGATACATACGTATCTATAAAAAATAACATCACTTTTGGGCCTGATATAACTTGTGTTTGGTGTCTGCTCACAAAACAGTGTTTTGAAAAAAAAGGTTTTTGGTAAGAATTTGAATTTGCACCTGGATAAAAAAGAAAGAACAGAATGAGCACTGAGTTGGGAGCAGGAGCTAAGTCAATAGAGCTCAGTATACCAATAGCAAAATGCTGTATTTGTATTTCAGGTACCTGCTTTTAATTTTGAGTTTGGGGGTTGTTGTCTGAGTAATTTGATTGAATTTTGTGACTTCATGTTCTTGGCCATTGCACCCCTAACACTTCTGCTTTATTTAAAAGAGCATCAGACAATTTTCTCTAATTCACTTTATTATACAGGCACTGTCCTTAACCAGACACAGGCAAGGCAGCACATTTCTGTTACTGGTTTCTTCTGTGGATTACAAGATTGATTACTTCCCCGTTAATGTTAATGTATCAGGATATGATAGACAATATCCCTGGCAACACCTTAACCAGAAGAGGAATATAGCTTGCAGTGTCTAGCATACCAGAGCCTATTTATTCGTTGAGTTCATTTAAACTCTGGATCTGTGATCCTAAAGTGCAACGCAGTTATTTCTTTACCTCTAAATTAATGTAATTGAGGGGGTGGATTTATGGAGAGATGTAATTTTATCAGACAGAATTTTTGTTTGTTTTGATGGATGATTCTGAAAGCCATGGCACTCAGAATAAAGAAATTAAAACAATTTCTTGCTACATGTGAGGATCATTAGGATGCCTAATCTCTTATTTGGAAGCAGGATACATAGGGCTGGATGAAGACGCTCATTTCAGAGATTTAAGATGATAAAAGTTGAGACTGAATTTCTTTCTGAACTCTTTATGAAAATATTGTGGTTGACATCCTGCTGCCTTTAGCAACGGCAGAGTTACCAGTGTGAACTACAGGAACACTGAGATAACATAATACTAAGATTTCCTTATCAGGGATCTGTATATACCAATTACATAATATATTTTCAGTCAAGTCTGTCATCACCAACTAAATGTAAAGTTGAAGATAGGTTTGAATAAGGGAAGACATTTTCCTTTGTAAAATCCTGTCTATTATCAGGAGGTTTTGAAATATTTTCCTTCTTGCTTCAGAGCAAATCCCCTTCAGGGAGTGGACTTGCAGTTGCACGTGGCCAGGTTAGGGTGTTTTCCCATGTTGCCATTTTCACGTGAGCTGCTTTAGGACACATTTAGTGTCCTGGCAATTGTGAATTGAATTTTATTTGCTGAAAGGTTCCTTATTGAGGTTTACAGTGCAACTGGAGCAGGCTAAAAGCCTGCACAGTCAGCTGCAGTGACTGAGATGAAGAGCAGTAACTTATATAGCTTTTGTAATTCAATTGGACTTTAGTTGGACTTTAGTAGAAGTACACTTCTCTTCACAGGCAGTATATTTAAGAGCCTCTGGAATTTATGATGTATTCCAGTGGTGTATCACAAACTTTTGAAAAAGACTTATGTTAAAGCTATAACTTTTCTCAAAGTTGGTGTTATTTCTTTCCTACTAGCGAATCTGTGCCATTTTGATTGCTGCTATATCATCTAGGCCAGGGATGACTTGTACCCTAAGGCTCGTAAGAACTTGTGGTTGTTCTTGGAATGCACTGTAGTTCAGGATTCCTTTCATATTTATATGCTAATGTTTTAATCAGATGAATTCTCCCTCACTCACTTTACCTAATGAACAATAATCTTGTGTATCTGCTCCACATCTAGTGATATATTTAGAAGTTAGGTATAAATCTTCTTGGCAAATGAATTGCTTCTGCATGTGTGCCACATGATGTATCTCTCTTTCAGTATAACAAAATGTTTTGTTTAAACAGGAAAACAAATTCCCTAGCATCTTTTTTTCTATTTTAATGCATAGAGTTATGCACTTCAGCATGCTTGTAATAATAATATATAGCTAGAATGCTGTATTATGAAGACTCTAAGTATGTAATGTAGTAGATCTATTGCATGAAAGTATACATAACAAAACTTCATTTGAAGCTTGAAATCAAGGAAGTCAGTTCCCATTCTGTTCAAGCACATACTCTTCTTGCATTCTTTTCCTTCTCTGTTTTGTCAGTAAAAGGTGTGTTTCTGGACACTGAACACAGGTTTTTCCACTCCAGAACTTTCTGCAATCAACAGAAGTCATTCACATAGGTGTAGAAGCACATGCATTGCAAATGGACTAAAATTAAGTCCCCTGTTTTTCATCCTGATCATTTTATATTTTTTTCTGTTAAATATTTCAGCTGAACAAAATAGCATACTAAAAGCATTGATTCTAACTCTTCAGGAAGAAAATCATTGCATCACATTATAAGTATCAGTACGTAGCACCAAGAGTAAATATCTAGTTCTTAATAAAGAGGCTTTTTGTAACAAGGATAGACTTTATCATGCCATCGATGTGTTTGTTAAAGAACAGGATATTCCCATGATTTTGCTTTAGGGTGTTTGTTAAATATGGCACAGGCTGAAGGAGAATATTCAGTGTATGTTCAACAGGTTCCTGCTGGGCTGAATGCCTTGTCAGAAAGAAATCTTCATCACATCATTAGGTTGGAATAGAGTCTGTAGTTGATTATTAAGTCATTGGAGAAGGGGGTATGTTAGAAATGGACGTAACATCATTTGCAGTAAACCCTTCAAATGTCATCTGCATGCATGAATATTTTATATTTCAGATATCTGATGGTGAGGGTATTAATGTTAAGATTAAAAGACTTGACCCTACAGCTGCCCCCAGCAGAACCCCTACAGATGCCAGAAGTGGTTCTGACATGAAGTTCTGCAGTGAAGTGCTTTGAAAATTATGCCAAAGATGGAAAGAGAAACAGGACAAAGAAACAACATAAAGGATTCTAAGAATAAAGTGAAGCAGCTGTGAGCAAAACAAAGACTGACACAAACCTGTAAAATGACCTTTACCCAGAGTAGTGTGGATGTGATCAGTAAATTCAAGAAAAGCTGAGGTGCTGTACAGTAGTTTAATGAGCTTCATGGAAAGGGCAAGCATGAAATTAGAGATAAATTCATTTGTTGTAATTTAGATATTTGTCATCTTGTTCAGGAAAGATGTTTTCAATTATTTCCAGCATAAGAGTTGAGATTAATCTGCAGGTTTAAAAATCAAATGCATGGAGCAGCTTGGAGCAGATGTAATATCTTTCGTATTCAGCTGCAACTGTGATGCTGGGGAGAGGGATGTAATGAATGAATGAATAGCCTCAGTGGAAGCTCAGGGTGTGTGAAGAAAGGAAAAAAAGTGAGATATATAGAGAAGATATTTTTAGAATTGTCAAAATGATGTCAAATGCAGTTATAAAGTAGTGTTTCTGCTTGAATAGATGAAGTTAAAACTGATTAATTCACATGGCATATTATAGACCTATTTATTTTAGCTTTTGCTCATCAAAAAGAATCTGTAAAGAGATTCTGATTCAGGTGAGAAAGACTAAAGAACAAGAAAATAATGCTTTAACATTTTTGATTTTCCCATTGAAGTCTTAACTCCCAAGAAATCCTAACTTTGTAACACTGGTGCGAAAAAGCTGCTGGTTCAACAAACACTAACTCATTATTGTACGCCTGCGGGCGTGCACAAGGTAGTTCCCAACCTGAAGACAGTTTCTTTTGATTGAGTGGAAGGTGTGTGTGACTGCATTGGTGCTAATGGAGAGAAGCTGCATAAGCATCTTTCTTGCCAAGCCACTTGCGATTAGCGCCCCGAGTAACAGGAATTTCAAATATGGGATTAGAGATTCCAGAGTAACTTTAAATTAGAAATGAAGTTAGCCAGGTTGGTGAGAGCACTGTTAACAGCAGCCACCTTGGAAATTATGGGCATCAAAATATTTTGCAGATTTTACGTATGAATAAGATTTTTTTTTTAATGTACCTCCTGTAATTTTATGGGCAGTTACCAAGCCTGCCAGGTAGTTTATAAATCAAGCTAGAGTAAGAGATAAGCAGCTATTTGCTGATAGCGGGATGCCTACACAGAGAGTTTCTCCTTTTAGAAGACAGAAAACAATCAATGCAAGGATTGTAATGTGTGTGTGGAACTAATGAAAGAGAAGATAGCAGCAGATCCTGTTGAAAGGGATGATATCAGATGGCAGTTACTAATGATGTTCTTCAGAGATCAGTCCTGGCTTAAGCCTGCTCGCGGTATCGATTAATGATGTAAACTGCAAGGGGTGGACGGCCTGAGTGAAGTGCTGCAAGCACGGGGGACTGCAAAATCACCATGCAAAATTAATAGCACAAATTTGCTATTTGGGGCACCTTTAGTGGCCTAACAGAAGTTTATGTTACAAGTGTAAAGCTTTTGGAGGTGTTGGAGGAGGCAAAGGTCTGGTGGGCTGGAGATGGGTTCCTGCGTGTGCAGCGCTGGGCGCCCCGTAACAGCAACAAAGAACTACCAGAAGAGATGGCCTGACTGCCAAACGGGGCGATCGTGGGGTGGGGGGAAAAACTGTTTCAAGACAGAGCTTATGGAAAATACTACATTACACAACAGAAGATTTCTGTCAGATCAGAAACCAGAGGCATGGATTCCGTGAATAGATATATGAAAGGGGCTTGAGGACAGACCAGATCACACTTAGTAGTAGTGTAAGTTATGTTAATACAGTACTTCAGAACTCCTGTTGATCATATACAGAGGTGGAAGATACTGGTTTTCCTTTGACTAGTAATTATTTTCTTCCCTGCTAAGTTGATTAAGTGTAGGAACATTTTAAGCCTCTCAGCTCTCTGCGTTCTCTCAACCAGGAGGGCATCCATAAACTCATCCCCTGAGACTGGAAACGCCACCAGATGTCTGTCCCAGGGCTGCACTCCTGCTCTGCGTTGCTGAGCTACCAGTACATTTCCTATTTGTTCAAATGGTGCTCCACAGTTCTAAACTCTGTGTCAATCCTGTCCTTTTTATCTTCCAAAGCTCACCCTCTGCCAGAGTATTTGTTTCTTTCGTGCTTGTGTGTGCTGTGGCTAAGCTGTGATACTACTTGGGGTGTATGTAAGGATTTTTTGTTTCTCAACAGGGTATCAGAGCTGGAAAACCTCACATATTACAGCAAGATATTTCTTTTGTCTGTGTGATGGAAGGGCTATAATACTCATTTTCAAAGTCTATTATGAGTCTACTTTATGCTAATTTGCCATTGAATTACTATGCCTTGAGCTAGAAGCTTTAGGAAGCACAGACTTCAGTATTAGATAAAAACCTATTCAGTCTACTTTGACATCAGCTCCCCATGCTGCACAATGTTAATTTATTTTTAAGCTACAATTTCCTCTGTATGTGTATTGGAGAACAATACTGCGAATGCACAAAGGAATGTCACAAGTGGGTAGTGATCAAAGTGGCCAACTACCACACCTTAAGGAAAAAATAAAGGCTTAATTTGAAAGGTGCTGAAGTTAAAATGACGGAATTGGGCACTGTAGTCTGAAATGCACCTGCATCTGTCATTCATTCTTTTTCTTTTCATGGGAACCTCAAGTAGCTGACAATTCTAATCAAAGATGAAAAGTTAATTTTATATTGTTACCTTAGATGCCTGTGGTACCCAGCAAGTCTCCGTAAATTGTGGCATTCATGTTTGCTTTGCATAGTACTGAAAAAAATCATCTCAGAAAGTAGGTAGTACAGTGTCACGTGGTTATTTATTACCATGTTATAAGAGTTTTCTGAAGTTAATATCTCATTATAGGAATATATTTCTCTTCTCTCCTTGTTTTTCACTGACGAACTATTAAAAACCATAATGGAATGGCAATTAGTACAGCATGTCTGGATTTTCCTTGGCTAAAATTGCACTGATGCAGTGAAAAATATTCATCAGGTTCCCGCGGTGGCAGCTTGTGCTGTCCTCTGCCATTTTACTGCAGGGGCGTCTCATGTGTGAGTGCTGTTGACAGGGCTCACTCTGCTTGCAGGATCTGAGCAGTGTGAAGGACCTTGGCTGTTTCTGTGCCCTTTGCCAGTGACGATATGGGGTCCTGTCTCTGCTGCAAGGGAAGTGCTGGAAAAAATCACCCCTTTGCTCTTTGAAAGCTTGCCTTTCAAAAAATGCTGCCAAGAATAGTCCGGTGTTTTGATGATAGTAGCTTAGGTAACCTCACGGGTCTGTTCTTTCTTTAATTTCAAGACATCTTTGATATCGAGAAATTTCATTAATTGGTGTGATAGACCATGCCTTTTTCTTACTGGTCACCAGCTTCTGGCTGGCAAAACAAAGGCCACGCTTACAACTGGCAATCCAGGCTTTGCCTGCTCACATGCAGTCTGCTAACAAGCCTGAAAATCTCCAAGCTTGTTCTATGGCAATAAAACCTCTCAAAAACCCAACGATTAACAGGAAGGTCTCTGGATTGTGAATATGAAACTTCAGAGGAAAAAAAAACTAAAAGTTAAGTGAAAACAAATCATTCTTTTAGCTTCACGTGCACCGTGACACCTCCAATATTTTGGTAGCTGTAGATGCACATAAATTTCTACAAGCAGAGGTCAGAGTATTAAAACACTGCAGTGTAACCTGCATCTTTGGTACCAGCTGAACTACTTCCAGAGCGTGTAGACCCCTGCAGCTGTTGAAAGGTTGATGAATACACAAGGTGAAAGGTGTGTGAAATAGTCAAAGTGAAATGAAATACAACAGTGAATTTTATTTTCCTGAATGCTGATGATTTTGGCAGTGGGTCCATTGCACGTATTTTATTAATGTGTTCAAATATATAGACTGAAAAATTGATCTGATAAAATGAGATACATTTTAGATTCCTTTCTCAAATGAGGCTTTTAAACCCTCATAAGGTATACACTTTCCAACACAACTAATTGGCCATTTGCTGAAATTGGAAAAAAAAAAAAAAAAAAAAAAGCCTTGGATTCTGATGTCTCAAATCTTTGGAAGAAAGTAAACAAATGTAATTCTGGATTCAATCTGGCTTCTTCACAAATAATGAGGATCCAGTGCCCTCATTTCAGAACAATATTCTGCTTGCTGAATAGTCCAACTGCGTTTAATGAGATGCCCACATCAGGTGCACTATGGACATTGTCATCTATTTCAAGGCTAGAAAGATGCACAGGAAGAAAAGAGAAATGAGGAATTCTGTTGTTTAATAATACCTATCTCCTGGGAAACTTCTGTTTGCACCCAGAATTGCTCGCTTGTCTCATCAGAAAATGAAATCCGTGAAGGCTAGTAAAGAGGCATGCCTCACAGTGTAGAGAGATGTTTCTCAAGATGTTTTTTCTGGTAAAGTCCCAAGAGAAACGGACCATTTATAAACACATGTAAAAAGGAAAGTTTCATTACATTTCAGATTTTGGGAGTTCAGGTTGCTATCCAGAACGTTACAAACTGCATTTCTTGGGATTGCACAGCAGCCGCTACTGTCAACTTCGGAGCAATTTTTTTCAGCTGTTTTGGATTCATGAGTGTTCTAACAAGATATCATGGCCACCATAAGCCACTAGAAAACATCCAATTATCATTAGCACCCTATTAGCCACCAGAGACTCCAAATCTTACATTAGCTGTGCTGCTTGTGGAACTACTTTTTAATTGTTTTGGTTTTGATTTAAAGGACAGAATATAATTTGTATGTGCTGAATACATTCTGTCTAAAAACATAGGATAAGAATTCACAGAAATGTAATGGGCTAAAAATCTTTTACAACCTTAGCTGGTTATCATATTTTCCGACTCTTTGTGTTTTGTAGCCCGGTGCTTAAAATTTATGGATGCAATACTGTTACCTCCAGAAATGCCACTTTCTGTTGAGGAATCCAGGTGATCACACCTCTCTGCAGCAGACTTGGAACGTGGTATTTTCTTATGTTTTAAGGTTAAATATGATTGATAAGATCCCTTCCCTGCACAAACATGGAAGTGAGCTTTACAAGGGATCTGCAAGGGCTCATGTCACACTAAGCTATGGGTTAGAACTAGTTTCTATGCAGTTGTAGAAGTTGTTGGTGCTCGGTTCCTAACAGGCTTATCCCTGTTCATCTGCCTGTCTGCAAGCAGTTAGTGGCCAACACAGGATGCTTCTCATTTAGTAGCTGCATGCTTATTGTGGTTATTTTTTTTTGTAGCCACAGGTGTGAACATATTTACTGGCTGCTGTCAGGAGGATTGTACACAGTATCTGTCTGTGTATAACTTCACTGAGAACATTTCCTAACATGATACTAATAAGCTACTGTTAGAGAGTTGATCATGAACATAACTTTTGTGTCAATGTTCTATCAGAACATGAACCTTTCGATGTAGGGCAGTCAGTGTAGGAGGGGATGCCATCATGTGAGCCATGATATTTTGATGACATCCGCAGGCAGGTATATATGACAGTCTATCCCTCTAGTGAAACAATACACAATTACACTGATTTATTTCAGATATAAATTGTAATATGTCTTTGAAAGCAACAGTCTCATAGCAAAGAGGAAAAAAGTTCTGTATCAGTGACAGGTGCCAAAAATTGTGATGTCAGCCTTAGGACTGCCTGACTTCAGGATCTTGCCTGGCTCATCTCTTTGTCTGGAAGTGAGCTTGGTACAGTAACAGACACTGCAAATTGAGGTTGTATGTGAGAGCTGTCATGCCAAGATCCAGGTCTACAACAAGAACACCTCGTGTCCGTCTTGGTATTTGGATAACTGCCACCAGTGTGACTTAGTTTTTTCCATGTTGATTGATAGAGTGGGAGCTGAATGCAGATAGCGTTCAGTTAGGTTCCTACCTTGTCCAAGATTTTCCAAGTGCTTTGAATTCCATAAACTACTTCAATGCACAAATGCAAGAAACTAGTAGTAACAGCGCTAATAGCTATTCTAACATTAGGGGCTTGATTTTAACGTTCACATGATCGTAACTGAAGAAAACAAAAGTTTATGCCTCCCTAAGACTCATATGCAGTAGATAGATCTTGTTCAGATGATGTTTCAAATACCAGTGCGATGATAAGGTCTGTCAGACTTCATTAGGAAAGTGCACACAGTTTTTGATTAGACTCGGGAAATATGTGTGGAGTTATTAGAAGGGAGTTACTTTCTGTGTCAGCTCTTGAGTGTAAAGCCAAGTGACAGTCTAAAAGCATTCAAAGCAGCTTGTCCTTAATTCCATCTGCCACTAACAGCTTCTTCATTACAAGGAAAAGGAGGGAAAGAAATACAAAGAAAGCCTCAGATAATATACCTATATATTTGCAAGCTTGTTTTCTGCCATATATAATTGCAGTTATCAGTTTCAATTTATAATCCAGTAATTCACTTGGTGAATGTAATTCCTGTTTTGTTTGATAGGAACAGTAGGAATTCTGATTGACGACTTAGTCCAGTGTGTTTGGGCCTAATTTTAAAAGGACATTTTGAAGCTGAGTTCTTGTAATGTATTTTTCTTACATTTTCAGGTAGCTGCACACAATTTAACCAGGCCTATTTTGGTAAGAATTGTGTGAGAGAGGGATGGCACATGAAAAAACTCTAAAGACTGGATTACCCAGCTGTCTGATCAGATCACCACTTTGGAAATGCACAAAACTAAGCATTTTAGCCCACACTAAGAAAAATGTCTGGATAAACGCAGGTGTATTGGATGAAACAAGTGTAATAGAAAATAAAAACACCCAGTTATTTGTCTACAGGGCAATGTTCAACCAGAGGCTTTGGAATAATGCCTCTGTGCCAGCTGCACACACACTGCTTTTATGTAAGAACTCTTCTGAAGTAAAAAGGGTGATACCAGGTAAAGCTGCAAGAACATCGCTTGGAGCATGTCTTGTATTGCTAAAACCTTGCTGGGTGCTGCAGGAGTACAGCACGCTGGTGGCTGGGCTGCCGTGCCACCTGCAAGGAACAGGCAGGGAGCATTGCCATGCCCCCACAGCGCTTCTGTGCAGCTCTCGTCATACATCTCTGCTCTGGCAGCTCGGGCGCTGTAGTCACGTACAAACAGAGTAGTTTGTCTGCGTGGCTCTGCTGCTGCTGGGCTTTGGCACAGGCAGCTCGTTGGAAGAGCTGAAAGGCCAGCTCCGATTTTACAAATTGCACAGGAATATTTGGTAAAGTTTAAAACAAACCACAGCCCCTCAGCTGAATTGAAGTTCCTTCATTTCAAATCCTCTCTGCATTCAAGTGTGGAGATTTCATCACATCCTGAGCTTGCAGCTCAAGGCACAACACTCTACTTATGCTGCTCAAATGATGTTGTAGCCATCAGTACCCAAAACTATACAACTGATTGCTTCAGTACTGCTCATATTTAATATACACCAGAAAGAGAGACAACAAAACAGTGTTCCATGTTGGTCATGGGCTCGCTATAACTCCCAGATGCCTCCCATCAGCCAACAAGATCTTTTACGAACTGTTTGCTCCAGAAAACAGGTGTTCTGTGCAACAGCAGCAAGATTTAATAGTGCAATTCCCATCTGTAGCAAGGAAGGGAACGTTTTTCTCTCCAGTTAATGATGGTTTTCCCAATTAGTAAGGGAAGGATAATGGTTTCAAATGAAACCTATCAATTTAATTGTTTCTCTATTTCATAATTTTTATTTTTTTCTAATAATGTTTGTAGCAGTCATGTGTCATACCTGAAACATAAGCTTCAGAAGTTTCAAGTAAAACTTTTTTTGTTCAGACAGTTTTCTTTTTCTGTAAGTGACCTGTGAGTATTTAAGAATCAAGAAACTAGTTGCAGAGCATACTGATGCTGGGACTTAGAAGAAAACTTTTAAGTGCTGCCTCTTGGGCAAACTGGACAGAACAAATCTGATTTACAGACTTGTGTTGGATTTACAAAAGCACTTAAGCAGTTTAAGAGCATAAGTACTATTGACTTGAAAGTCAATGAGATGTTTTTGAGAATCCAGTCCACAGTCAGTTAGTTTGTAACATGTAAATTCTTTTGCAGCAAAGGCCAGCAAAAAACGAGGTCACTGACTAAACATACCGAGTTATGTCCAAACCTTCAATTGGATCTTCTTGCCGTGAATCACTGGAAATCATGCCTTTAGCAATCGCATGGGGGACCAAGGTCTGTTTCAGCAGGATTAAAATCTTAGAAAAAAAAATTAATCTAGATCACAAAAGTTTCAGTGCAGGAATGGAGAGTTAAGTAAAATTCTGTATTTTGTATTTATAGACAAGAGTCGCATTGCTGTTCTGCCTTTGAATATTTATGTGCTTGCTGTACTACTCCCAAAGACGTAAGTTACTCATAAATCTTTGAGGGTTTTTTTGGTGACTGCTCATTTTGTCTGTCTTGAGGTATTTTCATTAGGAAAGTAGGCTTTCTGCCTCTTTGGGGAAGAGAGAGGGGCAGATTGGAAAGTGTAAATACCTTCCTTTGGATTCAGAAAAAGAAAGCGCAATGAAAAGTGGTGGAGTAGTGGGCTGTCTTTTACTAGCAGAATTATGGAGCTGTTTTTTTTTCCAAGTAGATGCTTAGAGTCAGGACTAACAGAAATATATGCCTGGGCAATGAGAGTGTTAAAAGCAGGCTTCCCTGTCAATCTATTCCACCAGTGTCAAGGTTTATAGCTAGTTGATGACATTAGTTTTTACTCGTTTTAATGTTATACCAATGTGGAGAAAAAAAAAAAAAAAGATTTACTGTTCCTGGATGCTTAGATTTTTCTTGTCTTTAACTTTTATTGGAACCGTGGTTGTAATTATCAGTGTGTTTTCTCTTCCTGTGCTGCTTTTCCTTCCCTGCTATTGTGCTCAAAAAATGAAGAAAGGTGTCACAGCAAGAGAATTGCATCTGTGTTGGCATGCTTTGACAGCTTCTTTATTTCTGCCCACTAATTCTTATACATACACTGTAAACATAGATGTTTCAGTTTGTATTTTTGTTTCATAATATTATTTATTTATAACATAAAATAAAAATTAATGTGTCAAGTCTGTCTAGCATACTTCCAGACTACCTGGTGGCATTTCAGCTGAAGCAAGAGTAAACTCTGAGGAAGGCATTTTCCTTCTAGCCCGTTACAGCATGTCCAGAAGGGGCTAAAATTAAGGTTGGAATTGTGCATCTTAATTCTCTCTGACCTAAGAGGAATTGTGATTTTGTTCCCAGTCTAACAAAACCATCCAATCTTTGTAATCCTACCAACTCCCATTGTTCTTTTTCTAGTCCTGGAGTATTTTCTGCTCTTTGCTGAAATGATTGTCTGGAGGAGGTAATGAGTGCTGTGGTGCAGGAGGCTGTTCCCACATACAGTAATGATGACTCTTGTAGCAGTTACAGAGGCACATGGAGAACTGGATGTGCAGAGACGTGGGGAAATGCCTGCTCTCATCTCTAGGGCTCTCTAGCATCATGTAGCTGAGCAAATGCATCTGCTGGCTCTGGAAAGGTTAGCAGACCTGTGAACGTGGGTGCTCTGTTCTGTGGCTCAGTAATGCCAGACATGGCAAATGTATTGTATGTGTGTACAATTACATACACTTTATGTGTGCATATTTGTGTTCTAGCAATAATATTCAGTGGTGCTGGAAGAACAAAGGGGAACTCAAACCTAAGCGGTCAGTGACATTCTATATTGGCCCCCATAAATCTGTCGGCTCGGGTAAGGGTTTGGGGATGAAGACACGTGGCTGGTTTTGAATCAGTGCCCATTTGTACCTTAATGCATTGGAGAGTTTGTTCAGGAACAGTTAGTTCATCCTTGTGAAAACATTAGCCTTCTGTTGCTGCCAAGGTCATTGTCTGCATAGGTTATCTGGTGCCCTGGGACACGTTTCCAAACCAGTGAAGTCCTTGGAAGGTTTGCCTCAGTGTCTGTCCTTTTCTCCGATATTGACATACAATAAATACCTGTTACTATTCTTACCACAAAGCAGATGCATTCTTTTGGGCAGCCCTTGAGCAGAGTTCAAAAGTGTTAAGACTGTTAGACTGAAATGACAGCAAACAGATTGCTCCAATTTTCTCTCTCCTAAATACGTTGCATCTGTTTGTGGTCTCTTCCCACAAAATGGTTAGCTGCTAGAATCAAGGTCACCGAGAAGGTGTGAACTTTGGTTTCCCCCAAGTGCTTGGTCTATAGAAGAGGTTATTACACCTCCCTTATACCCCATCTCAAAGGTTGAGAGTCCTGCTATTACTACAGGTAGCCAGGGTTCACCGGTCAGAGAGGACTGGTTGTCAAAGTGCTGCTCGAGTTGGGTTCAGTCTTCATGGTGCATGAAGACTACGTGAGTAAGTTTGGCAGGCGGCTTAGGACTGTCTCAGGAGAGCGTGCGGTATATCTGTACTACATCTGCCCTACCTGCAGCCTAACTGCTGCTGGCAAGTACGCACTGGGGAGATGTTCAAGCTGCTTATGACCTGGAAGCTGAATGTCTTCAGCCTTTGCAGTTCAAATACTTTTCCATTCAACCCGAGCCCAGGCCAGTCTCCTAGAGCCGTAATTGAGCCTTAATTAGAAAGCGTAAAATTAGTACGTGAGAATTCTTTTAATTGGGACACCACAGTGGACCTATTATCTCCCTTAAAGGGAGAGTAATTTATTCTGCAGAGCTTTGAACGTGGCACATTCACATGTGGTAGATAGAATACATGGGCAGTTGGTAAGTCTAAAAAGGGAAAATACAATATCAATTAAAACAAAATCATAAAATATTAATTGCATTTCAGTTTTTAGGAGGGTTATTTTTTAGTCTTTTTAGGATAGCTTATTTGATAGAAGACAAGAACTGGACATTTCATGCCTAATCAACACCTGGTAAAATGCCACTTTACTTCTCAAAACTGACCGAATGTCACCATTAGGTGGAATATTTGATAATGCTGTCACGCTCAAGCAGCAGCTATTGTCAGTATCATGAAACAGAATTGCTTTCCTTGAGGAAAACCCAATTAAGAGAATTCTGAATAACAGCAAGCAGTCTGCTACATTCCTAATGCTATTGATTATGCAACAGATTCCTTTGACTACTGTAGGAGCTTAAGTCAGACGAAATCCTGTTATGAAGATAGCTTCATTTTTCATGTATGTGAGCATAAATGAAAAACAAAATCATGATTATTTATTTTGAATTCTTTGAAACATCATAACTAATTATTCAGACAGTGGATTTGTATTCTACAAATGAAAACCTATATAATGCAAGCTGAAATACGAGGAATTTAACATTCTAATATCTATCAGTAATGAGAGCAATGAAATACATGTGTACAGATGAATGCCATGATGCTTCTTATGGTAGCTGAACATGGAAATAAGATTTATGTTTACATGTGAATTTTGACACATTGGTATGTCTAAAGGTTTGAAATGGTGATCTATGCTGTAACTGAGTAACAGAAAGAATCAGTTGCACACCACCTTTTAACAACTTATTTCCTGACCTTCACTGAGGAAAACCCCAAGTTTTCCTCCAGTGGCTTGTTATGGAAAGAAAAGAGTTTATTGTGGGTGGAAAATTGACCTTTTGTTCTGAATTTAAAACACATTTCCATCTCCTGCAAAATTCTCAGTCTTATTACTAAAATCAACATTATCTGTCAACAATACAAAGGGTGAATGTGATTAACCACCCACTCACTTGGAACAAGTGGTATCTTGATTCATTTAATTTAGAACATCTAAAGCTGTCAATGACTTGCCATCTGCTAAGGGTACCTGCTGTAGTCTGAAATGCCCTTTTAGCGATATGCTCTTTCAGTTATATAAGAGATACCAGGTTTTTCATCTGTATTTTGAGAACATTTGTGTAGTTTTTACTTAGATAAAAACTGAGCAACGGAAATTGCTTCAGAAGGTGTAAATTAATTGCTCCCCAAATCAAATCTGTAAGGCCTCTCCTGTAATTTGTGTCAATACTGTAGTAAAAAGAAATCACACAGCTTCAATAATTAACTGTATATGTCCAAATGAAGATGTTTCATTATGCAAATATTTATGAAACACATGTATCCCAGCTGCTTTGTCGTTATTTCACAAAATATGTCAGAATGGGCCCAGTGGCACATGGTGGTCCGTGGAACCCAGGCTGAGCTGCAGGTTTGTGGGATCACCTCCCAGAGCAACATTGTCTTCTCCTCTACTTTCCATCCCTAATGAATCTGATTAAAAGATGGAATTCTGAATTAAATATATTGATTTCTACTTCAACTTCTATTTGATACTGTTTTGCTAACAAAGCATCATCGTTCCAACTGTGACACGGTTTTGACAGATCAGAAGAGACTTGAGCTGGTCACCTTCCCTCACCTCTGGAGTGGCTGGTTTGAATAAACAGGTGAGGCATGTTTCATGGCATAGGACGATGTTGTAGTTTTTTTCAGCTGCATCTTTTATGCAGATGAATGCAGAGTATCAGTTCCCAGTTTTATCAGCCTGGCGCCTCTCATGACCATTGTAATGAAAGCCTTTGTGCTTGCCTTAGCCTACTATCTGCCCTAATTTGCATTCTGCTTGAAAATAAAAGCAAGCCTTTTATAAAAGCAGTCAGAATTGGTGAAATCAGTGCCAGTAATGCAAGAAAAAAAATGAAAACTGATCCCAGAGTTGAATGCTCTTTGTAATGAACTGTGGAAGAAAAGGAAAAATACAATTCTCTTAAATGGGAAATACAATGCCATTAACAATAAAATGAGGTAGCAGTGGCTAATGATTTCTATCACGTCTATAGCTTGGCACCACATGCTGCAGATATACAAAGGCTGGCATCAAAACTCCCTAAAAATCTATCAGAAGTCTTTCCTGTAGCTTCAATATGCTTTGGAGTAGAAAGAGGTTTTTTTTGGTAGGTATACAGCCACTCAGTTTTGTTTTCATTTTTAAATACCCCAGAATCTCTCATCTTGTGGTGTTACAAATCTTGACAGGTTTAAAATTCTGCTTTGTAAACATAACTAGTGCAGATTTAAGCATTTTTCAGAGTCATTTTCAAAACCTGGCCTGTGCGTGACCATGTAGTATCTTGGGAAAGATGCAAAAATGTTTTGGAAATACAACAGAAAATACACATGGAGCGCTTTCAAAATTAGCTCAGCCTTTCAGGAGGGCAGTGGAAAAGACTCACATCTATGGGCCTTTGACACATACACGGGCACACACCCTTTCATAGAAGCATGTTGTGTGCCTTTAGACTAAATACCAATAAATTAACATTGTCAGTATGGAAAGTGCAGTTTTGGTTGTTTCACATCTACCTTTAATTCTGTGTCAAGGGTCAGGAGCTATGCTTGTCCTCTGCTTCCTCTGCTTTTTTGAGTTATATAGCCTTAAGGAAAGCAGACATTGGTGTTTGCACGTGGCTCAGTAGAGACAGGCATTTGGGCTTGGTTCAGAGGGATGGCATACTTAGAACAGCGGTCGGTTTTGTACTGGTCTTGTAGCTTCTGGTATTTTTCCCAAAGATTGCTCTCTTTCCAGCTTTCTTGTGGCTCCTCAGCGTTTTCTTGTACTATGAAGTACGTGTGGCCAGCTCTGAGCACACTCCTTGGCTGAAGAACAAGAATTCATTTAATTTTCCCGTGGCCCAGTTCCCCAGTAAAAAATGAGAGCAAATTTGGCTCCTTGGTCCCACCTGGGAGAGCAGGGGAATCACAGGAACTTCTCCTGGGGAGCACCATGGGGTGCACCCAACTGAATATTTCTTTTTTTCTTTTTTTTTTTTTACTCCTGTCTGTTCGTAGAAAAAAAAATAAATTAAAATTCATCATTTTGATATCAGGTTCTAAAATCATTCCATAAATAGAAACATTTATCCTTATCCTATCACTAAAAATACCTGCCTAGGAGATTTGGAATCAGTCAAATGATTTGTATTACAGGTGCATTTTATCACTTCCAGTGTAGGGAAGAAAAGTAATTTCCATTTCTTTTTAGAGCACAGCGAGCCAATTTGCTCTGAGGTTGATCTATAGGCTAAATTGTGGGGAGTCGCGCTGCAGACTTTGTTTTGATGGGAAGTGCATGTGGGGAGTTAATGCTGAGCTGAGAGCTCAGGTTCCTTCTTCTCTCGTGCTGTCAGTGCTGCATCTGACACTTTTTATTTAATCAGTTCACAGTGTCTCCCTGCACCATTTTTCTTGCTTATCAGCTCATTAGGAATGACTTAATTGCCGTCTCCTCTCCAAGGCCCTCACAAGACCAGTACCTCAGCCACGTGATGTGCGTGGCGGTGTGGTTGGGTACTGGGCAGCTGAGTTTGGACACTTGGCAGTAGGGCATAAGATCTTTAACATCAAATCAGGCTTTTCAATGCTAAAAGCTAGCTTTGCTTTTAAAATATTTTTCTTTGAAAAACACTGTTTTCATTTCTGAAAGGAGCCTGCATGCCGGGTCTCTGCTGTAGTGCCTGCATTTTTCACCCTGGGAGCAGTGGGGTACAAGGCGCTGCTAAATGAGCGCACTGTAGACCCCTCCTTTCCACAGGTACCTTCACAGCACTTTCTTCTGGCTCCCGCTGTCTGAAATTGCTCTCTTTCTGTAACTAGTGCCTTCCAGAGACTGTTTTCATTTTGGTTGGGTATGTTTGCTGACCATGTCAATTTTTGTTTAAAATGGGCCATATGTGCTGTGTGCAAGGCAACCGCTTTGCTTATAGGTCTTCAGTGAAAGCAACAATGTCAAGGTTAGTAAGGCTTATCATCTGGCCCTCTTGAAAAAATAACAATGAAAAAAATGAAAACCTCAGAGAATTCCATTGTTAACTTTTTTTTTTTCCTCCCTTCAAATAAATTAAGCTACACACTTATTTGCAGTAGAGAGAAAAAGGATAGGCTAGAGGGAAAAAAGAAAATACTTGTCAAGGGCATGGAATTCATTAACAAAAAAAAATATATGCGAGGTGGGAGCAGGGTAACATGATAATACACAACTGAGGAAAAATAACTTTGTTTCTGAGCATCCAAGAAATCCCTAAACCATAAGAAGAAAAAGAATGCTTTTTTAATAAGACAGTAGCAGAGCACCCAAGATGACCAAGTGATAGAAGAAATAATCTTTTTTTTTTTTTGAATGTTATGAACATGGACTTGTAAATGTTCCGTGAGCAGTAGAGGCTAATCCATATTTCCATATTTCCAAAGTAGGTTCCTGCAATTCTTGTGTTTCTGCTCCCATTTAATTTATTATGTGGGAATCTTTCACATATAACTTGGTAATGTAAATATGAATAACACAAGGTACATATTTTGCATAGTAAATAATAACAGGAGCCAGAAATGTTCTCTGTGCATCTGTTCCAAAATGTTATAATTCAGTACATGAACCTTTTAATTCAGTTTCAATAAATTGCTTACGAGCCCCTTGAAAGCTGGTCCAATTTAATAATATTGGATGACAAGAACTTTCATAAAAATTAACTCCATTATCTTTCCTCATTAGCAAAAGCACATCAGACATAAAGAATCCTACAGTTGCTCTGTAACAATACTATATATTTGTTTTTTAATTAAGACATTTAAAAATGAGTTCCTTTTGAAAGTTCACTGGTGATGGTTATTGACATTTAGGCCAGTTTTGTTATATTCCTCTAGAAGTGGGCTAACTTACTAACCTTATGAGGGTCCTTAACTTTGTTCAGGGATTTGTGATTTAACTAATTGCTGGTTTATTTGGGACATTTCAGACTCATAGCAAGCTCTTTCACAATCTGGATTTTCTAAATGATAGTTTTACTGTAGACACAGAGTCTATCTTCATAATCCTTTTTTTCTTCCCTTCTTTCCACCAAGGTGCACCAGTGCTACCAATGGAGGAAAAAACAATATTATCTTAGTTTAAAATGTATTGAATGATTAATTTACCAGAACAGCTACACTTAGAGAATTCTCTCTGTCAGGAAATAAGGATTGTATTTTCACAGGAGAGTGAAACAATTAGGTGCCTGAACTTGTAAATTCACATGCCCTTGGAATTTTGACCCTTAGTCTTGGAAGATGAATTTTCTTTGGAGGTTATTTGTCTGAACTCCCTTTTAGCAGCTCTTCTCCATCCTTTTCTTTAGGCCCACTTTTACTAATTCTCATGTCGTATCACTATGATATCATATAACTGAGCATTATTTTGTCCAATATCACACAAAAAAAATTTTTCTTGTGTAATATGTAAGTCAAATTTCTCTTTTCTCTAAACTTTTTTATTTCCCTTTCCTTTCTCCTTTTGCTGCTATTGGGGTCTTGCTTTGCCAGAGGCTCCACGTGAAGGTGCCAAAATGAAAGAATGAAACCCGTCAGGAGTTTCCAGTGGGGAGCAATCAGTCTGAGAGAATGGAGACTATCACATCAACATCCACCTCATAATAATACTGCTTTCGGTACCATCAAGCTTAACTCTTCAGGGAGGTGGAATCCTTTGTTATTTTAGTTAAAAACTCACTTCTATTTATGAAATCTGCTTCCCCAACCCCGAAGAAAATGGCAGTGTTCCCATCAGGCAAAACTGCAGCCCAGCAGATCTTTGTCTCTGTTGTATGTGGTCTCCCAACCTATTCACTACTATTGAGTTATTTATAAATACATCTCTTCAAATAAAAATTTGTATAAATAAATAAATAAATAAATATGTATATATATAATTTTCATCTATAAGATTATAAATAGATCTTGCACTTTCAGGACTCTCCTCATTTCATCTCCTTTTATTTCTAACCACTACTAGTCCGGCCTTTACTGACTGTTTATAGCATCCTTTTACATTCGTATTGAGTACTTTTGCAGTTGACCCAACAGAGATAAATAGCACCCTATAGGGATCCAAGCAGCTATGAATTTTCATGACCCTTTCATATGTATACGATTGAGAAGGAGTTGCCTTTCCAAAGAGAAACTGTGATTCAATTCCTGAAACCAAGTCAGAAGAACCCACTTTTAAAACTGATTTTAAGCCAAAGAATGTGTCAATAAAAAAAAAGGAATAAAATTAGTGGACCTTGCTCTGCTGTACTGGAATTAACTCTTTCCTTTCTGATAGAGTAGAAGGTGGGAAATAAGGATGTGCAAGCATAATTCTGATTACATTTTACTGACAGACAAGGTGCTTGTAAGGATTTAATGGAATATCTTAAGGCATCATGTTCTGTCAGATTGAGTTACAAATCATTCTCTTGAATGGATTTTTAAATCTGATACCTTAAAAGGGAATTCAAGTTGCTGATAAATAGAAATGACATGCTGTGCGTAAAACTTTAAAATAATTAAAAAAAAAAAAAGTGATGTATAGAAAGCTGAATACACACATCTAAGTGAATTTCAGGACTTTTTTTTTTTTTTCCTCCAGGAAAAAGAGACTGCAATTTTTACCATAGTCTTAAAAGATAGGTGCAGACAGGACTCAGCCTTTGTCTTTTTGCAGGAATAGGCTATCATTAATACCATCCATGACAAGATTCATCACCATCAGCTGTCCAGCCAGGTAGAAGCAGCAGCAGTCGTTCTTTCTGAGAACAGCTCCTACAGTTAGGGGACACATAAGACATCCTCTGTTTCCTTTTGTACTGGTTGCAGATAATTTATTTATTTGGAATTAAGACAGACCTTGAGCTGGCTTTATCACTTATTTATAGCTACTGTTACGAGGAAAATGAAAGGCCTATTACTTGTGCTCGATGTGGTCTTCACTCTTTCATTGTGTTTCAAGGTGAGCTTGACCATGCTCTTGAACTGTTACAAATTCTATTGTAAAGGTTGTGTTTCAAAGTCATCTGGACAACATTTGGCATACTCAAATATTGTGACGTATCATCTTGTAAGACGCTGGGAGAATGTAGTGAGTAGAAATCCTAGGAATACACTTAGGTCTCATTGCCTAATAGGCATTACTAAAGGAAGTATTTCCAATGGGATAAATCAAACACCTCCTCTACCTAAAAATAAAGCTTTCTTCTTTCTCTTGTACTGGGTTCTGAAAAGTGAGGATCAGATAATCTGTGTAGCTCAGCAGACTTGCCTATCTATTTTCTGTAGAGGTTGCTCAGCTACAATGATGATGGCAATCGAAGAGTAGGGATATGAGAAAATAGAGAACAATACCAAACACTCCTTGTATTTGTATATTTTTGTACCACTTTAAGAGCCAATTACAACTGAAGTGCACTTGAAACAAATGGATTCAAAATAGGATTAATTCATTTCTAATTAATGTGTTACTTTAACATATATCTGCTTAAGATACTGGGTGTTTCTTGTTTATTGGGAAAAAGGCAAGTAATGCAGGAAGGGTTTTCAGGAGGAAGAGTTTCAGTGGGACATGCATGCAGAATTCATTTGCTGCTCTGGCATTTGCTTCATGCTCAGCTATCCCACAGAGTTCAGTGGAATTTGGGGAACTTTACTGTGAATCTGAAATCAGGAAATGAAAAGAATGATCAAAGTGTATGTTGAAGCCTAGGAGGTGTGAATTGCTGTAGGAAAATTCGGGCTAGTTACTTGAGCTCAAATATAATGGATTACACTGTGATTTCACATACAGAAACTAATACTCAAAAGCAGAATCTGAAACCAGGGCCCTTCAACAGAAGAGCTTGCCTAAAATACTGAACCTTTAGCAAGCTCTGTGGACTTAACTGGAACATTCAGTTGTGAACAGCTTGGGAAATCAGTTCAATTTGAAAACATGAATAGGATTAAGGTACATAACTTTCCTGTCTCTAAGATGGGAGGTTATGACACTCAAAAGAGTGTTATGACACTAAGCACTATTCCTGCTTATGTATATGAATCCTGTTTTATGATAAATGTATTTCCCTTATGGCATGTTTCCTGTGTGATTTCTGGAAACAGTTCTATTTTTAGGTATGTTACTTGAAATGTTATACTGATGGCACATCTGAGCATTGCTAAAAACCCCTCAAAGTGCTTTAATAAGAATGTTTTTGAAGCATTTTTTCCAGCTTAGTGGCAGCTAGAAATATCTAAAATAAGCTATTAAGAAGCTAGTCACACTTCTTAAAAATTGATACTAAGCTGTTCATAACACATTTGAACAAAATAGCATTTTTTATTTGTTCATTATAGAATGTGCCTTAAGGAGAATGGATTTTATTGCAGTAAACTGCAATAGTTATGCATAGAATAAATACATGACAAAACGAGGAAATGGAAGAACCTTAAGGACCTGTATACCACAGAGTGTGAACCACTGTTTGTATAATGACTAGTTGTCCACATGAAAATCTGAGTAGGAATGTGTACTTACAAATGTTTTGACTGTGTAGTACTCTTAAGAAAGAAGTGGAAGTACTGGAGTACATGAAAATGAATATTTTGACATGCATTTCATAGTTATCTTTTACAGTTGTCTTCCAATTCCTTCCTCACTGATGCTTGTGTTATCAGTAGTAATGCAGACCTGACAGCTCAGTCCTGACATGCTACTGAACACAAGGAGCATGTCTGTGAAGGGTGGATATACAAAGCCAGATGAAGCAGCTTTTTCTGCATGTATCAGTGTCATTGTGGTGATGATATGACACTGTTGTGTGCTGCAAGTACTGTGAAGTTTTTCAAACTGAAATTCAGTATATCAAGGTGCTTTACTGAATTGAACAGCAGATGCTGCTGCCCCAATAGTTTTTCCAGCGGACAATAACCTGTGTATGTTCACGTGCTCTTCTGTTTCTCTGGGCTGGCTGGCCTCTTGCACTGCCTCTTTCTCCAGCCTCAAGCCCAGAATTTCTTCCAGTCTTGCCCTTGTGAAAGCAGATGATTGCTCAGCCTACCCGTACTCATCACATACATCTCCTCATCTTCTGACATTATGGACGTTTAGTAATCGTGACTTACTGTTTGCTTATGCATGGGCATAGGGTTATAACACACAGGCTTTAAAAATGCCCCCCTAAATTTTATATCTTAGCCAGCACAGGAGTATTAAGATTAAGTTGGCCACGTTAATCCTGTGAACTGTAGAAACCTACTAACAGTAGGGAAGGACTTACTGCAGCAGTGCTCCCTGTGACACATTTGAACAAGACAACGTTGGTGACTGTGATCCTGAAGGCATTCTCAGAAAGTGGACAGTGCTGTGCAGACTGCCCAAAGAACGAAGTTATTAGCTCATCTGTACAAGGTAAGAAACAGCACACAAGGCACTGCTTGCTCTGTATGAGAATCCTAATTATTACCCTATTTGTTACCCTATTCCTTGCCATGCAATGGAGTGACCAAATGTAAAGCCCCAGGCAGTGTTGCTTTGCTTATTGCCCCAGGCTCTGAAGGTCTAGAGACCCTAGAAGGTCTAGGCCCCTAACCTCTGAAGGTTTAGATCTCATTACAGGCAGGCACCAAAGCCTAGCAAGTCTTTCAAAGGCCTATAATGTGGAAAGTCCTCTTTTAATTGAGGCCATCGGCAAGTGGTAGGACTTCCCTTCATTTGTCTTCCCAGGCTTGGAGGTTATGTTTTGCTCTGACAAAGCATTTACTGGGATATTTGGTTCCTTTCAATTCCAGCATCAGTTTAGACCCCGAGCAGGTAGTGACAGCCACTCGCACCGTGCTGCATCTTGCTGGACACGGTGCAGCAACCATCTTGCTGTTTCTCTGCTCTAATAAATGAAGAACCTGTGGGTAAATTACAGCTTGTGGTGCATGATCACGGACATTGGATGTGGCTGCACCACAGTTGTCTTAGCAACAGCCACATCCCACAAGCTCTACAAAACAGCTTCTTAACTCACAAGCGTATAAAGAGATATTGATGCTTTGTATCCACGTGGAGAAATACATGCACATTGTATTAAGTGTTGTCCTCCACATTAGAAATAATTTATAGGAAAAGCCTGTGATAACTATGCATTTTCTGTTTTACATGACTGACTTGCATTCTTTCGTGCACTATGGGACACTGTAATTGAGAGGACATGCACACAGTAAATGTGCAAAAAGCAAAATGCCTTCGTATTGTTCTGTCTGAACAAGGACGTTCTCTGTACATAGGAAAAAAACACCTTGTCAGAAACCTGATGAAGTACAATGGGGAGTTTCAGAAGATTTTCAATTATGATTGGCTTCATCTGTAGACAGTTTTTATGAAGGAAAGACTCCCCTAACTGTTGCTGGCTTGAATCAGAGCTGTGTGTTTAAAATAAGCTTCTAGGTTCTGTTTCCTGTGAGTGAGACCCATTGAAATGAAATAATTGATTTAAGCACCAAAACTTGATTATTCAACTCTTTTTCTAATGAATGTTTTTAAATACATGATTGTTTGAGGCAGGCAGTATGAATTGGGCTTGGGGGCTGTGTAACTCTCTCTGATACAGCATTATGATAGAGCAATGTCTGTTTGCTGTGCTTTTATTCTGTGCTGAAAGGAAAGTGATTACCATGATTGGATAATTTTCAAAGATTTTACTGGGGATTATTAGTTTTAGTGCTCTAATAAACATATAATTAAACAATGCCTCTATTATTGGATCCTAGTCTGCTCTGTACACAGTGGATTTACAGCATGTCAGTAAATATTGAAACTGTGATGTGGTAATTAAGATTTACATAAACCTTCTCGGGGAAGTGGACGAGATTTTGCAGTGTGAATCTGCTGAAGAGTTGCAGTGGTGGGAAAATATCTCGATGTGAGAAGGGAACATGGGCTAGTTCAGGCCTTTGTCCAGACTATCTAGCTGGGGGTAAGATTTCAGCCTTAAATATAGCACAGTCTGCACTTCGAGGAAGTGGAAGTCCTTTCTGAAATCTAGGACAGTGCTCACGGACATGAGCCAAGGCAAATGAACATCTAATCTACAATCTAGGAGATAACCTTGAAGCAGGAGAACCTACTTGGGAGCTCTCTTCCAGTACTGCAATTACAGCTCTGTGCAGTTCGACATGCCCTGAATTCCCAAATGCATCTCACCAAAAGGCTTGAGCTGAGATGTTTGAACCTGGCGTTTGATTAAAAGCACAGTATTCTTCATTAGAACCAATGAGACATTTTCAAGAAAAAAAGACACTAAAAGATATTAAATAGTCAAACTGCAATTTAGATACCATATTTCGTGAATGTTTTGTGAAACTTGGTCACAAAAAATGCAGCTCTTGACAGACTTAGTATGCCCAGGTCAGTTCATGTAAATACTGCTCAGCCTTGAGCAGTGCTCGCACTCAGAGTTTTCTTAGCTGGGGAACACAGCTAAGCAGTACACTGAGCACACGTGCAGCGCCATTCCAGTTAGAGTGGGCATGGCATAAGTTGCTTCTGAAAACATTGGAAAAGTGGTCTCAGCAATACAAAATCCTAGACAAAGAGAATCTTTATCACCTTATCATTTATGGTAGGTTGTAGTGGTGGGTACATGTTGAGCCTACACCAGGAATGGCTGAACTCTAACATGCTCTGAGGTAAGTAGGATTCAAAGATGCCACGTTTGTTCCCACAGTGGACAACCTTAACAAGGTTGAAGGATGCTGACTAAAGATAGAATTAGGATAGAAAGAAGCTTTTGGTTACATGTTTCCAGCCATAACACGGACTGCAAGCAGCGGCACAGCGCATGTACTCACCAAACCAGATAGAGCAATCGATGCAATCTTTCTCTGCTAGCGTTGCTATGCACATTCCGTACTTCTTTTTTTTAAACTTAGTTTTTGTGGAGAAAAGACTTATACAGGTGCACTCTGCGTCTGTTTGTGTTTTCCTGTCTCTAGTAACTTTTGAACCCAGTGGCCAGTTCCAAGTCAATGGAACAAAAGAGGTCTCGGCTATAATTACATTATTACCAGCTTCATGGAAATGGGTGACTGAGTAAAAAAGCTCTATAAATGCCCACTTTAAGGGAATGTGGTAGGGTGAGCTCCCAGGCTGGATACTGTGCAAGAATTTGCAAGACAAAGACAGAATAAATGCCCCAGCTGTTGGCAGAGCTTCAGCCTGGGTTCACTTCTTCAGTCAACTGTGACACACAAATCTGGAGGAAACCAGGGTTTCATTAATCCTGGTGCTTGCACTTGTACAGCCTTATGCAACCTGCTCCTTATACAACCACAGTTATCTCAGGCCAGACTGGATGGCCCCCTACTGAGAGCATGTGATAGAATCACCTGTTCTCTATTCTAGGGAGTGATACTGCTTTAATTATCATATTATCTTTGTTTTATTTTTATTATTTTTATTTTTATAAGAGAGAATCACTAAGGTTCTTTGAATTTACTTATAACCAAACAATATCCAGAAGGATATCATTCCCAGTATACAAATTCTTGGCTATGTTGACTCATTGATTTCTTGGTGGTGTTCAGGTGAGTGAGCTGATAAGTATGTCAGGTTTTCCAGAATCAAAGATCTAAAATTAGATTTTGAATTGATGCCTGCTAATTACTGCGTACATTTTAGTAATTTTCCTTTGGTTAGTAGATAGGTATGCTCTTGTTTCTGAAGTCTGCCTCTTGCTGATGGCCTGTTCATTATCGAACATGTGAAAGAGAAATGAGACTGGTGGGAGGAAAATGAGAGTTAGAGTAAATATTAAGGAAAATTAGACACCACTTACATTCATGTAATTGTCATTTCTGAATTGTGCTGCAATAACATCTACCCAACTAACTAGGCTTTTTCCTAAGGTAATTTGCATTCCCCCTCAGACATTAATATCAGCATTATAAGATAATTTAACTCTTATTTTTGTCAAATTAAGATGCTTTAAAAAATATTTTATAGGTTGTGCTTTGCAAAGCCCATAGAACAGATTATGTAATTATTATGTTGTGCTAAAAGTGTGAGTTTTATACTAATTATATGACAGATTCAGTCCCTGGAATTTTGCCATAGCTCATTCTATAATACTGCTCTCCTGGGAGCTGAATGATTTGGCACCTGATTGCACTAATTACTGTTGAACTTTAGAACCTTTAATGCAGAGAAAATTCAAATATTTAACATGCACTGGTATTTGCAGGGTGAGAAGATGGAATTTACACAAAAATATGATATCCAATTTCTTTCTGCAACAGTGCCAATAACTTGGAGTTAACTCTTAGTAACATTTAGTATAGTAGCAAATGTAAAAAGTTGTCTGTATAATGTCATGATTATCAACAATAATACCTTGGCCCTACGTGAGATTTTCTGCTCACGTTCATCTTTTGTGCGGCTTTATATGGGAGGGAAAGAAGAAGCAATCAACTAATGAACGAGTTTATAAATATCCAATACATGTGCTGACCTATTTAAAGGATTGCAAAAAGTGATATTATTGTGATGTCTAAATATAGGCAAAAGTTTCTGTCCTTATCAATAGTACATTTATTTTCTATTCTGTAGTTTCTAACAAGAATGAAAGAAAAGCCTCTGCCATTTAACAGCATGCAAAAGTATGTACAACTTTGAACTTACTAATCAGTGTGGTATTTTCAAGCGTACAGCATTTATGTAGAAAACATTTTAGATGTCTTTGTACTAAGTCATTTTGTATTCAGCTGCCATCTGCTATTACACATTTACCTTTTGATGTGTGGCTGGGAAGTGTTATTTTGCTTTATGAGCTTCATCTGTGAGAGTATCCTGTTAAGTGACTGAAGCGGACACTTGCTATCAGAAAAAGAGCTGAAGAGGAATTCGAGTTCTTCGATCAGAAGCATAGAGAATGATGTCTCCATGTATCTGATTTGTAACTGGTGTTTAAGTGAAGTTTCTCAGCCCCATTTTAGTTATTCTTCCCAACGCATCACTGAAATTGCTTTTTTACTCTCCCTTCCAAGTGTTACTTAGTGGTCCAGATCCCTTAATTCTCACTGAAAACAGTCTAAATACTTTTGTCTATTGTGAGTACATCTTTGAATATTAATTGTCTCCCTAGCACACATAAATGCCACTTTCCATGTATTTTGAGTTCTTTGTGAAGGCTTCAAGTATGTTACCAGGGATGATTTGTATCTTAATGGATTCTGGTTTAATCATCTGGATTAGCTATCTGCAGGAGGCGCGAATACTGTGCTTTTTTCCAAACTTTACTTCTGTTTGTACTTGTCATTGCCCTTGTCTCATTAAATCACTGGAATGGTCCTAGATCATATCTGTGCACTGCATGAATAATTTCAATAGGTCATCATTTTCTGACAAAGCAGCCTGTGTAATTTGTGAAGATTTGCCTGCCACATAAACCCCAAACTGTCTCTTCCCAGAATTGCTAGCATCAGATCTACCTCTTGGAAAAAAACATGAAAACTTGATTTTTTTTTCCTCATAAAAAATCATTTGGTATTTATACTAGCATCATTGCTTCAAAAATATCTACCAGCTTGAAGTGAAGTCAGGTATTCAGCTAATTTAGCATGTGTAAAAGCTGATCCCTTCTAGTGATCCAGGTCTTTCAGATGACCACTTCGTTGAAAAGTTTGCTGATAGCTAGAAAAGCAGAGAGTGGGCTCCTAAGTCAGCTCATTGCTACCATTCTGCAGTGTCTTTGCAATGGTTACGTGACCGTTGCTTGACCAGCCCAATGTTGTCTGCTGGCACTGTGGGGTTGCTGGGAGTGGTTAACCTTGCAGAACCTCGGTTCCCTCCTACCAAGTGGGGATGATGGCTCATGGAGGTGGAGGTTGTGAGGAACTCTCTCCATGTGCTGCAGTGATGAGGACCAGGTAAGAAGAGCACTTCTTTCAGCCAAGATTCAAGAAAATTATTGTCTTGTATCTATATGTGAAGATGTGTATCCCAGTTACGATGCCTTCTGCCTCCCTGAACAAGCAATGGTGGCAAGCACAATTAAAACTGGGTGCTGGGTGCCATCAGCTTAACACTCACATACCTGAGGGAAAACCTCCCACAGGCCTTGTGCAGGTAACACACAGGGCTGGACAGCATTTAGGTTCTGAGTACAGCAAAATAAGATCTAATATTGAAGAAAAGTCTTTTACCCAGACGTGCTGAATAAGTCTTTATTGCAACATTCCAAATACATTTAAGTAATTGCTAATGCAGCGTAGATGCTGCTGACATGAAGTGTAGATTCTGGAATAAATCTCCAAAAGTCAACAAAAAATTGATGAGATTTAATGAATGAGCTGTGCCAGCCACATACTGTAACACTGTTTGCCTACTGTGCATATATAGATCTATCCTAATCACTTCTTCACCAAAAATATTCTTAACTATGCTCTTCCCACATTACAAATAAGAGTATGCATTCATAGAAAAACTACAGAAATCAGGCATGAAAAGTCCTTCAGCTGCCAAGGACAAATTTATTTTTAAAGAAACTCTGTAAGAATATTTGTGCTGCTTCAAAACAGACAAAGAATTAGCCGAGCAGCTAATCAAACAGTGCTCTGTGCGCTGGGGCACCCAGTGCAAATGCACCCAGCCGTGCTCTGGTGAACATTTCGGGTGAGCCAGGTGCTGGAGTCCGATGGGGAGCCATGAGGCACTCACACTTTCACTTCTGTTACTGCCACTGCTCTTTTTACCGTCGCTTAATCTTGAATTTCTGCAGGACTTCTTTTCCTAGCACTAATGATCTGGAGAAAAAGTACATCTTAGGTAATTTTTATCAATCTAGGGTTCAAATTTGGCATTTAAGCATGTTAACTTCATATTACGGCCTTTCTGCTGTCTCCCTCCTGACAAACCCAAGGGTCTGCCCGTGGTTGCACATGCACTTGATGTTCTGTCACATTGCTCTTCTTTGACTTCCCCAAGCTAGGCTAATTAGATGGCTCTGAAGAATGTGGGGAGTATTTTGGCTTTTGAAAATGTTCTCCTTTTCAGGCTGCTTTCCAACCTTTTCTCCCCTGCTTAATGACCCATTCAAAAAACTTCCAATGAAATTCTTAGTCTAGATTTACATAAGATCATTAGAGTATTTCAACTCCTTTACTTTAAAATATTCATGGCAGTCTCACATTGATGGCTTCACAGAACCAATTTCAGGCAAAACTCCCGTCAGCTTCACTGAATAAGGACGGCAGGGTAGAGCTCTAATTGTCAAAAGCTCAAAGCTTCAGCTTTGGTAGCTGTATTCCGTGTCAAGTACCAGTTCAGCTCTTCATTGTGCGTCCTGCGCTCTGTGGAGTTGGGGAGAGGCAGGTGAGATGCTTTTTATTGTCCCCAATCTTTGAAAGCAAATTGCAAGAACTTGCTGACTAAAATCTCAACCCATGAAGGCTTTTCTGTATATCATGTGTGCATAAAACTTCACTGGATTTGCAGCTTTAGAAGTAAAGCCTGTGCATCATTATATTAAAAATTCTGTGCAGATTTATAGCTTACTGGTCTATTATAATATTTGCTCTGGACAGTTTTAGAATAGCAAGAGATTCTGTCTTATGAAAGGGTGGCTTTATTTGTCCACATAAATTGTAGGAAATTTCTATATATGAGGTGCCTCTTAGCTTAAGCAGGGAAGTTCTTTGCAGCCTCTCCAAACAGTTTCTAGGAGAAGCAGCAGTGGGGACATCATCTCAGTTCGCAGACAGGCAGGGAGGGGGCCAAGCTCCAGGCCCAGGGTTGGAAAGCTCACTCGAGGGTCACAGCAGCAGAGCAGGAAAAGAAGAATGTGAATTCTTGCTTTTGCCAAAAAAACGTTGCGTTGACCTACTGTGCTGTACGTTAACAGTGACTGCAGCAGCAGCCTGTAGGAGTAAGAATGCTATGGGCATCCCTGTGGTATAGTGCTGACAACGCTGGCCCTCGTTCTTGAGGCATATGCCAGCAGAGCGGAGTACAGTGCCTCCAATTCCCTTCTTACACTTTTACCACTTCCAGTGTTTGTGCCCAGTGACTCCAGATCCAGAAATATTTTGCTCAGTGTTGTACAATAATCCCTACTCCACCATCCCTAGCTTAATGAACAGCCCAAGATGCAAAGCAAAGTCTCTAGAGGACACTATGATGCAAAATGTTCCCCCGTCTTAAAAATTTATTACCAAAGCAACTGTGCTTGGATATTTTTTAAAATGGAAATAAATAATTTAAGACTGTTTAAAATATATGAATGTAACTTTAAATTAATTGTTTTTGTGCGTGTACGTGTGCACATTGCTTGGCAAATAAAAATGCCTCTGGGGTTTTGCTTTGTTTGTTTTGCTGTCGTTCCCCTTTCCCTTGCCTTTTTTTTTTTTCTCTTCATAGAAGCAATTTTTAAAAAGACTTTTAATAATGTTTCCATAAAACTGAAGCATGCCCTTTGTCCTCCCTCCAAACCCATGCATTTATGCATTTCAAAGCAGACATTCATTGTTAGCTCTGCCAAGCAGGGACCAAGGGCAGATAGGAGAGAGATCTCAGTGACCACCTGAGACAGAGGGAAGGATGTTAAATGAGGGCAAACACATCCACCCCTGCTGACTGTGGCCCTCGCTGTCTCCTGGGGTGACAGTGGAGCCCCTGTGCAGGCTGTGCTGGTGGCAGCTGGAAGTAGGAGAGGGCAGGTAGCTGCTGCGTTGGGCAGGGACGGGACATAGCCAAAATGATTTGCGAGAGCTGCATTTATGAATGAGCAGCTGGCTGCAGAATAGGCAGATTTGGAAATTGGTACAATTTTATTTCTGTACAGTGTTTGCAGATTTTTCTAGGGAAATGAACTGCGTATGTTGCACTATTTGATGAAAGGTGTTTTAATGTCAGTGTTAAAAGGTGATACGTTAAGAGGAGATCAGTCAGTCAGAAAGTCGGCTGCTTAAGTCTCTTTCTGTCTGTTTTTCTAATGATGTGTATATTCAGACCTAACTTGCATACCAAGATCCAGTAAAAGTGACTGCATGTTGTATTTCTGGTTACTAATGACAGTCTAAGTTGGAGTATCATTTAGTGACTCCTTCCCAAGCTCACTCATAAAGAACCACCTGAAAAAGTAAGTGATACTGTCTACTGCTAGAGAAATTACCTGCTGAATTGTTAGTCCTGTAAGAAGTAAATGTTTTTTCCTCATTGTAGTGTGTTATATCCGGTTCTGGCCAGTTCCATAAGCTTTGTTGCCCAGGTTTTTATTTTTTTTTTTCTTTTTTTTTTTTAGTCAGAATATTTAGGCTCTGAGGGAACATCTGGTGGTTATATAGTGGGTTGAGGAAAGACCCTATGTCTGATATGGATCTGCCGCTTAGATGTGGCTCTTCAAGCTTCCATGCCTAAGTCATCACTTCATTGACTTCTAAATATGCTTCTTTCTAATTCATCCACTACAGCTGTTTCCTATTTGGGGAAATAACTAAATATCGGTTGAGTCACAAAGCACATGGCTGACTGGGATGGGCAAAATTGAGACTGAAGCTCTTGTTGTGTTTAACTTGGTACAAGGACAGGATCTTAGGTCTTCTATAACCAAAGCGAATGTCACACCTGGCAAGCCACAGAGTCTTCTGGTCCCTCTCTCCTCCTAAAATTGTCATTTGGGGTAGAACAAAAAGATTTTTCTCAGTGTTTTTCTGTCAGAAGTGAAAATAAGTTTACCTGCTCCAGTTCTAGCTCCTGCATTCAGAGAAATTCAAAAAACTTGGCTTTAAACTTTTATCTTCCCTGAAAGTATGAGGAAGGCTAGCTTTACATCTTAATTTGCTTCACAGATCATTAAGGATTTAGGTGTTTTAATGTTTAGTGTACTTCTGTTTCTGTGCTCGGTGACGTGACGGTGAGCCCTGGCAGGAGCGGGCTGGCGCTGAGGCCTGTCAGGGCAGGGTCTGGGCCTGGTGGGCTGGAGGCCACAGAGGGGCCGACTGGCAGCACGGGGTGGTGCGGACGTGGAGCGCACAGCTCGATTTTGGTGTGGTCCTTGGAAAGCTTGAGTATAATTCTATCTGTGGTTCCTCTAAACAACTTGCTTTTCTGTGTGAATGAAGAGCAGCAGGATAGAGCTACGGTTTTATACTTCTGATAAATTGCTCGAACTGTTCTTCCTCTTTTTGGATTAAACGGTGAGACTGCAACGAATTGAGCTGCCCTGCAAGAGAGCCCCGTACTGAGAGGTATCTGTTCCGTTTTATCCCTGCTATGTACAGACATGGGTATTTTAATATGACCTTAAACTTATTTTTCTATTTGCCTGGTATTTGGACTCATTCCTCATCATGGTTTTGAGGACATCATTCAGGAACCTCCATATTTTGCAACTCACAACAATTTTTGGAAACCAAGTAGAAAATGTAGGTTATGAAACTGCTCAAATTGTGGTCACCACCAAGGATTTTATTGATTTGCCTATATTTGACAGTGATCGTGGCTCTGCTCCTACAGTTAATTAAAGGTAACGATTAGGGCCTTAGAAATTAGTTCTAGTCAGTTATGAAGTGCTCTTATTTAACTGCATATTCTTGATAGTATCTGATGAAAAAGGTTATTGGATCAGTTCAGCGCAAGGGTCACAAGAAATGAAAATGTAGAAGAGGTATTTCTGATGCTATCTGAATATATTCTGGCATTTCTATGAAAGCCAAAATGAGTTTATCTATAGATCACTAGGTAGGAAATGACAAACTGTCAATCACATGACTTGATTAATGCTGGGACAATGTTCTTCTGTTGCTTTTCACGCAAGGTCTGACATGTCATTGATTTATTTAGCATCTTGATATTAGCAAATACTTAAGTTGTCTAAAATGCAAACACAGAATACAAAGGTTTGTGTAGAGGACTGGCAAACATTCTTGGCCAGCACAGCATGCCTCAATGACATTTCACATCTGAAATGAAACCATATGGTAGGACTTTTTTTTTTGTGTGTGTGGTTTTTTTAATAAACAAATCTTTCAGAACAAATATTTTGCAGTATCCAATCAGAAGGAAGATTAGCTTGTAAAGCTAGTGACCTTGTACAATGTTCCCTTCACTCTTCACAACCGATTCTTTTATCAAACCGCTTTCAAAGATTGTGATACAAAGATTGATGTATTAATGACACATATTTGGCATTATTCAGTAATTTATGCATTTTAACTTTAGAAGTTACAACTATTTACAGCACTTAAACAGTGAGCTATTAGAAGAGAAACATCCGTCTGGGAGCATAGCGGGGAAAACAAAATGATGTATTTAAAATATTATTTAATATGAATTAATTCTAAGCCAAGTGTGACAAACGACAAATGCCAACATTTCATCCTCTTGTAGCACTGACTTGTAGACTATAATCACATCTGTTGTATTAGTATTTCTAATAACTATGCTTGTGATAAATGATCACATCAAATTTTAATAGTTTTCTTAATGTTCACAAAAATGATTGCATAATGAGGTTACCTTGTCTTAAATTTACTATGCAAAAAATGTTGCATGTAGTATACTGACAGAAGTCGGCTTCCTACGAGAAGAACAACTTCCACAACAACTACTTTGCAACAGAGTAGTGAAATAGCAAGTAGGGGAAACAAAGCTTCCCAGAAAAATCTCATTCATTCTGAAAGAGATAGGGACTGTCCTCTGTTCTGAAAGAGATAGGGACTGTAAGCGTGATGTATTCCAGTGCGTGTCAGAGGTGGTAGCCCATTTATAAGTTTTCACTACAAGTCATTTTACATAGTATATGTCAAAAGCAAAGTAAAAACCATAACACAACCAAATCAGGAGAATAAGAATAAAAATCAAGATTCCTTATCTGTATACTCAAATTACTGCCTCTTACCATGTCAGAAGCATTTTTGCATTACAGGTACTGTTTCTACAATTAACGTTTCCAGTTTCATTTAATGAAATCATACCTAAAATATACTACAAGGCCATAGTATCTGCAAGAATTTATTTGAACCTATTAAGTCATTTCACATATCTTTAACATTAGCAAAAGTAGCAAGAGATTCTTTCCCTATAAAGCCGGGCTTTACCCGCACTGAGCACAGAGGTAGGGATTGCACAAAATACATCAAAGCATACTTGTGGCTTAAGAGATGTCACTGTCACCAAATGCTGTCCAGTCTCACTTTCATGTTCATTTTACTTCTGAATGATATGGGATTCATCTTTTTCTGTATGTAGTTTGATTTTTCTGTAATGTACAAAATTTACAACCATATTCCCCAAGTCTTTCAAATTTATTTTTTTGGGGGCAATTTAAGCCCTTGTCAGAGAGGCTATGATAATCCTAAAAAAGGCCCATTTTGAGTCTTATAACCAGGCTGATGTCTAGGGTGAGTACTTACTTATCTAGCACATTTCCCTATCTACCAGGGCATGCCACCTCAGAGGATTTTGTATTACCCTCAGTGCAGAGAAAATGAACAAGGATAACCGTGCTTACTCTTTGGACCAGATTCTGATCTCTGTTACAACAGTTGGTATCTGCTTACGTACACTGGCCTAAAAGATATCGCAATCTGGAGGCTTTGTAATATTAGGAAAAACTGAATTATCCAGTAATTTGGATCCTGCTACCTTTGTCGCAAGGAATCTATACAAATGGTGTGTATAGCCTAGCATTTCAGTTGTGTGTTATTTAGGAGCTTTTGTAATGCCATAACAAAGTATAAGAGCAAAGATCAATAGCTGATGCTTGAACTGAGATGTGCCTGCTTTGTAATCCTGAACACTTGCTTCTGTATGGTTTTATATGCAGAAAAGTCAATGAAACTAGCACTTGGGTAGAAAAAGAAATGCTCAGGTAGAAAGAAAAAGAGATCATTCTGGGTTTCCTGGGCTTCTGGAGCATGCTGTAAAATGCTGTGAAAGAGTCGATGTTACACCTTTCTGTTGTAGCTCAAATATAAAAATACCGCATAAAAGATAGGATTGTACTTATGACATAGAGTCTGCAAACATATACCTAGTTCAAGAAATTAAAATGGTATGAAACCTGTATTAAAGAAAGACTACTTTAGCGGCTACGTTAATGCAAAGAGGCATCCTGCAATGAACAAAGGACCACACAGCAGGATATTTATGGTAGCAAGTACCAGTTTGTGCCTATTAGCTGCTGTGTAGAGGCTCGTGGATAGTATCAGGCATGCCATTTCCATGGGCTGTGGGTTTGCCATTCATCCTTTGTTCAGAGACACTGAAATGCATTGCATTAAATCTGTGCCCTGGCAATTGAGCAAATTAAGCAGGCGTGTCATTTATCAAGCTGCTGATTAAATCCATTCTGCTCTAATACATTAAGGGACAAAAGACCCCTCAGTCTTACTTTAAATTTTGATTTGCGTGTGTGTGCATGCACATACAAATTGCAGAGCATGGCTTTCACATATGTGTATATAATATGTTGTAGGAAATTGCATAGCCCAGTGGAAAGTTTGTTTATTTCTCTGAGGCCCCACTCATCTCTTAAGGACCTATTTTGGCTTTCCAAACCACTGAACTGTTCTAACTAACCAACCATATTTAAACTGACATGGCAGATGTGAAAATTTCTTCCTTTTTGCAGCCCCAAACACAGCTCAGATCTGCGGAAGTAACTTCTTTATGCGTTTTAGAAACTCCGAAAAACCACCAATGCTTTGCATATGGCAGGTTAGCAACTGGGGTATCTTCTGGGTGATCCCTTTGGCTTGCCCACATAGAGCCTCGTAGAAGACAGGCTCTGGCCAATCTTGCTGTTTCAGCTCAGCTCCAAACTGGTATATGGAGGGCCAAGACAGCAGGCCTCTCAGCAGCCCAGCACATCAGCAAGCAGCCTGGTTGAAATCTTCAGTGGCTTACTGGTGTGTGCATCCCTGTGGCAGGGCTTGCCGTGGAGGAGAGCAGCATCCTGTTGCTTCCATCTGAAGAAACGCAGTGATGCCAGAAGTCCCAGAATCAAACTCTGCCGCATTACCTGTCAGCCAGCTTCATATTTAAAATTTCACGTCTTGCCTGTCGAGCAACTTGCTGAAGTCCCAGGGAGAGTGACCATTCACATGGTGAGCCCCCATCCCGAGCTCCCACTGCAGGAGGGAGCAGGGAGCTGCCTTGCACTGCCAGGTTCCCTGCAGCGTCTGGGCTGGGAGATCTACAGGTGAGCTAATTATTTTGGTGACAGTTGGGAGTGCCGGCACTCTGCCAGGTGGCACCGGCTCTGTTTTCTTTGGGAAGAGATGTGAAATGATTGATCAGCACTGAAAGCATTTGCATATGCTGCAGAATTGCTCGTTACTTAGTTCCATATCTCACATTTTTGGGAGTGCAGTCCTCTTAATTGATCTACCTCATGCTTGTTTATACATGAAGCCAGAGTACGCAAACAAAATACTTAATACTTCTGCTATGGCATCCTCCACAGATGGCTGAGGGAGGTTTGTGGTGCGCAAGCATTAGGACTAAAATCAAGAAAACATGCTATCAGCAGCGTAGTCAGTCATTCAAGAAGGATTTTATATAATTCACTATCTTGTTAGTTGTCTGATCTTCTGAGTTTTTTTCAGTGCCCTAAGCTTGAGCTGACCTCAGGTCTTCAACTTGGAAATGCAAGGAAATTGGCTGTGGTGGGAGCAAAGGGTTATATGAGAGCAAAAGGCAAATCTCTCTAACACCAGCACTATCCCTTTACCAGCAACAGTGCCATTTGCTCAACAAAATATATAGTGACTACTGGTTAAAAAAAAAAAACACTTTCCAAAATTGCCCTTTCCCCTTCCTCAGCTCATTTTTGAAAACTGATGGATCATTTATTTTGAAATACTAACAAATAAATAATCAATTCAACTAGACATTCCTAGCATGGAAAATTTTAAAGAATGAGCTCCAAGTTTAGCAGCTGAAGTACAGGATCTTACAGGTCACTGCTGGTAACTGCACACGTTCACATTGCATGGTTCACATCTCCAGTTATTCCTCAGTTTCAAGGAGGACCAGGTGCCAAAAACTGTCTTCATGCAAAGTCATCTGGTTATCAGAAGTAATCTGGTTCAAGATGGAGAATTTGTGGACCTGGTTGCATTATCTACCCATATGATTCAAGAGAATTTGTCTCTGTGTAATCAGAAAGTAATTTAAAAAGAAAAAAGGAAGAAAAGATAGCTTTGTGCTAGTAGTATAAAACTTGGATTACAGGGTTCTTCATACCGTTTTCACTTTTCCCACAGATTTTCTGTATAAAATGACCAAACGACTGAGTATTGCTTCCTTCATTGGTAACATGGGGACACTCACAATGTTTGGATGCTCTACTCGTATTTGCAAAGCACTTTGAGACTTTCAGATTGAAAGTGCTGTTAGCACATAGTACTGGTATTAATTATTAAATCATAATTGGGCTCTGTGGATGTCTCACAGCTGGCACCTGCAAACCCAGAGATTTTGGATGAGCAGTCCCTCAAATGAAGCTTGTTGGACTGAACAGGAATTTTGAAAGTTGATTATTTGGCAAGGGTGAGCTTCGGAGATGCATTCATGGAATGAGAACAGATTTTGGCCCAGTGGATTTAGAGTGAAACTTTCAAACGTTTCTGGAGGTTTGGGATATCACTATGTAACTGGGGTAAATGCACATGGATTCCCTCAGTGTACCCCCAAACCATTCTGATGTGAGAGACAGTTTTCTTTGTGTTAGTACAGTTCTGCCCCGAGCTAAGCCGCTCTAACAGGTATGTTTGTAACCATCCATGAAGAATGAAGATGAATTTTTACAATCTGCGTTCCTTTGAAACTAAATGATCTTAGATTCATAAAGCATTTTTGAAAAGCTGCCTTTTTTTTTTTTTTTAATTTCTGGTGGATAAGTATTAACGTTATTCCACTCTCAAGAATGGGAACATGTGTATCAATATGTGGGGAAATCTGTGTTTGAACATTGTGTTGTTCTTGTATTAGGTAATGGTGTCTAGGAATTTGGATAAGGAATAAAATTATGCCACATAAATATATTTTAAAAGGCAGGTTTAATTTTGCATGTATAAGAATATATTTCGGTGTTTCATATGGCTTATGAGTTCTAATGCAATTGTTCAAAAAACACCCACTGTCTTTTACAACTTTAATTTTTTTTTCCAGCTACATATTGCAGTAAACGAGAGTAATTGATGAGTTCCACTGGGTACCCTGTGCCTTAGGTTCTTCCTGTGCAAGCTGGAGAGAAATATTTACTTCACACATATTGCAGAAGCTTAATTCATTTATATTTGGAGGGTGCTTTCAGCTTTTCAGCTAGAAAGGCAAATATTCATATTTCAAACTCATATTGAGGAACGTGCACGTTTAAAAATCTTTTTTCTCTGTAATGTGTGATCTGTTGAAACCACTTTTCTCCTAAGCAGACTGACAGAAGCTAATGCATCTGCGGTATGGCAGCTCATCAGTGGGAGCTAAAGCTGATCTGTAACTCTTATGGTGAGAACCAACATTGTGCATCTGTAGCACAGTAAGGATATTGAATAAATACTTTGTAGAGAGATATGAAATGGTAACCCTTGCCTCTTAAAGTCAGCAGTAGTTTGTATTGCTAGCAATATTTTGCAGTTCAGTTTGGGGAAAGTACTAATGGACAGAAAGCTGAACATAATTGTGAAAGGAGCTTTCATGCAGATTTCTCCCCCCCCCCCCCCTTTTTTTTATTCTTTTTGAAACTGCCCCCTGAGCAACTTTCTGACACCAGAGCTTTCTAACATCTTTAAATGTTGCTGACTGAGAAAACAAACAACACTGTCACATTTGGAAAGTCAAAGCAGAAAAGTGTCTCATTTGTAGAGCGATTCATTTCGATTTTCATCTTGCTGCTGTCACTGAGGATACATGAACAACAGCAGTTGGTATTATCAGGAGACCTAAGCAGACCTGTTTCGTTGGCTGACTTGACAGCTGTTCCGTGAAAGAGATTCATGCTCACAAAATCAAAAAAGTATGAAGACCAGATTTTCTTTTTAACCCTTTTTTGGCTCACTGTGCCTTTTATTAAAAAAAAAAAAAAAAAGAAAAAAAAAAGAGAAGGGTCAGGTTGTTGTGGAAAACAATGGAAGAATTTACACACACGCACATATCATGTGTCCTGTGTAGCACTCCCCTTTTTGTAGTGTCTCTGGCCTGGTGTAGATCAGCACAGCAGTCACTTGGGAAAGTGAAAGCAGGAGTCTCTTTTCCCTGTTACCACAATAAGCACGTAGTGAGGAAGAGGTTTACGTTGTTCTCCTCACTGCATCAGTCTATATGTTGACCCCTTGATGCCAATGTTATTTATGCAGAAGAGTTCATCTCGCTGTTCTTTTGGCAATGGGAACTTTAATATCCGCCTGTCTGATAGGAGCAGTAGCGAACGCACTGCACTACAATGCATTGGTGGCACCATTTCATTTAGCTCCTGCTGCAAAACTCTGCAAGTTTATCATACGTTACTGTGAGGCGTTGTTGCTGTGAATTGTTATACTCAATGGGAAATAAAAGGCTGTGGAAATGAATCTCCATAAGAAAGTCAAAACTGATACAAAACTGTGCTCCATCACATGCGCATACGCCTCACCAATTACCCCAGAAGGATGACAGATTTCAGTGAGTATTTAGTTAAGTCTCTGGAGTTTGGTTCCGACTGCACTGAAGATAAAACGTAAAAAGCTGTAGTTTGTGAATGAAACTAGGGCAGTTCCTTCCAGTTAGCGTGGCCAGTGCTCCTGTGTATCTCTAGAAGGGCTTTGAAAGACACTCTCCCTGTACTTGGAGGCTGTGGGACCCTCAGTGCTGCCTGACACCAGTGGGTAAGCCATCTGCTTTTGGTCTACAGTCTCTTCATGGTGGTTACGATTAGTCGTTTTATATGAACCACCAGTTATCTGGGACTGGTGTCTTCAATTGTCTCTATGCAAATCTAGTTTAAACAAGATACTGTGTTAAGGCTGTGACGTTTAAGTTTAGAAAAACTCTTTGGGGTCACGTGCAGAGGCTTTGTTGGCTCTCTGATTTTCATGCATTGCGATATGGGTTAACTATGGCATTTGACTTCGCAGTCAGATATGAAAACTAACATGAGTGTACTTTTTCTACCACCATGAATGGGAGCACAGGCCGTGCAGTGCACGGATGAGCTCCATCTGTCTAGCATAGGAAAGCACAGAACAACTTTACGTGTTCAGTGCTACCACTAATAGCCATGGACAGGGCCACCTTTGCTAGCAAATGCTGCTTCCATTAGTACATGTTTACAAAACAAGTATATTAAATATGTATTAAACACTTTTCCGGACAATACATTGCATGTACATATGCTTGTAGGGAGGCGCAGATGATGCTTGCTTGAAATGATGCTCATCACTCATGAATTCATTGCTCCTGAGCCATTGAGGCTATGTTAAATACTGCCTCTTTTTCACAGGACATTTTCTGTGTATTGTATAGCTATCCCCAAACTGCATTCAAACAGAAGAGCTCGAGCTGGTTATGTATGTCCAATACAGGACATGGCTATGTCGTATGTCCGCTGCTATTGGAAGAAAAGAGAGGAAAGAAATGACCAAGGGCTCTTCTTTCAAATGGGGCTCTGATGTTTTCTCGCCAGCTCAGATATTGCATCTGAAGAGGGTTTTATTTGCAACAGTGGAACCTATTTTTGCAACCAGCTGAAGGCCACAACCAGGAGTATTTTTTCTGTAGATGAATACAAGCACAAGGCCTTGTCTTTTAGTGTTGATTACCAAACAAGCACACCATGCGAGTAGCTGCCTCTCATTACAAGCCTTGTCCTGAAAAGTGTTGCTGAGCACCTGAAACCTTTTGTTTATTAGGTTGTTTAGAACATGCAGTGGCTTTAAGCAGTGAATGGATGTGTTTGGATGTAGAGTGTCATCTTATTATCTTATTGCCAGTGTGAGACCTGGCAATGAGGTTGAAATGCGAGATGCAGAAAGGGAGGGAGGCCAACCTGCTGCTTGCTTTCAGAAACCACCCTTCTCAGAGGAAGCCTCAGTTTAGCTTGCCAGAGCTGCTGCTACGTACAGAAGTCATTCTTGTAACTTTTTTGAGCATGTAAGCAGTCCAGTTGCTTTCAATGAAAATAATTGCCCACTTCAAGCTTAGCATGTGAGGAAGTACTTCATTGATTCAGGGTGGCAGTCAGCCATTATCAACTTCAATTACCAAGCGCTGTTCTTTTTTATACAAGTCTAAGCACTCATCCCAGAATATTCAGCCCAAAGGCTCTTGGGACAGTCTACTTGTTGATACCTTAACTGACCAATTCCCCTAACAAGTTTTTCACAACCTGGGTATTTCAGCAGAGGGAGAGGAACTTCTGGCTTTACTTGCACCACAGAACATTCTTAGTTTGTGAGAAGTGTGATCTTTTTTATATTTTAAACATGATTGTTTTGCCTTTAAACAGAAATTTGTTGGCAGGACCATTGGTTCTAAGTTCTCTGTAAAGAGGATGTACATCCCTACACCCCACCCAGATCCAAGCCCAAGAATTGGTGCAGGCCTTGGCTTACATGTTTGGTACAATGAGTTGACTGCCTTACTGAGATTTTAATGTTTGGTAGCACTGGAGTCTCAACATTTTAAATAAGGCTGTCTCTTCTAATTCCTTTTTCACGAATGAATTATGATTTAATTAATTATGTGAATTTTATCCCATTTCCTCTTAAAAGGAGTCCTGCTGAGATTTTAACATGTGGTTACTGTGAAGTCTAGGTGTTTTAAATAAAGCCATCCTTTCCAACTCCTTACTTTTTTCATGAATAAATTATGAACCAATTATGTTTTTAATATCCTTCCTGAAAACTAGTGTGCTGTCAATTGTGTAAATACCTTCTCATATGCTTATTCTATTCTGAATAGATAGTTTGGTGCTGAGCCTCAGAATTTTTGTAACCTATTATAAAATTATAGAATGGTTATAGAATTATTATTCAGAAATTGTATGGGTGGGGGTCTCTCTTTCCTTGAGAATACGACCAGAACAGTAAGAGCTTTCATATTATTTGATTATTTGCATCATATGAATTAAGATTTTAAATATTTTCTTTACCTCTTTTTTTAGTATTTGTTATATCACATATTGGCTACAAACATAAGACATTTATCTTTTTTTCCCCTAAAATGAATACATGCCTAAAATTTTAGACATCATATACCATGTGAGTTGGTGAACATGAATATGTATCTATAAGCATGGAGTGAAGAAAAAAAAAGGCTGCAAAATAAACTGCAGAAATGGAATAAACAGCACTTCATTAGCATTTCTGTAAAATGCTAACCTTTAACCTCTACCTAACTTCTCCTGTGTATAACAACCTCTGTAACACACAACAGCTGTAGGATCCACCACTTTCCTACAGTGAGAGAAAGCTCTTCTGCGAAACATTTGAATTAGAAAGTGTTTTCTTATCCCTTGGCCTTTAGTGCTGTTTAAACTCAATCGATGTAAATATGTGCAATAGTCTCTGATTTAGCGGTGATGCAGATCTGCTCTCTATGAAGCAGAGAGTAACTGGTGTAAATATTTCTTGTTTTGCTCCCCTAGCACTTGGTTGTCATCAGGGAGAGCAATCAACTGGCAGTGACCTGCTGCCTAAGGAATGACATTCCTACCGTATTTCTTTTGATTGTTTTTTCAGAATGAAATCTTTTGACAGCAGAGTCTGTAGGAGCAGGGATACAACAGTAGGAGGGAAGGTAAAGTGTGGATGTAGTAGCAATAGCAGTATCCCCAAAGCCTTCATGTGATGTTGGGCTCGTGGACAGGTACACTCAGCCTGGATGTTTTGGAGGAGAGGATGAGCAAGGAAAGGGAGTTGTGCACAAGTGCTGTTTTTGAGTGGGAAGTGTTTGCTCTTGGTATTTCAATTTCTATAAAGTTTTGTCTTCTCAGGGATGGCAACTGCTGAACAGCAGTACTGGGCAGAAATTATATGTAGGCAAAATAGTTATCCAACAACAATCTTTTATTTTAGTCTTTGAAGGTGAACATGAGAATTTGCCTTCTGTGTTCTCAGAAAGTTGGAATCTTCTCTTTTTTGCAGAGCGTGGCATGAGTGTAATGCAGTTAGATGGGGAGGGCAAGCCAGCTAAACAAATCAAGCCATAATTTCAGAAGGGTTGGTTCCTGAAGGTGAAGCCTGGGAGTCTGAGAGCCTGCAATGCACTTCCAGTGACATTGTTATTTCCCTTGTTTTCTGAGAGACTGCCTAGTAAATTCAAAAGCTGTAACATTAATTCTTGCTGATGGTTTCAACTACACGTATTCTCACTTTCTGTATTGAATAGAAGGGGGGAAATAATAAAATAAATTTATCCCTTAATACCTACATGCAGAAGTTCTGCTTTCAAGTGGTAGAAAAATTAGGTAGTTAACCTGATGGCAGGGGGAGTGTATGCAGCTAACACATTATAGGGTTTGTTGAGCCCATTACTTTGTCAAGGAAAAGGAGTAAAGTCTTCAGTTGGGGACCACTGATCTTTTGAGCATATAGAATTTGACATAAACCCATTTGCAGACTGATATTCTAATACTTCGGGTCCTATAGAAAGCCTGTGTATTTTCAAAAAGTAGAAACAAAGCAATAAACTCTGCTAGCCACTTATTTACTAAATGTGAGTCTTCCCTGCATACACAGAAGATTGATATTTGTTAATTGCTATAAATCTGTGTCCTTCAACTAATGCTAATAATTGAAGTGCATACTGAAGAGATGAGAATATCCTCTATTAGCTCAAACTGAAATTAAATAAACGAAGTCACAACATACTCTGTGCTTTGTTATAATGAGTCTCCACTCTAGGTGTTTATCTGCTGAAATGCAAGTTACCGTTAAAACTTGTAGGATAACAGGGCAATAAATAGAGAGCAGGTGGGAAAAGACATCCTGCGTCTGATGATTACATGTGTTACAGTAGCAGTTCAGAGATTACTTTAATAATAGACAAGGCTGCAGCCTGCTGAGCAGATGTATGACGATACGTCCTTGACCATGCACAGAACATGCCTAAGCATCTCGCTGCGGTGCTGAGCTTCACACAAGGACAGTTGGCTGCTAAAAATAACTGAAGGGATAACAAACTAAAATATTAATATGTTATGGGATGTGATGATGCCATGCACGCTGAACAGCACTGCCATGCAAATGATGAATTTCCAGAAGGAGAAGAGAGAATTAATTCTCATATTGCCACCTTGAAATGGCTTAAATATGCACAGAAGCTATTTTCAGTGACCAGACAATTGCATCCTGTATGGCTTTCTGAATACGAACTGACAGGCTGCTAGAGGAAAGTGCAATGCAATCATTTTTGGGCTTGAGCCAGGCATATCAATCGAATCGTGGCTCCTCCATAGCAGCTCAGCGAAAGAAATGCAGAATGGACATGTCATTTTATATTGAACAGAAGGCTAAGAGTTTAATGACTGTTCTGGGACCTCAGGCTAGACTTCCATCAACATAGTTAGCCACTGTTGTTTTCAAAGGAGCCATGAAGTAAACACTAAAGCAGTGAGAATTGACTGTGTCCCTTGGCCAGCAGGATGCCCATGCGTGCTGCTTGTTAAATACAGCAGATTTCTTTCTTTTATGTCACTTGTGACATTTGTGAAAATTAGAGTTCCTAGTTAAATTAACTTCAGGTGTTTAGAGGGTCTCCTACTGTTGCCAGTAGATCTCCTACATTATTGATACTTGCATCTTCTATCCAAGCTTTGAAGTCAGAGGGACATTGCTGCGATGTGATACAAAGTGTGAGGGAGCTCTTCCTTTGGCCTTGAGCACACGTACCAGAGAGCGTTTGAGCTTGGCTAGTACTTCGGATAGCTTTTGTGCAAGAAATTGGTCAATACTGTAATCGGTGTTGCATTTGGAATTGCTCATTGACCAAGAGCTCTGGGTAACAAGGACTGCACTTCTGAAATGAAAAAGCTACCATCTGAAGATGGCTCTGAACTGTGCCAGGCACTTTCCTTTTAGGCAGACACAGAGGTGTTAACTTAGAGCAAGAACAAATAAAACCTACAAACAGGATTATTTTCATCCTTTTATATCTATATGTATATAGAGAGCGATACAGATGTATATTTAGTTGACAAATTAGCTATCCTTGAGCTAATTTCCTGTATGATAGCAATGATTCCTCTTCTAAGTAGATTTTACACTTTCTTTAACCAAATAACAAGCAGTACAAATGCTGAACATGAACAGCTCTACTGTTTTATTACTCTTTCACCATGAATGCGATGCTGTCTGCAAAAGAATACCTTGTGTAGAAGACTTAATTAACCAAAGAAATCAAGCAGGTAACTAGATCCTTTGCTTCTGGCAAGGACTGCTTTGATGGATTTTCAGTAACTGAAGATCTGATCCTATTTTCTGTAATATGTCAGCTACATTGGAAGATGTAGTTAAAATTTATGTTCAAATGGGAATTCCACTAAACAGTAGCCCAAAATTTGTTTGATTGAATGAGAGAGTGGGGATGAACATGTATGAGGGAGGAGGTTGTTGCAGTGCTGTGTGCCTCACCAGGTGGGCAGGGATCTTGCATTTCTTAATGAAAATTGAATCTATTTGTTGCTTTCCATGATGTTCCCTCCCAGTTAAAGGCAATTAATTGCTGTTCGAGATGAGCTTCAGCAGTTCTAGACCTGAGTTTGCACTCAGGTCTATGCTGCTAGGGGTTTTCAGACTCTCCTTTTGTGTATGTTGCTGATTTCTGAGGATTAACCAGATGTATACCATATGCAGCCTGTACTTAAAGCTCTGAGCTCTAAGTGAATGCCATCTTCCATCTGATCTACCCAGCTGTGGTTAGGTGGATGTGGTGCCATCCAGTTGCAGCATATGCATTTGAATTAGTCTGCTCCAGATAAAGGTGTGTTTTTTTCTGTGATTTTTTTTTTTTTTTGCTATTTAATAGTACAACAAATATGATTATTTGCTGTCTTTTTCACTGATAGCTTTTTTGCAAAACTGGAAGATATGAAAATCCTGAAACGTATTTCCCTTGGATCATTTAACAACTCAGGGCTTGATCCTCTAAGCTGCAGGTAGTGAAAAAGCACAGCTAAGCCACTGGTAGGATTAAGGAGCACACTGTGTTTATCTCAAAGACCGGTAGGAGGACGGTGACTTAAAAGTCTGGCTCGTTGCTGAAATCTGGAGGGGACTGCTGCTGCCTCAGAGCCTGTGAGCCGCAAGGCTGGTGCCGGAGGGACGCAGTTTCACCACGTTCCTGCTGGTGTCCTTGTAGGCGGCTCTTGTAACAGGCTCAGCTCCCCCCTTTCCCTGAAGTCTGGTCCTTCTTTGCTCCTTGACAAACCAAGTTTGCAGGCAGTAGAAGGGGAATCCCCAGTCTTGAAGAGCCAGTCCAGTCTGTGCATCCTTCCTGTGCCTCTGCTGGGCCACTGGCAAGGAGCTCTTGCTCAGGTCCTGAGCAAATTGTGCTCCACATACAGCTCGAGTTAGCCTTGGAGGGAGGAGGTTGTAATTAATATATATATATATATATGTGTGTGTTACTAGTTGCCATATTTAAAAATTATTTTTAAAATTTGTTTAAAAAATGAGGTGGTTTTATTTTTTCCCCCCAATCCCTTGCTCCTGCAGTCAGGTGATTTTGTAATTCTTTTTCTTTTTCTTTTTTTTTTTTTTTGTTCTTATGAAAAAAGTGTTCAGCCCTCACATTAGCAGAAAAATATTAGAGATGGCTACAGAAAAAAACACCTCTATTATGTTAAGATTAACCAAATAAATACAAGAGAATTAAAAATCATGTAAATTGATCCTGTGAGTTCCAACAGCCTTCAACATGTTAATGCTGTAGGTTCTTTATATCTTCAGCTGGCATTTTTAAATGAAAACACTGAATTAAAAAGACCTTTAGAAGAGGGGAGGCTGAAATATACACCAATACCACAAGAGAGAGAGAAAGTAATTTTGTAATGAGGGAGGAAGGGAAAGTGCAGGCATTGTTTCTTTGTTTCAGTTTCTTTTTCTCACAGTCCTCAGTGTTTACACAGGGATGCTTTTCTGTCCTTGTTGTATTGCTCCATAGTATATTAAGTATGAAGCAAATATTCACATTGTGTCATTGATGTCCATGGGAGCAGGCACATGATTAAGGCTTAGCATGTATGAATGCATTTGCAAATCAATGCTTCAGGCAAAGTCTTTCCAAAAAGATCCCTGCAATCTGGTACTAGACAGTCGTAGATGCGCTCTGGATGAAACACTTTAGAAGGTATGGAAATGGATTTGAAAGCACATGAAATACTCTTCATGGATTCCCCAGAGTAAAATCTTTGTTAGATGAGAAAATGCACGAGGCTGACAGGCAAATAACCTAGGAGGCAGCTCCTTGTGGGCTGATGCTTTAGGGGGGACGCTGGAATCTTTCTTTCATCTAGAGCACGCGCAGGGGATCTGCTCCCAGCAGGTACTGGCAGCTCCCAGCCCCGGCTGCTTTGGGCAAAGGGTTAAGAAAAATGTCGTGACAGCAACAGAGCATGTGTCAGAAACTTCACAGCTCTTTCATGAATAAAATTGAGTGCTGCTCAAAATAGATGGTACTCTTGGGTATCAGTGCACCGTAGTTTTCATGCACATTTAGTCTGGCCATCTTTCATTAAAACCTAGCGCTTAACTGAGTTTGCTGAATGCATCTGGTCAGGCTATGGTCTGCTTGGAAATGGATAAGCCCTCGACAGGATGAGAAATCACGTGCAGAGGGGCCAGGTTAGATCATCTGAGAGAGAGAGTAGACTAAATTAAGTGCTAATGTGCAGCATTGTGATTCCACTACACTGTAAGTCACAGTTAGACTAAATGTATTTGCTGTGATTTCCATTTTATTTCTTTTCAACTTCAACTATACAGATACTGCAAACTTAAAGGGACTTGGGACAAAGGCTGAATGATATTGTAGAATAGCTGTTTTCAACCCAGAAATGCCTTCATGGAATTTTAAAGGAGTGAGAATCCCAGGTGGGGAGAACCCAAGCTTCATAAAGGCAATGGCTTTTGGGTCCTTTCCAGCCAGGCATACCTTCCATTGACTTTGCTAAATCCTGGGAAGCAGCAAAAATGTCTGTTCGTTAAATAAAACCTGTAAAGTAACATCTGAAAATTCAAGGCCATTTTGTGAAAATAAAAAAATTCATTATGTGAGCCTTATTTTTGATGACATTAACACCCATCTATATTTTCTATCAATTTGCAGAGGAATTTGCCAGGGTATAAATTACAGTGGAAAAGCGTGAACAAGAATCAGGCTCCATGATATCAAGCAAACTAAACTTGATAGCTGTGTTAACTGATACGGTTTTGTTCCACTTGAACACCACCTTGCTCTCCTTCATTTTAGTCAGAAGACCACACTCAAGAGGGCACAGGTAGAGAGCAAATTATGCATCCTGAGAGAGGTTTTCTTGCTTGCCTCTCCTCCAAAGGCATTTCTCATTCTTGAGGAAATAAATACTATTTCCCATACATTTTAATTTCATGGATATTCAGAAGAAGCACTTACATTACCAACTGTAACGTAAGGAATGAATAAGACATGATGCACTGCCCTATCACTCATGCAGTTCCATAAAATCAAGAGAAGTGGCAATAATAATAAAAAATCAATTTTGATTAAAACAAAATAGCTCTACCCTGGCTGATGTAATCACAAGCTTTGGGAACTGGAGAGTTGATAAAGCCCAAGATTTCTAAGATTAGTCTGTTTCTTAAAACTGATTTCAGGTGTTTCCAATGAATAAATTAATGTATTTGCAAGCAAATATTCTATTATAATAATGTACCAAAAATATAAATATATAGGGTAACTAGCATTAAAATAACTGGAAGCATATTTTCAGTGCCACATTAATGCTTTTAAAAGCATGTATACAGTGTGATATGTACTGTCTTGGCTGCCATTTTCATTTTTTGATGCTTTTTATATCAGAATGATACCACTGTGTGATTTGGGAGGCACAAAAGAACATACAGCTTCATTTCCGAACAGAGTAATCCTTGTACTCACTGCAGTGTTTTATCTTGAAAGCCTCTGGGAAGTAAGCGTGTTGCCAGATAATACGTAGTAGACACTGTCGCATTTTAAGATGCTGCCGTCCTTTACCCATTTGTTTTTGTTCGATTGCATCAGGCAAAATCAGTAATCTGAGCTCAAAGCACCTTTAGTGGTGGCTTACATAAAGGCAAGTTTGAACTAGCCCCTGGGCATGGCTGGGCTGAGTCCAGCCTGGCATTGTCTGAACTTGGTCGTGTGATTGTTTTACAGCCAGCAACTGTGCTGGTTCCAAGAGTTAGCCCTGGTGGGCAAGGATAGATGGATACGTACAGGAGGGTGAGGCACCTGGAGAACTGATTTGGTCTTGTTATAACCCAGGAAAAAAAAAAAAAGTATTTTTATTCATAAAGGCTGTTTAAACTACTGAAAATGAAAATTCCCGTGATTTTTTTTGATCGGCCACATTGTGGGAATGGTGATCTCTGGTAGAGAGACAGAAACGTTTAGATCATTGGGATTAGCTTCCTAAACTGAACTTCAGCCTTGGCCTCAGATATGTTCTTGCACAATACATTATTTTCCCCAAAGTGCATTAAGAATATTTGGGCACTAACAAGCGATCGCAGTGTTAGAAGGTAGAAGCAAAGATTTATTTATTTGTTTATTAACTGTACTAGGCTATGTGTATGCTTCCCCTCCAGTTTCCCAAGCACATGGGGATGTAAACTTGCCTCTGTGGTCATTTCTTTGGTCAGAGGTCTTTAGAGTTTTTAAACAAATCAGGTTGTGAATGTCCGCGTCTATAAGCAACCTTGCTTTATCAGCATACAGTTTTACTGGAGTCCTTAGTAGCATAGCGCATATGATTTCACAGTACTGTATGCTGTGTTCAGAAATTGAGTTTGCTAAATAAGAATTAGTATAATTAAAATGGAATTTTCCTAACATTATTGCTGTGAACCATTTACTGGGATTCAGAGAAATCTGAGGCTAACCATACCACGCATGCTGCTACCCCGTCTGGTGCCTCACGGAACAATCCCACAGGGTTCCGTCCAAGATACTCCTGGTAAAGTCATCCAGAAACATGAATCTGTAATCATGAGAAGCAGTTTAATCCAAGTTCATAAATGTCAGATCTTCCAAATTAATGTGCATACTGTGGCTTGCACACATTCCCATATGCTTAACTCGTGTGTGCCAGTACCAGAAGGGAATACATCCTGCGTACTCCTGTACCTAATGGGTGCCCTTTCATGCAGACTTGCAAATACTGACATGTGGCACAGAGGTACAGGATGACATTTTGCGTGTTTAAATTAGCTTCATGCATTTTCAAAAATGTGCTCAGAGAAGGGATAGTATCTAAAAAAATGAAATAAAGAGAGTTCCTGTCCATGAATTGTGATTTTGAATTAAAAAAGGGACATATTGTAAAATCTTTTCTGTATGCAAAGTCTTACTGATGCTTGGCTGTGTCATGCGGCCAGACTCCAGCATACCTCCTCATGTTAATCAGAGGGGAGTTCTGCTTACAAACTGGCACGGGGAAGCTCATAATTATAAATACATGACTAGAGGCTATGAATTTACAACCAGCCTGACTAAAGTTGGACTCCTAAATCCATAATCATTCATCTAAATAAGTATTCTGGTTTTAAAAAGTGCAGTTGAGTTCAGTGGGGATTGTTCAGGAGTGGAAGTGTTCCAAAAAGAAATGTATTTATATGTGAAACTCTTGTGTTTGCATGCAAAAAAAATACATGTTTTTTCTTTTTGGGGTTTTGTTGGAGGTTTCAGTGGAAAAAAAAAAAAGAAACAAAACTTGAGGGACAAAATCTGGTGTTTCTTTGTGGAAATGCAGTTACCTTAGGAATAAAAAGGTTTTGTTTGTCTAGAAATATCTTTAACCCATTTTGTTCAACAGTTTAGGCACTCAAATTATTTAAGGATTCAAGAATAAGTTTAGGGAACAAAACTGATACTTCAGTGTGCCTGAGGATCCTGTATAGTTTAGCAGACAGTAAACATTGCTTACTGAATATTTACCCTCTGGTCTTCTGCTAATAACAGCCAAAGTGATTCAAGCGAGTATATTTATACAAAATAATTAAATTGCAGATCTTCACAGAGAACTTTTGCATAGTTTTACTATTAATTTGACAAATGTAATCCCTAAGAATGAGGCTTATCACTGCCATAGCAATAGAATTTTTGGGGTGTTGCTAAGCTGCATTGTAATTACAGGTTTTGGATATAAATTGCTCTTGTGTGTGAGAGGAGGGAGGTAATGGCTCATGAAAATGCATTAACCTTTCACACCAGGGCGCTACACGATGCATAGTTGGCTCAGTCCAAAGATTCACCTCAATTTCCATAGAGGAGGAGAAAATTGTGAAATCAATAAAATCATTATAGGTTTAGCTAATCTTTTTTAAAGACATGCTTGCAAGCAATGTGCATTATTAACACAATGAGATGGGTCCATGCTTACGGGCTTCGCTGCCACTCAGATTCCCAGACATGAATATAACCGCACAAACCCTGTGGTCTGCAAAGTGTCTGACAAGTGTTTACATGTTAACATTCATTAGAAGGCTCGGTCAAGCAACTCATGCTTGATTAATTGATTATCCCAGGGTGACAGTTCATTTTTTGAAATAGCTGCCAACCTGAGCAGGAGCAGGACAGTCAGTCAGACCAACGACAAAAGACATTGATGGACAAACACTAGACTTATCGAATAGCTGCTAGAGTGACAGACTGGCATCTACCGAATTTAATCAATGCCTCAAAGACATGGCAACGCTATAAAGACTGTTTATTTCTTTTGTGTGTATTTATGAATTGTTAATGCAGTCGATACATATTAGCTTTATTTGTTGTTTGGTTAAAATGCAATCTGAATTTTCCGAGTTAAGAGTTGCCTTGATATGAGTTTTTGTACAGTGAAATTTATGAGTCCTTACAGATTTATAAGGTTTTATTGATGGGTAGAAAGCCAAGCATAATTCTTGACTTTGTTTATTCCAGCATTACAGAATTATTAAGAGTTGACATTGCAGTACTTATTGAATAAATTCATTTCCTTGGCAGTGGGTGCATTTCGAATTTTCGTGAGTTAAGCCTGAAAAAGTGGATGCATCAGCACAAGCTAGTAAATAGCAACTGCAAGAGGATTTCAAGCTAGACCAATGCAAGGAAGAAGCTCTAGCAGAGCAAATTATCCACAGACAGTAAATGTGTTGGAACAGATCATCCCTTACCTAATGGTACTGAAGTCCATTGAATTACCCAAGAGACGAGTTTGGCCCAATATTAATTTGCAGCAGATGTTTGACTAGCTAATTATTTGAAAGAGCTTGAGTGTATTGCGATATAATTACCTGATATTGCAGCTTACTGCTTTCAGAGCTTGTTTTTGTCTTATTCTTGCAACAGAAACAATAATGCAAAAGTCATGGTGTAAGTTTTCTGAATGATTGGTTTTATTCCTGAGTATAAAGCAACAAGGATCGCAAATCATTAAATGATGGCATCTTACAAGTGAAGTCAGGAATTGACCGATTTGCAACCTACACCGTGAGCAGACACTGTTTTAAGCTCTGATCAGACAAATATTCAGATAGCCTCTCTTCTCACATCACCCCCCTCCATCCTTCTCCCTCCTCAGTACCCCCTTTCCTTGCACGTTATATGAATAGAGTGATGGGGCGGGACCACACTGGCCCAGCAGAAGTGCTTCTTTCCTCCTTCTGGATCCCTCGCTACTGGTATGCCCAGGGAAGCTGCTGTAGCTCACTTCCTTCTTGACAGCCCTGCCTAAAGATTTGAGATTGTTCTCCTAAAGTCAGTAGGAGATACTGCTAAATTCAGTTGCAGTTTCCCCTGAATTCCAAAGTTTCTTGCACTGCTTGCAGAGTTTAGAAGCAAACAGGCTTTAGGAAAGTCTCCCCTACACATCCCACTTTTTGCACCACCATGTTGCATGTTTCTGTTCTGTTTGAATCCACCAGTTTCTGGTCCTTGTTCTTCCTGAAATTCAAACCATGCAGCCACTATCTAGGCATGACCACGATGCTGCAAACATTCAAATGAACAGGGAGAGGCATCACAGCCATGCCCTGAGCAGCTCTGGCATGGTGTGCCTGCTGAGTTACAAGATTGTTCAGGAGCCACAGAAGAAGAATTTCATGCAGAGAAATGAAAAAAAATGGGCTGCTTTGCCAAAGTGAAAAGAACTTTTAAAGAAATGTGAACGCTCCTGTGTTAGGGCATAGGCTGTCTTTTACTAATGAGAATGTTGGAGAAACCTTACTTTGATAGTACTTTATTCTGTGGCAGACTACCTTGCATCTTCCTCTAAATCGTATCATACCTCCCATTGCTAAAGACAGGATACTGCACTGGGAAGATGGGCTGCTGATCTAAGCCACCATGGCAATTCCTGTGCTCCTATTAACAGAGGCTGCTGTCATTTCAGTGACAATTAGCAGGCAAATCCTATTACAGGATCACCTAATCCTCAACTCCTGTGCACGCTATTCACTGTGATAGGTGTTTAATTATAAGGCTTCTGCAAGCTACAATACTTTGTGCAAAAATTTCAGAAAATACAGAAATGTGTTAGAAGACTTCACTTAAAAATGACAAGTTAGACACATGCTACTTCAGAATTATTACTCCAACCCTTTTAATTGGAATAACTACTTTTCTGTTCTGTTCAGAGAGGCTTTTTACAACTTGTGGTATTGTAGGAAAGCCAGCGAGGTCTGAGGTGTCACTAGCAATTTTCCTCTCTGCTGCATTTTTAACTTATTTACAAAGGTACAAAGCAAGAAAAAGATACTTTGAGAGAGCCCACCAGGTACATTATCCACTCAGTGGTTTGATCCTTTTAAACTTGTTCATTAGGTGTACCAAAGAGAGAGAAACAGGGAACAAGTGAATGCTAGAGAACCTGGCTTGCAGGCTGTAATGCACTCAGCCATTAAGCAGCCTGTCAGCGTGCTAAAACAACCCTTCTCTGGGTATTGCAGCTTGGCACACGCTAAAGAGTGTGGCAATTACTCAGCAACGAGGAAATCCATTTTTTATATAACAGAACTGTCAATACTGTCTTGGGATTTCTTCTTTGGTTGGTTTTTCTTTTTTTTTTTTTTTTTTTTTTTTTTTTCCTGATAGAAAAAGGGCTAACTCCAAGAAATACGAAATCTAACCAAAGTCAGGTGAGTTAAGGGCAACCTGCACTCTTTATTTATTTATTTATTTATTTATCTATTTTAGTTAGAGCATAGGACATGAAGGATGGTGCTATGTATTAGGAGAATCTCTCCCATTCTATCATAAGCTATCTTTGGACACATGTAGTTTTCTTAATAAATCTTGGACTTTGTCCCCTGTACAGCTTAAGTAGATCTTCTTTATGTGATTTGCTTTCTACTCTTCAGTATTTGAAGTTTCTTTTGCTAAGTATTTAGCACCTCACAGTCCACATACAAACCTTGACCATGCAAACAGAATTTGGCCTGAGAAGCTTCATCGTAGTGTAAGTTAGTGTAATGCTGCTTTGGACACTCACTATCAGTGCATTTTAAAATCATTTCTCTTTCTCTTTTACAGAGCTAGGATGACCGCTCTGAATCTCTGTTACTAACATATACATGCTGTTTCCAATCTTTTATTGTACTTAATTGTTCTCTGGGTTCATTTGTGAGTTGGGGGCTGAGAACCCTGAAGGTATGCTGTCTTGGGCTGATGCTCCTTCCAGTTATCACAGTTAAATCTAAATTACAACAACTGAAACAAATTACAATCCTTCAAAAATTGTTTTTTCCTATTTTTTTTAGCAGCTCACATTACTCTCATTTTCCCCCATTCTTCTCCAAAACAGTGGATACATTTTCTCTGTAGCTCTTTCAATTACAAGTATCAATAGTATGATTCTTTGTCATTCTTTGTATTTTGTTATCCCAAGACTCTAAATCTGTTCCTTTTCTCTTCTGTGTTATCTTTAACATCTTCATAACAAAAGTGCTGCAAAAGTTATTGGAGAAAGATCAGTCTGTCTGACAACATCATTCTTTGCAGCTTGGTAGGTTTTGAATGGAGGCTACCGGCTCTGTTATGTGAAGTAGCGTTCTCTTTAACAAAGGAGGATAAGCATCAGAAGCATCTAGGGAAAACCTCTGATTCAAAGCGCTGCATTGTGAATATGAATTTAAACCAGTAATAAGAAAAAAACAGAGTATCTCCTTTAGTAAGCTGAGTTCTACTCTATTGAAAAAGAGGGGCTGAAGGAACTGATAAATACCTGGGACAGAGTGCAAAGCAAGTCAATGAAAATGTTCCTGGTGACTTCAATGGTCTTTGAATCAGGTTTTCTGAGGCCATTTTTCTAAGCACTTATGTACATGAATCCTCACATGTATTAAGAGCTAGCATAATTGTTGGGGAAATTATCCATTCATACACATAAATACCTAAAGCAATCCTAGAAAGATCTGTGCGCCCAATGCACCAAAAGGCCAGAGGTGGTGAGAATGATGGACCGCTGCTGCTTTTGGGTGTTAAAGTGGGAAGGCTGTAACCTGCCTGCAGGAGTGCTAGGTACTGTCCCTGCCCAGTCACACTTGCTCCCAAAAGGGCTTGTACTTTCACCTGGGCAGAAAGATAGCAGCTGGACCTGACTGCAGCTTAAAGCATGAGGTTGCTGTCAGGGATAGCAGAGGCTGTGGATGTTATTTCTGGGTCTTTTTTTTCAGGGAAGTTGAGTTTTAAACCAAACCAGGCATTCTGAAGCCTTAGATATTTCCCCAGGTATATCCTTACCTTTTTGTCGTTCCAGAAATCTAAATAAACGTTAATAAAAGAGATCCAGATTTACATTTAAGATTTACATTTGCAAGAAGGGTTAAATGTGGTTGCCACCAACAGCTGGAGTGTATCTAACAGAGAGTATATCTCTGTATCTGGCTCTGCTTGCTCCCAGCATGATGGACAAGCAGTAAGGATAACTATAGGGAGGGGAAGAGATGAGCTACATGAAAAGTTGTCCTCAAAAGTTCCACAGATATAAATAAAACAAATATGGTGTGGCTTCTGAAGAAATTGAGTGTTGTTTTTTTTTTTCTTTTTTCCTTGAAGCTGTGCGAGGCTGCAAAAAGGTCCATTAATTGCACATTCATTTACTGCTGATGTGGGTCCTGCACTGGCCCAGTGAGATAATGCAAGTTTTTAGCTGTGTCTGGTGTGGGCACCCCTAATCGTACACACCCAGGAAAGACTGTTTTTTACTTCACTCTCCTTTTGGAGAGATCATCTCTGTTTTGTAAATCAAACGGAATACATAGCTTTAGGTGCATTTCTGGCAATCATACCCTTAAAGCAGTAGCTTCTATCTTCATTCAGTCTGTGAGCCTCTAAAACTATTCTGTGGAGATACGGGCCTCTTTATATTGAGGTCTGTTAAGAGTAAGCTTACTTTTCTTGAAATTTTTTGGACCTTTTCATTACCTTAAAAGCAATCCATGGACTTCAGGGTCCACAGGTCATACTGACTTATTGACAGCTGCTGCACTGAAGTGTGTTGTGGAGGGGCACAAACATAGGGATTCCAGAGCTGTACTCACAGGCTGGCTCCATGGTGCCTCTGAGCATCCAGCATCTGGGCTGGTTTGGTGGAGGTAAAGTTGACATATGTACCTGTGAGTGAGCTGTACCAGACTGTTTATGGATTGCCTCTAGAATAACATTTTGCTGGGGAAAAATCCCTATATTGCATCATCAAACTAGGTGTACAATATTATTAGCTACAATCATTGAATTTTAAGTGGAAAGTTAAATTCCCTGAGATCTGTACCAACTGCATGGTAAGGTTTTGTTGTGGGTAACAATATCTGTCGTGCCTCTGAATAACATATATGGTGCATCATTTTGTTTGCCACGTCCAGCAAAAAAGAATCTGTTGTAATTTTCAATTTTACTGCCATCAAATAATCTTTCCAAGTGCTAATTTCCTTGTAATGCATTCTCCCTTAATTTTGAATAGGCCAATGCAAACAGCATGTAATTTGTAGTTTTGCTTTCTTTTTTGAAGCACCTGAGGTAGGCTTTCTTCATAATTACTGTTTTAAAATTGATATCTAATTTACTACCCATATTATTCTAATCACAGAAACAACTCTCAGTTTGCATACTGTATAATCACACTTTCACATTATTCAAAACCAGTTTTTATCTGGTGAACTTCTGATAATTTTTTTCTTCAGTTTCAGACAGTTACTTAATTGTCTTGTTAACATGGATCATTTGATTTTATATCAGATTAAACTGCGGCCTCAATGGTTCATTTTTGCAATATGCTCTGCTGACAGAAAGGTACAGAGAATTTGAATGGATATATATCTTATTAAATGCAGATTTCATTAGCATATTATGTCAATATTCTTTTCAGTTCAATAAATTTGTGTGGTACTTAAAAAACTATTAACTTCTCTATAAAGCTTTGGATAAACATTGTGAAGTTGTATTTTGGAATTCATTACTTCTTGTATATGTGTTTTTGTATGTATTAGTTTTTGTTTATATATTTGCATATGCTTTTATATGAAGGTTTATTGCTTCTGGCTTTGGAAAATAGCCTCCTGTGGGCAGGTGCTTGCTCAGGCATGGTGCAGCAGGTGGTCGGTGTTCCTACATGACAGCTGATGGTCATTGGACTTGGGGGTGGTCTTTTTTGCTGTACATGTTTTATGAAAAGCAGGCTTTCTTTGGCGGCAATTATTTTCTTTAGGACTAGAATGCTTGAGGAAGGGATTATATCTTTACCTTCATACTATTCTCTAACTAAAAATAAGCCCTATTTTTTATATCCCTCACTTTATATCAGGTAGGTCGTCAAAATACCCACTCATTTCACTTGGTTCATGGAAAGCAGAGGAGAGAGCTCTGTGCAGCAAGAGAGCAAGTTATATTCAATGCCATGTTAAAAGAGAGTGATGGTTTGCTTTGTAAATATGAGGTTTCCTTTGACATGCCACTTGAGTAGACTGTGTCAACATTTTGAATTGGTAGCTAAACTAAAAAATAAATACACCTTTCTTTCCTGCTGCAATATTACTTATCTTTTGGTGTGGATCATTTTGTTGAATCCATAAAATTTCATTTTGTTTTGGGATGTGCTCCGTGGATACTGTTCACTTAAAATAATGGAAAGGTAAATAACAGAAAAGCGAATTTTCAAAAAAGAGATTTATGAACCTGTGAGACAGAGATTGCTATAAACTTTTGTACGTATTTTATTTATGGTTTTCTTTGCTGTAGTAGATATTCAATAGAACTGATGGAATATCCATTGACTAATTTACTTTTAATCATAAATTTTCTAGTGAAGAGACTATTCAAATTTCTTTAGAATATTTAATATTTTTCAATTCTTTTTTTCATTTACAGTTTTATTTAAGGACAGTAAACGCACTTCAGGAAACATTCTCTAATAGTCACTTAAAACTCTTTTTTTCTTTTTGCATAATCTTGCCAGCAAACTGCCTACAACATATGAAGAAGGGAAACCACAGCAGGGCAAGCAAATCCCCTAACTGAACTCACTCACAGAACTCTCCAGAACACGGGTGGGCCTTGCCACATTTGTCTGGGCTGCATGCAGCTCCTGGGCCATCACGAAAGGGGAGTTGTGGAGCTACCTGACGCATTTCCAGGGCTTTCCTTAACCTAGATCTCCACAGGCTCATTTTCACTATGTCAGAAGTATCCGTTGAACCTGAAAGCACTGTGGTCGTAGTGACAAGACCAAGCACGCAGGGCCTGCGGCCGTGGGGAGCCCGGGGTGGCAACACCTGGTGAGTGACCAGCAGGCCGGCTGCAGCCTGCGAGAGCCCTGGCCAGGGTGGGCCGAGCATGACAGGGGGGCACTGCCTCGGGACATGGGTTAGAAAGCAGCCCTAATACTGGTCGACGAGCTTGAGTAGTATTTGTTTTAAACTGTGATCTGTTGGGACGAACCAGTGACAAGAGCTATTTGGCATTGACACTCTGCAGTCATAACACGGCCTAGCTGGGTAACAGGCGAACTCCCAAATGCTTTCGTAGGCTTTGAGCATCCATTTAAAAACAAACAAAAAAAAATGAAATGTCTTAAGTTCAGGAAATGCAAAGACTTAAAACTAGAAAACTCCCCCCCCCCCCCCCCCCCCCAGTATAAATAATCTACAAGGTAGATTTGATTTAAAGAAACATTGTGCATTGCCTTCCCCACCTCTGGGAGCCCTGCTGGTATCAGCTGCCTCGTCAGCTTGCATTTGACACTGACACCACAGTGCCCACTGTGAGGACGGAGAGACTTCCAGTCTGCTTTTATTACTGCTTCTACACGAAGGGGAAAATAACCCTATCGTCTTTAGGATCCAATTTTGCGCAGAGAATTGTGCAATTATTAAACCTGTGGCAGAGAAAACGAACTAGCTAAATCAATCCGGTATCTTCAGTGAGCTCATTAGGCACTACCTAGGCCTGCTGGTAAGGGAAAGGGGATATTTTAGCTCTGTAAGTTTAAATAGCATGGAGAGATAACAAAACTGGAAAACGTAGCATACAACTCTTCCCATGTACTTCGCAGGGGCGTTTTCTGCCTGCCCTGGCCCCCCCAGCAGCTCCCAGCTGTGAGGTGCAGCCTCCAAGCCTGTGGCTGCCCTCACCTCACCACATAGAGTGTGCTGGCTGCTGTAAAATACTGTGGTGATACAGTGGTGATTAGCCGTGCTAAATGTTGTTTCCACAACTGGAGCTCAACTGCTTTCTGCCCCTGCTATTCATCTGTCTGCGGGACTCCGATTTTTGTCTGTGGCAGCAGCCCTACCAGGAGCCAATGGGCATTCCTATCCTCTGCCTGTTTAGCAGTGAGTTTGCTTTGGCTGCGAAACCTGTATTTATTAGTCAATAACAATTTTCTCCTCCTTATGATAGAGGAATGCTGTCAGAGAAATGACTTGTGGACTGTGGCCTTCTGTGTCTGAACAAGCCCTCTAGGCCCCCTGCTGCTGCATTCCCATTTCCCCTGCATATTCTGTAGCTGAGCTGTGACTGTGTAGAAGATGGGCACAGCAAACCAAATACAGCTGTGCATTCGTGAGATCCTTGTGAATTTACTTCCAAAGAACATTTCAGCTTGTTAGATAAAAGAAATAAAGAGACAGGTTCATGCTACTAAGCTAAGAAAATGTGATCGTTATATGCAACTGATGTAATGTGTGCTTCGGATTTCATTTTCCCAAGGTAAGCCTCTAACTCTGAGCACCTTCTCCACTGAGACAGATGTTAAATATTTTGCTACTATCAAGACCAGTGTCACCATGCTTGCTTCCAATTGCTCTAAATAACTGTATGGTTTGTCGTAGCAATTAGAGAGGTTCTCATAGTAAATAAGGTTTCTCTTGGAATATTAACTATCTGCCCTTCACTTGGATGTTTTTACGAAGTCAGTGGTAAAAGGACAGAAACTCTGGATACCAAGAAGATTAACGTATTCAGAATTCTTGAAATGCTGCATCAGCAGTTCTTTGTGAAACATCTTTCATTATAATCATTACTATCTGTTTGTGGTGGCATGAAGGGCTGCGATCAAAGCGGTCTGAATGCTAAAAATGCATATAAAGACATGCACCCCTCTGAACTCAGCAGGAGCCAGAGTTTGACTCACACTCCCTAATTTGAGGAATTAGAAATCTAATTAACATTAAATTGCAACAAAAATATACAAAGACCAAGAGACAGTAGGATGCCTCCACTGTGTAAGGCAGCTACAGGGCTGGAAGCAGCCATTTTGGATGAGGAGAGGTGAAGGATGGCAGTGTGCAGTCTGCCATGTCCCTGAGAGGGAGACTGCAGCCTGCTCAGTCTTGTTCGAGGCTGTATTGTGTGAGACATTTAAAAGTCAGGGTTGTATCCCCCCCCTCAAATTTAAGTAAATAAGCAAAAATATACAGCGAAGCCAGTGCTGCAGCAGTTTCTCTTCAAATCCCTGAAGTAAACAGGCCAGGCTTTGGCTCGGAGGTGCTGAGATGGCAGCTTTGTGTGGTGAGAGCACCTCTGCTGATTTGCTCAGAATCCTTCGGAGCAAAAAGGAGAATCTTCTGCACGCTTGGAACAGACGGTGGTGATGGCACAGCCAAGACTAATGTGAAGGGTAAATCAAGTTCAATTCAGCCTTTGAAGTTGAAGGGGAAAAAGAGTAAAATTAACTCTTCAGTGCTGCAGGTCTCTGATTTCTAATCTGTGATTTCATGGAGGAAGGCAATTGTGCCACTGAGCTCCTTTCAGGAACTGCCCTTGGCTTATTAGCTTGCTTTATGTGTTGTCCAGTTTCTGGGGGGGAAAAGGCTGCGTGTATGTGGGTGGTATTATTTTAGAAGACGTCTTAGTTAATTATTGTCTACTGAAACATCACCTAGGAGATATTCCTTCTCTGTCATGCAGCTTGATATTTCATGCAGTTAAAGGTAGCTCTTCCATAGTTCATTAAATTATGTTGTGGTGAACTTATCTCCACTGGGTCTCAATTAAGAAATGAAGCCAGTGCCTTTAGAGGAAAAGGCAGAGAACAATCAGAATATACTGACTATATAATTTGATCTCTGGAAACAATCAAGGGGAAAAATATGGTTGGCAAATGCGTAGACAGTAGGAAGGTGTTGGTTCTTACAGATTTGTATATGGAGCTATAATATAATAAGATCATTATTGTACATGAGGAATATTTAGTGCTTTTAAAACTTTAAGAAATAAGTTTGTTAGCTACTGTAAATTTACTGTAGCAAATATTCTTTTTCCTTACCACTTTCTCTGTCTCCATTTTAGTACCCCTGGGAACTTCAGACACACTGATTCTGAAGCCATTGTATATTAACATTAATTCTAAAACTGCAGTAAATTTTCTGCTATGTTCTAATTTAATTAAACATTTTGGTTTTAATAATATTTTTATTTTCCTTTTTTGAGGTGTTAATCAAGCAGAACTCATTTCTCTGGATGTTTTTCTACAAAAAAACAAACTCATAAAGTTCTCTTCATTAAATAATTGCAAATGTAAAGAACAGTAAAGGCAGTTATCTCAGCTTTTCTTTCTCAGACCCCCTTCCCTACCAGTGTGTTCTGTGCACATTTTATTTCTTGTTTCCCTCCCATTTATGTGCTCTTCTTTGCTAACAGTAGAAGGCTGTTATAATGGCTTGCTAAGGTCTGTTCATTTTATTTTCCTCCTACAAAATATAAATCATCCCAAGAAACATTCTGAGGTATTTACTAAAGTGCAGATATTGGTGAAATAGGTCAATGAAGCAGGTAGTGCCATGGCTGGTTTAACGTGCAGCACTGATCACATCATCAATATATATGTGTTAAACAATTCCTGACTTTGTACATTCTCAAGGAACTTAATTCCCTACAATAGCTTGAGAATGAGCAGCTCATAGATGCAGAATAATTGGAATTTTAATTAGGTGGTGACTTAAGGATGCCTTCTGTTTCGAAGGCAATAACATCTCCTGAGCTAAATGAATGGAGGGGCAGGTTTCAATTTAGCAGCTTATAAAAAAATCTGTTGATTGGTTTCGAATATTAATCTTAGCTGTTCATAGTATTTGTCTGTGCCCATGTTAAGTGAACTTAGTGGCTGAGGTACCCATGTTTGTTCAGGGCATGTGAATCCCATCCCTGCTCAAGTACTTACTGAGCAGAGTATCCAGGGTAAGTTTAAAACAATTACAGCAAACAAAATGAAAGTCAAAATAGGCACAGAATTGCTTTGCTCTGATAAGCACTGTACAAAAGTAGTGGTATCTACCTGCAATTATATACATTTACTTTTGTGACTATTTGAATATACACCTTTTCATTTGTTTACAGCTGAGTAGTGAGATGAATTTGTTTTCTTGTATGAGATAAGCATCATCATGTTTTTCCTAGCAGCTGCATGCACAATTAGTAGGACCCAATTAAAGTTGCATTCAGTTCGCACAGAGCGACGGTGATTGCTGTCTATAATTTCTCCTGTGGTTTGACTTATGGGCATTAAGCTCTGCAGAACTTTATTAACAAATAAAGTTGAGTCAAACAAGTCAAGAAAAAAAAAAAAAGATGGAAAACAGTATGTATGATCTCGTCCCTTGTGCACTACCTGCAGCTTGAATAAAGGAGCCTCTTCCACTCCCTCACCAGCCACTTTGCAAGCTGCCAGTTTCCTCTGCTTAGGTTTGTAGGGTCTCTTCTCCTGGCCACAAGAATAAGTATGTGTGTCTGCTCTGCTTCCGTGTAAGTGGGACTGCAAGTCAGCTACTGACTACAACAGGTACAAGGCATCCAAAGATTCCTGTGAATTTAATCCTAAAATAATTCTAAAGCTAAATATACCTTTGTCCCCAGCAATATTTGTGCCATCATTATATAAAGCCTAGCACTAGGCTTTATATTGGCATATCATGATGCTAAGTGGAAAGAGAAAGGTAAAGAATTAGAAGGTAAAAGGAGCAGGACATTAGAGTGATTTCATTCACAACCTGTTGTTTTTTTTCTCCTCATGAGGCTGTTCAGTTCCCACTGCTCCCTTAAGGAACCTGATGTCCATTGATGTCCCTCCAGCCTGTGCACCGCTCATTGTGTACGCGCAGGCACACCCGGTAGGACAGAATCTTTTGCTTTCATAGTTTAGGAATACCCAAAGTCTGTAAACACCGATCTCTTGGCTAATGTGCTACAAAGAGCAAAATATCAGATATCCAGTCCCTACAAAGAGTTTTATGATAAAATGTGTGGTTTTCAACTAAAAAGCAGGAACAGAAGCCCCAAAGGTCTCAGTTTTCTGAAGGTATGAACAGCCATTGGATAGTGAATCTGAAAAAAGAGGAAAAGAGCACGTCTGAATTGCCTTAATGTGTGGAAGTGGCAACAGAGTAAGGGCCTGGCTGGAGCGTTTTTCCACTTAATCATCACACAGGTCTTCTGAAGTGGCTAAGAGCGAAAAGGGGCAAAGATGGGACTTAATTCTACAAGATGCAGAATATCTCACTCTCGGACAGCAAAGCACTTCAGACATCTGAGGACACTGAACAGTCGAGCCACTTGGTTGATACTGAAGTGCTTTTCTGCATTGATGCTATGAGCTAGCATCACGTATGATAGGGCCTATACAGAATTAGATACAATCATTTAATCACCCTTCATATGTCAAGTGGTGACAGATCCAAAACCAATCACTTCCTTTCAAAAGTAAGTAGATTATTAATTCAGAGAACATGATAATGATGTCTACAAGAAGTTGTTCTTGTGTAGGACCTATACAAGATCAATTATTTGGCTTTTTATGCTCACTTGACTGGTGCTAAAGTAATAGGTAACTGACAGTTTTGATGCTGATACGCAAAGAAAGCCATAATAGAGGAAAAAGCCACCTTTAATTTCAAGCTCCACTAGAATTGTGAAAGGAAAATTAATGTTTACTAAATGAAAAAGGATGATATTGCTGGAGAGAGGAGGTTTTGTTTAAGCTTTTAGAGGAACATTAATGACTTTGAGAAATGGAAACATCCATTATAAAACATTTTTAAAATGGCATAAAATTTAGAAAATCCAGAAAGTATTTTAAACTTACCTAATCTCCTCAAAGTGGTATCAGGTTTTGAAAATCAAGCAAACTGACTGATAGCTGACATATGGAAGGAAGTTTTCTAGCACTGATACATTTTCCACGAAAAATCTCATATAGTCTCATATCCGAATAAATGTTTTGAGGTGACATGAAGGTCTGTTGATCAACTTTTGCACATTTCTGTAATGGCCCTGCAAATTTCTAGGGGAATCGCAGAAGCGTACAGCCTTGCTCCCCAGGAATGTACTTTCATAAAGCTGCCATTCTTAGAGTCCCCTGACATATCCCAGTGCTGCAGAGTTTTGCCTGTGATATGTTGCCAAGCACCATAAACGATTGCAGCTCTGAGATGGCAGGTCACTTTTTATTTTGCCAGACACAACAAAGAAGTGTCAACCTCTGACAGTTTTTAAAAGTAGGCTTTAAAAGAAATATCAAACCTTTTTTTAACCAGTCAGTATCTGAGAATAAATGCTTGCAGAAAAAGAGAGGATAGGGAAATTTGTGGAAGTGGAAACAGCACTATGTTATGAGTCTGATTTAGCACTGCATCACTCTGGTTTTATGCTGATAAATACATTTGGGATTAGGTGACAGGGACTTTATGACATCAAATAAATGGGCAGTGGATCTGAGTTCAGGCATCTGATGTGTGTGCACCACTGCAGTGGGATTATAACTGCTGCCAGTCTTGCACTGGTTTGGGGGATAATCTCACAGTTGATAGCTTTGGTCTTGCATTTTTGTTGTAGGATCCTGCAGCCCTTAAGGTACATTGAGTCCCCTGCAGAGACCCCCTTTATAACAGGGAATGGAGGCATTTAGCAGGTGACTTGACTGATTTAACAGAATAAAGCCCAGTGTCTGAGCAGTAGGGCAGGACAGGAATGAGCAGCAGAAGGTTTGCACAGGAACACAAGTGCTCAGCCTCTGGTGAAGCACTGGCTGATGGCTGACAGGAAATCCTGGTCCTGCAAATGCTGACCTGTGACATTACAGCTGAAGAGCTGTATTTGCTTTAATGGACTTCTGGATAGCAATGCAGTGAGTTTTCAGCTGTTAAGTTGTGTTAACATAAACTGTTAAAAAAAAAAAAAGCAATGTGCTCAATACCAAGTCACAAACAAATGCTGTGTTTTTCATAAGACTGCCAAGGAGATGGCATAGTTATGAAAGCAAGGAAAAGTGGTGTAGGAGATGATCTCTGTACATTACATGTGGTAAAACAGGCAATACGTGATTGTTTTCAGCAATAAACTCCATTTCTCTTGAACAGTACTCCACTGGCAGCATGGTACAAGGTATCCTTTGTAACCATCGGGACAGCATTTGATTCCCCTATAGTAGTAGATTGATGAAGCCATTGCCAGCATTTCTTCCCAATTTTCTAAATAACGAGATTCACAGTCAGTCTAAAACACAACCATTTCAAGCAACAGAAAAGGCAGTATCAGTTTCATAAGACCACATTTCCCTCTTAAGTGCCTTGCCTCTGCAGACATGGAGATGGATCTTTTTCTTTTACTCCTGATGACTGCAGACCATTGGGAACTGGTCTGCTCACAGGCAAATTCTTTGTCAGGGGGAGATGAGCTAAGGAAGGCTCAGAGGATGGGACTGCAGAGGTTCATCTGCTCTTGAGTCGGTGGAAACTAGCCTTACACAAGTAGCAGAGCGGTGCTTCTGCTTGAAAAGTGCATTGCAGAGTTCACTTGCCTCCTGTACCAGATTCTTTTCTTCTTGATTTCTGCCAGTGCTGTTAGTCGAGAAGCAGAGTAAATGGCTCCCAGTTTATAAAGAGAAGTAAGTTGTAAATTGAAGGAAAATTACTTCTGAAATTATGTATCGACACCAGTTCATTTTCAGTTGTGTTTATAGAAAAGTTTCCAGTACAACAAACAAGCATTACATTGTGCACTAGGAAAGTATTATGGAAATGTACCGCTAACATGGAGATGTGCATAGGCCTGTAATTTGTTAGTAGCAAGGTGTGTGTGCTCTGAATAAGTAATTAAGAAAGAGAAAATTTCATTACACCTATAATATTGATATTTGCTCTAAGGCTACCACGAGATACAGTAAGACTTGTGCACTGTGGCTCCCCTGTGCCGTCAGGTTTGCTACAGCATTTGTGTGCCAGCCCTTCTGGCTGTCATCTCTCCTTTCTCCCCCTCCATCCCAACACACCCTTAGTAAAGCAGAAAGTAGAGAAGACAACAGCATTATGTTAGGAATTGGTACATGAGGGAGGGAAAGAGAGCAATTGCTGCAGAATCTCAGTCAGATGAGTTTCAGGCCTGGTTATATTCCTACTTGACTTTCAAATGCTGATACTGTCAGAGTGTAAAGCCATTTCCATTCTACTCTTGGTTTCCACCCTATTGGAGCTTTTACAACATGCATCCTTTGAGATGTATTTTCCACCTTTTACCAGCTTCCACAAGACTGTGGGTCCACATTTATTTACCTTAAAAGTTTTAATGGAAAACTTAGAGGTTTTTGAATTCAGTAACCATATGGCTAAAACAACAACAAAAAGCACAATAATTGTTCCCCATAGACTTATTCACCATATAGACAGTAATTTGCTACATGAGTATAGGTGTACAGAAATATTAATGCTCCTCCTGTTTTTTTTTTTAATTTGGCTACATTTTTTATTAGAAAAATATATATCATTTTAGAATATCCCTTCTTTAAAATATTTATCTTTAGAATATCCCTTAAGACTACATGGTCTTAAGTACAGCAATAGGTACGGTATCCCTGGTGCAAATGGGAAGCAGTGGTTCTGGTATTCATGACTATATGTGGCCACTTGGTATTCCTGACCACAGTCCTGTTTCCAGCCCATGGAGTAGCGCTTCTGCAGCTCAGAAGTTTCTGCAGGTGTTTTTTGAAACCCACCATGGAGCTGTTCGGGTGGGCTGAGCATCCTCTGGGCTCTTCTCTCGCTTACTGACACTGTTTGTCCAAGTTACTCTCTCTCATACCGCCCAAATGCAGCTCTCACAAATCCAAGTTTTCCATGGTGTTGGTGATCTCATACACTGCACTGACCTTGACCAAGGCTATGAAGGTGCTCGTTAGTCCTGTCAACTCTTCCACTGTAAATCCCAAGAGAGAAGGAGCAGGCCACTATGCCAAAGAAGGCTCTTGCTAACCACAGGGCCTGGACAAGCCCCAGGCTGGAAACGGTTCCAGGACAAACACAGCAGTAGAGTGGCTGCACCTTTAGTTACTTTAAAGTGACTTTAGTTACTGTAAAGTTTTGGTATCTTTAATATCCTACCACAAATAGGAGATACATCTATGCAGGGATTACTAGCATCAGAAAGGGGATGTATGTATTAAAGTTTGCTTGTGTACCAAGTACTCAACTTACCCCAAACAATTTTTTTTACAATCTCTGTTAAGAACAAAGTTTTATATAAATATACAGGGAGAGCATCTCCTATGTTAGGAGAGCATTGCATTTCTGTACAATGTATGACTGTCTCTTATTCGTACTGCTTCTTAACCCACTCCCCTGCTTTATCCTGCATTCTCCATGGTAATAGCACCCTCCATAGAAGCCCAGAAAATGTCTGTTGTAAGTGAAGTTATTGTCTCTTTAATGACCCCAGGAATATCTGCTGCATTTAATGTATTGGCTTGGGAAATCTGTTTTGCCCACCCTAAATGGCTGTCTGTCATAAATATATCTGCTCAGAGTGATGTGCATTATATAAATAAAACTGTACAGACAGAATGCTTGTCAATCAGCAAGAAAGGCTCTACACCCACTATCCAGGGCACATATACTTTGTAAGCAGTGGTTTCCAACAGATAAATGTAATCAAGGTTTATATGCTCACAGAAGCCAACAGGATGGGATTGTTTCACTCGAAAGATCAGAAGAAAATTGTAACTAATGTTGTGGAAAATTACTTTGATATTGCTTTCTCAGTACAGCATCACAATTAGGTAGCAATGTGAAGCACAGGGAAAGAATAAATGAATAGTAACAAATCAACACAAACAGCTACTGTCAGGAGTACTTTGCTCAGTGAAAGTAATGTAAGCATTACTTAAAGTTTTATGACTGTGGATCTTATACTGGTTTAAGTAGTACATCAAGGTCTCACCATCATGCTTGCTTGGACTAAAACAATCAAGGGCAATTTCCAGAACAGACAGATAAAACTAAAGTACCAAAGTATTTTTATTAATCTTGTTTCATAAGTTGTACCATCTTAAATTAAAGATGACTGAATGTAGTAACAGTGAAAAATGCCCTTTTGAACAACGCAAAACTCTCCTATGGTGCTTTTCAGTGGAAAATAAGCATTATTGACTTTTCTACAGCTTTCCTGATGAGATTCCAGCGCCTGCAAATGCACTTTGCTACGTAGAAACTACATGGGAAATGCAAAACCAAAGGCTAATCCAATAAAACTCTGCCATGCAGAATCTGTTGTCCTAAGTAGCTTAATGACACATGCATTTGTTCAATTCTATTGAGGGAGCAATCAGACAAGCAAATTATAGCAATATCCAGTCTCCATTAGAAACAGACCCCTCTGAGGAGAAGCACTGAAAAGCGGAAGGGAAGCATCCTTTTCGGCACACCAAAAATGTCTCTTGTGACTGACAGATTTTCACAGGAGGCTGTCTAGCGATAAAATATGTCTACTCTCTTTTTAATGAAATGAATGGCTATTTTTTCCTGTGCCCTTTAAGCTGCCTAATATCTTTTAGTGATAACTGGCATCATTTTCAGAAGCAGTGGAGGTGAGGAGTTTCTGAGTCCACTGGGAGCTGAAAGCACTTAACACACATGAAAATCAGCCAAACAGAAATAAGAGTAATTGTATTGAGCACCTTTTACTCCAGGGTACAGTCTGCTTCCTATTAACATAAATTGTAATTGAATGTGAGAATCAAGCAATTGATTACACACCTTTGGCAGTAACAGCATTGTTGGGATGTTCATTTTTTAGCTATGCAGAACCCTACTGCCAGCAGCAGAACACATCACGGGGTGAGTTTCCCTCATGGGAATGCAGCAGGGAGGGATAAGGGGAAGGCCTTGCTTCAAAGTTGCTTTTATTTAAATGTGCTTGGCTGTCCCATTCAACAGTTAGATCCTTCTCAAATATCACCTCACAGTATATTACTATCAGCAGTCTGTTCAAGAGGTTTGTGACTGAGAGGACAGAGGTAATACAGGTAAAGATGAGGGACCAGCAATGAAAAAACAGAGATTGCACTGTTTTTGAGGTACCACTAGAAATACCTTCTCTTTCAGGAGCAAAGATTAATTTTTTCAATGCAAAGTTACACATTTAATGATGCATTAAACTCCTGCCTGTATTTGCTGTCCACATATCTTTCCCCTCACTCCCAGTCCACTGGCAATTTCAGATGACTCTGAGATGGACAGGAGTCTCAAAGACAGAAACTTTTCCCACCTTTAATGCAAGCTGGTGGCTGGGCAGAGGGAAGAAACCCAAGCTAGTGACCCTGCTGAGGAAGAGGACGTACCCCAAGCTCAGGAATTACCAGTTCCACTTGGCTCTCATGCTTTCTGTCTTGCTGTATGCTCAGACACAAGGATGTTGGAAGTGTTGGGGGAGGAGAATTAGGTGACCAAGGGAAGGGAAACTTCAGAGATTGCAAGAAGTTAAAAGTAACCAGAAAGGAGGTGATGGGAGAGAAAGGGAAGAGGATAAAAGTCTTTAGGAAAAGCAGTGAAGCCTGTTCTCAGAACAGAATAGCTTTTGTGCAGAAACATGATTTAAGTCCTAGGAACTGTCTGATCAGGAGTGCTACTGCATCTTAAAAAAGGGATTTGACCCACCATCACACATAAATCCAGCTGGGGCAATTGAAGCATCGCCTGCCTCTACCAGAGGTTTCCAGCCCAGCAGGCTAACATGAGCTTTAAGGTAATAACCTTTTAAAGGAGAAAAGGGGAAACAATCCTTTCCCTGTCACTAAATCCTTTGGAGTTTGGGCCCCTGCAGTTACTGGAGGTGATCTGTTGATGGCCTGATTCCTTAGGATCTAAATCCTGTACATTAGGGCACAACCACAGCATATTGAGTATGTGGCTAATAACAATTTGAAGGTGGGTTTGTTCTCAGTGTAAAACCAAACCACATTTACTAGATGGGAAGGCAGGCCCTGGACAGTGCATGCCTCAACAGTAGAGGTGCCTCAGTGATTTTTCTCTCACGTGCATTTTGTGCAATCACAGATGCACCAGTGAACTTGTATGGTAAATTTAGGAGGTATAATTTCTGTTTTTTTTTTTTTTCTTTCTTTATTTTGTGTTACTGTACAGACTTAATTGTAGTATTGATTCCAAATTAATAAGCACAGGGTTGAACATAGCCAGTACTGTCAGTTTTAATCTGTAAGCTCTTTTGCATCTAAGTACACAAAAACAAATTAAAAAAGCACTGAAGTGACTACTTAGTTCTCTGCTTTCCATGGCACACTGATGATTCATTATATCTACAGTTTCAGCTGAGTGCCTGCTTTCAAAATCGGTGTGCAGTTGGACTAAATAATGAAAATATTAAAGTATAGATTGTTCAGTGACATGGAAATAAGGAATTAACAAACCTGGACACAGAAATTAGCACTTAATGTAATGATTTAAGAGTTCTCTGTGTTAGGGTTTAGCTACTTCGAAGATGTTACTAATATTTTATCTTTAAAATATACACAATCACATTGACTGTGCAATGAAGACATCAATTAAATAGACTTTTTATAAAGTATGCAGTTAGTCAAAGGAGAATTTCAGTGCATATATGAGCAAACACAATGACCAAACCTCTGAGCATAAGGGTATTATTATGAGCTGAAGTAACCGCACTGACATTTGTCTAGGCTCTAAACCAGCCTTCATTACAACCTTAGTCAAAGAGAAAGCGACTGTTAAGTAAATCAAGAGAAGCCTTGTGCATTTTCACACTTCTTGTATGCCCCTTGTTTAAAAGGAAACCACTGTTCCAGTCCAGCTTTCCAGCTCTCACATTAATGTGTTCTTTTTGCTGTTTAAAGTTAGTAACCTGAGAAGATGGCATGCTTATGAATGAAACTATGAGATGTTTAATGAAAGTTATGCACATTAAAGAAATACATCCTCAAATATTTTAAGTTTCTTGCGTTACTTGTTTTATGCATCTTTTACTTTGCATCTCTATGACACACTGAATACTATATACAGGGGAAGGTGGATTCAGAGGCATGTATTTGTAGGAGTTGAACTTTGGACAAAATTTCTCAGTTCCAGATTTACAGTGGTATAACTGGCAGCAGAAGTGGGTCTCAACTTTAGCAGACAATTAACTCCATCCAGCTGGACCCAATATACCTTGGCAACAATTCCTGCATAATCAGTCAGTTGTTTCTTGGAACTGCTTTATTTGCAAACTCTTTTTTTTTTTTTTTAAACAACAACAACAAAACCAAAGTGGTAATTAATCTCAGAATAGCTTTTATTTAAAAAAAATACATACCTGTGTTCAGGCAACCTCTGTGAAATATGTAAAATGTGTTAAGGACATAAGTATAAAATGTTGAACATGAAAGAGCTAGTGAATCAAGCAGAAATAGGAAGGCTAACCTGGTGTCTGCTGATGAACTATTTCTTCTGGATCCTGCAGGTGAATGAAGACAATGAGTCCAGCTGCTCCAAACAGCAAGATGAAGGAGAACATACATGTCAGCCTCATAATTATTGTTCTCAGATCAATCCAGTTTTGACCCAGGAAAAGAACTGCACGCGATCTCCAGGGCGCTCTTCAATCATAGTTTCATCCTCTCATCTGGGAAGTCTGGCATAATATTGCCTACAAAAGGTAAAACACAAACCCCTAAAACTTAACACATGCAACATGTATTTGTTTGAGGTAGATTAGTTGATTTAAGTCCTTGTTTAGACCAAGTAACTGATTTCTCTAGTATTTCTTTGGTAAAGTTAAATGCAGTCATCCAGTCAGTTTCTGCCCCATTAGTTTGTCTTTAACTATATGTCGCCATTTTAACATGTTGAAAATGCGATGTAGAATATAATTAAAAAAGTGTAACTTGGGAAAAATGGTCATGCCATGGCTGTAATTTAAAGAGAAAACCCTCGTAATAGTTCTCTTGCTTCGAGTGAATCACGTGTCACTTTTTATTTTCCACTGATGATATGAAAACCATAAAGTGAGATAATATGGCGAAAAAGACCACACGAGCACCCCGTTGCATGTCAAACATGGGAAGAATGAGGAACCTGCTTCAGCCTTAAGGAAAATAGCTGAACTAGAGTGGTGCACCTCACACACATCAGTACGCAGCCTGTTGAAAAAGCTCTGTGGGCATATTGATTTCTAAGGGAAATGCTGGTCACAGTGCTTGGGCCACCTTTCACTGGCTTACACAAAGCATTAGCAAGCAGAGCGCAGGGAGCAAGCTGGCTATCTGCAAGAGCACTGGACACTGGAGCTGCTGCCTCTCCTCCCTAGGGAACTCTGAGCAGATTTCTGGGCTCAGTTCTGCAATTCTCACTGCTGGCTTTTACACTTGCAGTTACGTGCCATCCCAGGGAAACAGCAGCAGCACTAGTCCCAGATGGGCACCGTGTATGTGATTCTAAATCCCTGACTGAGCACAGTCCTAAGGCAAATATTTCACTTTAAGCACACAAATAGTCCCACTGGAACCAATGTCCATTCTGGTAAGACACTAAGAAGTGAATAAATGAAAGAACAGGAACCATAGAGAAAAACCATTAGCAGTGCCACATGGCTTTAATAATTAAAAGAAATGCTTTTCCACACAAGTTTGCTGCGCCTGCATTTTTTGGTAACATATAGGAAGGTCCATTAGAGCACAGGCATTGGAACTTGTTCCTGATAAACATAGCCAGATTTCTTATCAGCAAATTATTTAACACAAGGACCCAGGTTGGAAACCAGCAACAGATCGCAAGAGTGGCCATCACTTCACTGTTACTGTATGTCTAATCGGAAATGTGAGCTGGTGAGAAAGTTTATGAAAATGGTCTTTATTTACAAAAGAGGTCTTGGATACAAAGAGACAGTGTTACATGAGTTTGCAGGATGAAAGATGATGATTCAAAGTAATTATTCCAGGAAAAGTCTTTAAAGATTTCTTGATATTCCTTGAATATTCGGTGTTAGAGGCAACTTGATTGCTTTTCACAGTTTCCATGGCTGGTTTTCAATTCTCCACAGGGTATTGGTTTTCTAAATTTCTAAAATGCACCAAAGAAGAACACCATTTGTGCAGTCCCAATGAAGTAATTTCTGTGACTCTGACTGATAAGGTTATTTAGTGGCAACTATATTTATTCCATGTGTAAAGCAGCCAGAGGTAAGCTCCAGGCCAGGAACATTCGTGGATGCTTGTACCTTAAATGAAGGCTAAGCACTAAGTTATTTTTATACATAGGCAAGTGCAGCTTTACTGTCTGTTAAAAATTATGGCAGACATTAACTGAGTATTTTTATTATTTTTTCCCTTAAACCTTTCTCATCCTTTTAAAAGTAAAAACAAAAGAAAATTATGTTAAGCAAAGCTGAATCTGTATGGGTCCTTGTGTGATTCCGTCTCTGTGTTGTGTGCATGTCTATGGATGGATGGCGTTTTTTTGCACATACATTCATTTTATATATATATATGTTTTCAGGATCAAGTACTGACTCTAAAGCCCCAGTGGAGCCAGATTAGGGAAGGAGGATTAGCCTTCAGAGCAGTTGTGTTACAGTTCCAACCACTGTTTCTGTAAGCAAGCAATTAGGGAACATGAACAACTCTGCATTGAGTTTACTACAGAATGTGTTCATGCTAAATAGCCAGTAGTTAGAATAAATGCGTATTTAGGACCACATCCATCTGTGGCAAGGCTGGTACAACACCAAAATCAGACCATCATTTTGTAAAACTGTACAGTCAGACCTTTCTAAGAATGATATTTAGTTCCCTAATATAAATATTTCCCATTTTCTAACCTACTTATGCTGTCTGCATGCCCGTGGGGAGGAGAATGCTACTACCCCAGTATCACAGGAAAGAAACGAGGTAAATTTCTTGCCTGAGATTATACAGGAAGGCTGTGATAGAGTGAGAATTGAAGGGTCTCCCAGCCCTGAGCTGGAGTCGGCAGCGCTGCCTTTCTCTGCTGGGAATGCCCAGGCAGCAGGTGGGGGAGAGCTGGCAAGAAATGCATGATCATAATTTGAGAGAGAGCAGCTTAAAAAATCCATTCCCAAATAACAAGGTTTTTGTATTTGCTTAATGCTGAGTTTTAAGGTCGTTTTTTGAATGAATTATACCCTTGAGCAAATGTGGGTTTCGCAAACAATTATTATTAGCTTAAAATGCTAAACCATTTTCCCTTTTTGATTTGTTGAAATGTTTTTGTTTGAAGTAAAGGCAGCATCAAGAAAGAAGGTCCCTAGCCAGTTTTTAATTACTGCGAGAAATGCTAGAGTAGCCATTTTTAACAGTTACAATGTTTACATTATTCCATATCCTATAGCACATCTGTGCTGAGGATCACATAGTCTTTTAGGTTAGACACTGTAGTGTCTCAGAGACACCTCACAATGCAGCAGTAATGAAGGCTAGATGAAAGCATATATTGACAGAAGAAAAGACCACATGTGATTACATAACTCCAAAGCAAGACTACTGTTATTCCCTGTTCACAAATCTTTGCAAGGACTGAATGTAGAGGGAGTCCAAAAAGGAAGATGAAAGAGAGCCTCCTTCCCCTCAACAAAATTAATACCTCTCAACAAAACACAAACTTCAGAGATTTTTAAATTATGGGACTAGACTTTTCCCATCTCTATTCTCCTGTAATTATTTTTTCAATCAGTTGACTTTAATTAACGTGTCCTAGGAGAGCAAACCTGCTGAATGGGAACTACTGTTTTATAGATGCTGAGTGTGTGCTTCCCAAGCCCTGCCAGGCTGGGCGGTGAGCTGCAGGAGCAGAGAAACTCTGAAAACAGTTGGCACCGACTAATACATATGAATGAAGTATCCTCATTAAGAAACATTTGAAAATATTGTTTGTAGTTAAACTGCATCATTTAAAAGATGGATTAGATTAAAAGAAAAAAAAAAGTGGTGAAAAATCTTAGTGGAGCATCAGCTAACAGTTTCTTCAGGCAATGCTTCCTCAGGCATACGAGGCAGAGGCATGCTGCATGTGGCAGCTCAGGACTGGCATGCACAGAACCCCGTCGTCCAGGAGGCACAATTTTGTGCGAATCCATAGCCTTCAATTTCTACTTTGGATTTGTAGTCACATACTTTAACTGTGCTCCTCGCAATGGGCAATAAGATGTTTTTATAATTCTGATTAGTATTACTGGGAGTGCAAGAAGATAAGGTTGCAAGCAGCTTCCAATCAAAACTCCATTTTCAGCTGCCCTGAACTCACAAAACAGATGGAGAGCAGTTCACCAAGATGTGCCATAATGAATTGAAACATCTAACTTTTAATTTATTCTTCCTTTATACATTTCTGCAGTGGATAAAACTCCTAGGTATCAATATGTGTTTTTCTAAGCCTTCCCATTACAATGGTATTTGAATGTTCTGCCCTTGAAAGCAGCAGAACTATGTGTATATGCAGATAATAATTAGCACTCAGGTAGCACTTTCCAGTTCAAAGACATTCATTAATCACCGCAGCACTCCTAAGAATTGTGAGGTGAAGAAGTATTAGCATTGGGTAGGAGAAGAGGTGCTGCATCATTAAAGCAAACCTTTTCAGGAAAAAAGCTGTATAGTTTTAGGTAAAATTCATACAAATTTGTTTGTGGAAAATAGTTGAATATTTTAGCAAAATTTTCAGACATCATAGCTTTTATTTGCAAACATAGAAGCAGGACTAATTCCCTTCTGCTCCCAGGCAGGCAGTGCTGAAAGCCTGTTAGAAAGACACTGCAAACCAATGTGATGGGAGAGAGAGTTTGCATTAGCTGTTTAGTCGGAGCTGTGTTACTGCATAGTGCCTACTGCCGAGCCCGTCTGAACAGGAGTTACCTGCAGCTCCTCATGGAAAGGTCTGGCTCATAAAAGGAGGGCCTCAGCCTTCTGACAAAGCAATTTTTGTATAGATGAAAGTTAAGCTGAACTTTTTAATTTAAATTTTCTGAGAAGAGTGACACAGAAAGCAGTGCTTTGGAAGTCTGCTGTTTTTGCAGTTGCCCTCTGGAAGCCTGATGGGTGAACATTTTTATCATGAGCAATTTGACATTATGATAATGGTCAGTCCACGAAAGGCACAGAGAAACTGTTTTCTGCCAATGTCCCTGTTGTTTAATTCCTCATATGAGATGTGTTAGCCAGGCTGCACTTAGGATTGTGTCTGATAGCACACAGCTGTTTGTTCATTCATGAGTTCTGTGGACGTTACACTCTCTTCCTTGTCTGCCAACAAGTCTGTGTGAAGAATGACATTGGTAAGGTAATAATCTAGGGGCATGATTTACTTCCTTAGGTAGAAATGCAGGGGATTGCCTTTGGTCCATCTAGAAGAGGATCTTTCCCTAATAGGGGCCACAAGTTGATGCTTAGAAGTACAAAAACCTTTCAGGGCAAAGAGGTATGGATAACTTGCTCCCAAGAAAAGGTCTGTTGATCATTAGTGGAGGTCACCTTCTTATTTGCATACTGTATCTTAGACTGGCTGTCCTAGGAAAACATGATAGGGCATGAACCATTCACAGCACTACAAATGTTTTAAATTTTAACATTTAAAAAATGTTTAAAAAGTGTTTCAAGACCTCAGTTACTCAGTGAGAACAGGCAGAATTAGCCTGAAGATGGAAGAAATTAAGCAAAGACAAGAACAGAAGAGGCTGTTTTCCAATGTGGCACCAGGGGAAAGACCAAGGTGGGACAGAGACCCTGTAAGCTTCCTGCCCACTGCAGGAGACCTGCCTACTCTCCCTTCTGGGGCTCTGCTCTGAGCTGCTGACACAGCTCCAAGTCAATCAAGGAAAGCAAACTAATGCCAACCACAAGTTTACATTGCCATAGACATCAGCAAGTCAACAAACTACCCAAGTTGTTTGCAAACATCTACTGATTGCTAAATTGGACAATTACAAATCACCTATGAATCAATGTAAATGTCTAGTTCACACGTACACAATAAGCATCATTTCTCGTGCTGTGCAGGCTGCAACAACCAGTTCCTTTAGCTGATAACAGGCTGCTGGTTTAGAGCAGAGTCAAAGCCTGCCGTGTATTCAAAGGAGAGAGAGAGATGTTTATAAAGGCAGAAATATTTTTATAAAACAATCTTTACCAAATAGAAATAAAAACTAGATGTTAAATTTCAGCATTCCTCCAGCTGATCTGAGGAGGTTTAACTGAGAGCTGTTGGCAGCTGTGATGGGTTTTTGTCTTCTGCTGTACTCTGTTTTGTGTGTTCTGAAAGGGGGCCGTAATGGAGCACTCACTTCATGTGTTATTAAGCTAATTTTAGTTAGATTGTGTAATATAGTTATAGGCTGGGATAGTGACAGGGGGCAATTAGATGAATGGAAAATATCAAAATACTATTACTACAAGAATATTAGAAAAAGATTTGCTATTACTAGAGAAATGATCATTTCTAGATGCATTAGCTGTGTTCCTATCAGCTGTGTGAACAACTGCTGCTTCTCGGATCTGAAGCTGAGCCAAGGATGCATTTCCTTATGCAAAGCACTTACAGAGACAAAAGGCCTTCAAGCACTGGGCACTAAGTTTCCCTGTCACTCAAGCATCCACTCTCTGCTTTACTGCTGACTCCAAGATCAGGCTTGTCATGACATTTGCAGAACAAAAATAAAAATAATAATAATAAAAGGATATATAAACATTATTCATATTCATATAGGTAAAACTAACTTTTTATAGCAGTTTTACAAATGCAGGCATGGTACTTGAGGCGTAGATATTAAAAGTCATATTATTCTGTAGCTGTCAGCACTTCTTCTTGGAAATGGGAAATGCAAATGAATCCCAAGTATTATGCCCCAAATCCTCTAACTTTTTCAGCACAGAAAAAAATAAGGAACTATTAATTCTGTGACTGCTTCCATTCACCAAACGTTCATCTTTTGGTGCTGGATTTTCTGTCACTGTTGGTGCTGATGTACCAACAGAACAAACACTTCGATTTGCCCCGAGACTGGGAAAAGACAAAATTGTTCCCGGCTGATATTTCAAATCAAAACATTTTAGTTTTGCTTGGTGTGCTTCAACTTTGTATGTAATTATGTTCTTCTTTGTGTAATAACAAAAAGCAAATATTTTGAAGAAGGATGAAATAAGAAATTTTAAGTTTAATTTCTTTAAAATGGCCCTGGCGAGTTCTTGGGAATCAGAACTGAAGTACTTTAGCAGAGAGAAGTGCCTCAGCCTTCCCACCTCTGTGCCATACCAGCCTCTCTCCAAAGCCTGATGGTGAGCCCTCACCCATGTAGCTCTGCTTGGCACAGTCTGAGCAGCTGGCCAGTGGTGCCAGATGCACAGACCAATTTAGCAGTTTGAATTTAAAGAAGAGAAAGCATAACTCGCCTCGTGTGATTTCATGCAGCATTACTTTAAGCTTTCAGTTTTCCTAAGAACCACTTGCAGAGGCAGGAATTGGCACTCGGGTGGATCAGACCTACTGACCTGCCCGATGAGCTGGCACCTCTTCTTCTCCACAGCTTCATTAGTGTCTCCTGTGTCCCAGCCCTCCTGAAAGCACACACTGAGCTGCCCACCTAAGTTATACCCACCCTGCACACACCATCAGTGTTGTAGGAAATCAGGCAGAACTTACTGCCTTTTAACAGCTCTATTCCCCAGTCTCTGATGTCATTACGCGTCTCGGCTTTCAGCATCTCCTCCAATTATGCAAAATGGGGATTTCTTGATATGAAGAGAATCCTGAAAATTGCAGGGTCCTTTTTTGCTCACATACACATGAACCCGTATTCTGCGAAAAGAGGGAAAAATTGGGTTCAGCAGGATTTCTCTTCTTTGGGTAGAAAATTGCTTTGTCAGGTATCAGTGGGTCCAGTTCTATTCTGTTGTGTCTGCCAGTTTTGTCCTTTCGATGTGTGCACCACTAGAAGGTATGCTAGCCCACATAACATGCTAAAACCTGAATTTTTCATAACTGCAAAAAGCTATGAAATTGTTTTATGTGGCTGAAGTCAGAGCAATAGCGCACGACCCCTTTTTCCCATTCGGAACCCCCTGGCAAAGCTGCTCCTCTCATCTCCATCACACGTACAATTGAAGACCAAAGACCAAAAGGGACAGCACTCAGTAAACAACCAAAATAATCCTTTCAAAGTCGAGAAGATTTCATTCCTATCTTTCTGGGTGCAAATCGTAGCAGGAGTCATGTGTTACTAATCCCTTCAGTACTGCAGTAGGTCTGTAGCAAGCTAATACACACACCTCTCCGAGGTCCTTGAGGGGTTATAATGCTATTCCTAAGCTAAAATATAATCTCCAAAGCAGTTTGAATTGGAAATGAAAAAACTCTTCTTTACTTTGTTTCAAATTAACATCTCACAGGAATTGTACGCTGGCAGTGCAAATAGTGAGTGTAAATAACGAATTTGTCTGGCTTTCTTCTGCGCTGGTATGGAAAGGACACGATGCTGCAGATCCCCGCAGCCAGGCCCCCAGCCCTGCCAGCAAGGTTTGTAGGGCTGTTGTCCCTCCCAAAGTGCTTCATTACAGAAAACTCCACCGAATGCAATGAACTCTGTTCTGAAAGGTGGACAGAGGAAAGGTGCCCAGTCTTTCAGATACCCACTTGGTTCTAGGTAGAGCTCAGTCAGAATGCTTCCCTCTCCCACTACTTGCCACTTCTATTTAAAGCAACTATTACATTTTTCAAAGTTTTTTTCAGATGATTGCACAATTATATGACAGTGATGGTTGTACCTCCCTGAAATACCCTTCTTCAGTTGTCCTGAAGGTGTTTCATTTGTCTCTTGTATAGGGTTCCTGGCTACTCTGAATAAAAACACCTTCTCCCAGAAGATCTGGAGCAACTGGAGTGAGCTGTACTTCCAGAGGTAGGTCACCAAACAAGTGACTGCCTAGCCAGATTCTCTCCTTTATGTCTGTATGAAGCAAATGTACATTGGAGTTTGCTTTTATAAATTATTTTTTCTGTTCAGTTTTAAATGTGTTAAGGTTGGAAAGAGGACAGAGTTTAAAGAGTTTTTGAGCTTTTTTATATGTGTATATATGGACACATAAAGATTATGTTCCTAACCATTGGGTAAAAGTTCTATTCACGTGCCAAACGGCTCTACATCATGAGATTTTAAATAGTTTTTACAACAAGGATTATGAGTGGTTTCATGTATATGTGTGGGGCCCTGTCCTCCAACATTATAGCTTAACTCTGTGCCATGTGCAATGCGGTTCATGTAACGTAGTGGGGAGGTTCGTGATTCCCAAATGCTATTTTCTTTTCCTAAAACTATATGGAGAGTCTTTGTCTGGGAGTCATAACCAAGCAAAAGAAAACCTGAGGAAAACTGTCAAATGGTCCCTGTAAGCTAGGAATTAAAAACCTTTGTCACATGTGAGGGTGGTTTTAATTCTGCACTTGAGGAAACAACAGGCAATAAAAATTCTGCAAAAGCAGAAAGAAAACTACCTCTTAGCTCACACTGTGTCTATTTCATTGTGATGCTACTATGGTTACTTCAGGAAGACGAAAATAGCCCTCACAACCTTGAAACGGAACATTTTGCTGTGGCAGTTGAGTGGGTTCCTTTATTGACTCAAGCAATTTTCGTAACTGTGTACATCTGATTGTTTTCACCTAATACTAGCTCTCTTAATCCTCCTAGCCACGATGACTAATTTGTTTCTTATTGAAATTTTACAAATGCTTTCTCCCTAATGAGAGATCACCATCTGTTGAGTCAAGGTACTTTTTCACTTGGACTATGTCAGTATATCAGAGATAAGTTATTTCCTGTTGTTCTTGATTTGAAATGCAGCAGCTAATTGAAAGGAGATGCTCTGTAAGTAGGTTTATTTGGAAAACAATGTTTTTTCCTTCTCTAAAATGCTTGTTACATTTTCTTTCCAGCTGAAAATTTTCTCCTAGGATACATAGTAAAGCAAACTGAAATAAATATTTGCATTTTATTTTGAAGTGCAAATTTCTAAATGAAACGGAATAGAATTTTTGTTTGGAATTCAATTGTCATGTTATGGCAGTGTATAAAGGGAAGCTGCTCTGACTGCTGGAGGATTATTTGGCGTGGGTGTACACAGACATAACTGTTACATGAGACAATCTGCATGGGCTGAGAGGTCTGAAACAGGGATTGAACCCCCCCAGCTTCCATGCCATGTGTGCCTAAAGGGAAAAAAAAAAGCCCTGCTGCCAGCTGAGAGATCTCCTAGGCATATATTAGGGAATTAAAATATCTGGGGGCTTAGTCGTCGCTTAAAGAGGAGTGAATTGTTGTGGTGTAATGACAGGTGAGGTAAAATACAAGTGGAAGCCGGTGTGTAATAAGGATTTGCAAAGAGTCAAGAGCTCGGATGTGTTTAGCAGGTTCTTGGGGGATGCAAGCCAAGTGTCTGGGGTAGATAGTGCCTGCTCAAAGGCAGCATGAAGGTATGTTTATCAGTATTGCATAGGAGCATTTATGTAGGGTGGTGAGCGTTTTCCCTAGCCTTGCACTGCTTGGCTTCTGCAAGTTTTGCATTTTGCCAAGGTCAGCTCTGGGCAAGGTGTTCAATACCACCCGCAGCTTTAGCACAGCCGTGCTCTGAGAGATGGGAGTGTGTAGATGCTAACAGAGAGAGCGAGGAGACAGACATGGTCTGTGCTCAGAAATGTGGCTGTTTCATTATGTGCTGCATACAGTAACTGGAGGACTGTGTGAGAAAAGAGGTGCATCCTCTTTTTTTCTTTTAATTCCCTTTCTTCCCCTTCTGGCAACATGTAGATCCCATCAGCTCTTTCCAGATTGTCATTCACATGGAAACTGGGAAGACCCTTGGACCACAGAAGAGGGATAAGTATTTTCAAAACCAGGAAGGTCTCAGAACCTGGTGCCCTTTTTAGTCTTCCCAGCCAAAGGAGACATGCACACAGGTGTCTGGGGAGGTGTGAGCTGCTGGTTCCTCATGGGGTGTGATTGCATCCCCCTCCTCCCAACCACCTGCTACGGAGCCGGAGAGATGCATGAGACATGTCCATCCCCAGCTCTGTGGCCCCATGGACCCTTCTCCCAGCAGTACCCCCAAAAAAAAAACAAACAACAAAGTATGAGCAAGAGATTTATAAGTTGGACTCTTCCAGTGATGTGGTTCATCAAACTGCCCCAGGAGCCCCCAGCCTCTCCTGGCTGAGTGGCAGTGCAGGGGTGTAGAGGGCAGCAAGGCACTGCAGGGGGACAGCACACAAATGCATCTGCACTTGGGGGGGCTGCTGCTGTGTTCCCACCACCTTGTCTCCTGCCATGCCAGGAAGGGCTCCTGGAAGCACAAGCTCCTGGGTAGAAAGGGAGAGGCGCCCAAACCATCCTGGGCCGTAATGTGTGATGAGGAGCTACTGAGCACCTTGGCACAGGTGCAGCTCTCACCTTGTGTCGGTTCAGCACAAGGCTGTCTGGCAAAGGACCACAGGTCCCCATTTACGCAGGGGAGCAGAGACCAGCATGATGGTCACTGTACAAGCAGCTGGGACACCAACATGGGATCCACAGTGCTTCCCTATCTGTATGCTACTGTGCTCCACAAATTCAGGCACTCCAAATTTCAGAGTCAGAGGAAACACGTGGATTTTAGAGCAACTACTCAGCCTTTTAAACAGAAGAGGATTTTCAATAGCGAGCTGTAATGAGAATCCTGAGTAGGCATGAACTCTCTTTAAAATCGGTTCTGTGATGGTAGTAGAGTGAGAGAATATTACTATTTGGTTTGCTGTTATTCAATTATTTTTAAGCACCTTTTGTCAGATTTGTAATAAGAACAGATAAGGCAACTAGCTGCTAGGCATACTTTGGTGCTGTAAATATTGGAGATCATTAAATGTCACTGGGAAAGTTCCCGTTGTTACATTGATACTCCATAGGAATGGATATACTTTATCGACTGGGTGCATTTCACATCAGACGTGGTTTGTAACTCCATCTGCATTCAGTGAGGGGAAGGTAGACAGAGCCTCAAAACTCCTGTCCCTTCCCCCCTCTTTTTGCTATAATATAGAAAGGCATAATGATGCCTGCTCTAGACAGTGGAACTATTTGTCAAAAGTATTTGTGACACCAAGGAAAAAAATGTCTTCTGGTATTTCCCTCCACAGCACCAATGCTTTGGCTGTGCGATTGAGATCCTTACGAGCGTGTTAGGGCTGTTGAATGAGGTTCAGCTAAATAAACAGCAAAGATAATATAAAATGGGGTTCTTTGCCTGTGTGGTATGTTTGCCCTGTATCAGGCAGGGTTACTGTAGTGCCGTGGCCAGCCTTGGCATCTGCATGCTGTGTCTCCTCTGGGTTGACACCGACCAAGAGTTCTGCCTGGGGGCTGTGGGCTGTTACTGCAGGCAGCAATATCTGCTTTCTTTACTGAAATGGAGGGATTTGCATCCAAAGAACCTGACTGATGCTCAAAGAAATGGATGTTAGTTTTCTGATGCCATTAACATTTAATGGTTCTGTTAGAGATACCAGAAGAATTAGGTTTTAACTGTAGATCTTGTGGTAATGTCAAAAAGTAAAGGAAGGCTGAGACTAAATAGGTGCAGAGATCGCTGGCCTGACTAAGACTTGGTAAGACTAATTTAGAGAGATTCTGCGCACACCAAAGCATCAGTCTTTGTCCTGACACCAGTAATACACAACTAAGTAATTCTTGATTTCTTGCTGGTTTGTTCTTACAGTTCCCATTAATGTAATATTTCTGCGCCTCACAGTCTTCATTCAGTGTTTCATTCAGTTTCTCCAACACTGGTCTGAAGGAAAGAAGTAATTGAATTTATTTTTATTTTATTATTCCACATAAGGGTGCATTTTTGCACAGGGAGGAGTTACATGATTTGCATGAGATCATTTAGGCTATTTCTTACAAACGTGATAGCTGATGCTGGTTTTCTTATGCCACAGATAAAGGCTGTAATCATGAATTCGTTAGCGATAGATAAAATTAAACTAATATTTTACACATTTTTTCCTGAAGACTTGTTCAAGTTTTTGTCTTTTAAACACAAAGCCCATATGGAATAAAATGTGTATCTGAGGGGTATTTCCTGCTAGTAATATTACTAGAGTAGCATCATATATAATCTTAATTCCATGAAGCTTGAAGAAACTTGTATTAAAAAAAAGAAAAAAAAAAGAAGAAGAATTAAAAAGAAATGCTATTGTAATGCAAAAGGTGACCTGTGAAAAGTCAAGGCTCGAGTCAAGGGACTGGGGGTGCTGCCATATGCTGTAGGTCTTGTTCCACACCTGCAGCCTGCTGAGCACTGCAGCTTTCATAGCAATTAAGGGAGGTCTAATTCTTCTCCGTTCTGCACAGTGTTTGGCAGACTGCTTAGCTTTGGATTTCATTGGTTGCATCATTGTAATATCCCTTTCAGACTTCAGTTTTCTGATGATAGCACATCACTAAATGGTTTTCTTGCTCAGTCATACCCCGCTTTACTGGGGTTGCTTGGGGAAACTGCACAGTGTGCAGCCCTACAGCTCTACGTCTGGAGCTCCTGGGGCTGTGCGAGTATATTGTCCTATGTGCTCAGTTTGATTAAAAAATTAAAAACCTGCATTTTCAGATCTAGGGTTTCATTAAGCTTTCATTAAACTTAGGTGGCAGCAGCCAGTGGTTACAAACAGAAGTTCCCAGCAGATAGTTCCAGAGAGGCTGAGCTTCTCTGGTTTGCCCACAGCGGGAGTTATCCCCAGGATAAACTAGATCAACTATGCTTAACCTGTGATAAAAGATGCTTAGCAAATCTGTCCACAGAAATAGCCAACAACCGAGGTTCAATGGTCTCCTAGGACTTTTAAAGAAATAACCATTTTAATAATAATTTCTGCTTTTATCACCCTGCAATTATTTCATGATGAAGAAGCCTGGTGGTGGCTTAGCCAGGAGCGCTGAGGCGCACGCGGAGCCAAGCAGACTTTAGGCTGCCCACAGTGGGCTGACGACAAGTCTGCCATTCAGATCAGGACGATAAAGAGATAAGGTTTAACTCCTGGTTCCATCAAGCTGTTTTGATATTGATGTCCACACATCTAGAAAGCAAACTCCAACCTAGCTACTGACAGCTTCTTAAATCTTTCACAAAAATTCCCTACCAAACCACAAGGCTGTACATTTACAAACTGATTATGCTCCCCTACCCCCAACTCCGGTGCTGGCAAAATCCTCCAAAGCTTAATTCTGACTATTTGCATTTCCTGAGCCATCCATGAGTGCTCCATGGTTTCGCTTCATACACTTTCAAGAAGCCTGTCACAGGCACGGTGTTCTCCAGTGAAGCAGATGGGAACATTTACATTTGGTGCTCAGAGGTTCTGCTTTACGCCCGTTCTTGGGAATTAACCTTGCCTAATCTCTGTGAGCACTTTTCACTGTGAGCCATCCCACCACTGAAAGAAACTGCTAAGCTCACATTGTGTAAATATTTGTATTAAGCTATCCAAATTTAAAATCAAGACCTTAAAAATAAAATAGTTACTGACCTTTCAGCTCATTTATAATTAAAACCAGTTCTAATGTTGTGCATATAAATAATAGATAGCTGTTTTCACAGATCAATGCCTTCTCCTGCTTTATAAGAAACATTTTTAAGTAAAATTATTGTGCTTTTAAGTTTAATAGGAAAATTTGATGTGTTAGCAACTATGGGTTGATCTCTGTACATTTTTCAATTGTAAATTGCACTTTAAAAATGCAAACAATTATTAATATTGATTTGGACTAAAACAATATTGAATTTCAATATATTTCTGGCTCTTTTATGAATTACCCTGCGCAGCCAGTGTGATTATGATGAAAGAGTATTTGCACGCTCAATTTCTTTTCAACAAGAAACCTTGAAGAGTGCTAGTTGTGTTCAGGCTGATAATGATAAACCCATACATTCAAGGAAAATAAGACTACCTCAAAATCTCAACTGAAGCATAGTGAATGAATATTTCATCCTATCTGTGCACTTCTGCTATCATGCTAGCTAACTTTGGTTATGAGCAAATATTGAGAATTTGTTAGAATACAGCTCCGTGCCTGAGCCCTCAGTTTTGGCTGTGCATCACATGCAGTTATAAAATGATGTAAATCCATCATTGCAATTTCCTGCGACTAAGTAAAGAGACGAATATATTCATGGCCTCCACTGCTGTAGCACGCCAATTTATTTAAGTGCCATTAAAACCATGTTTCTATTCTGCGGCTGGAACAAACATTTCCTGGCTCTGCTGGCCGAGGTTTTGAGCTTTTCCTGAGACCTCAACTATAATCTAAAGGCTGTTTGCTAATTGCTTTCGGCGGCATCCCAGAATCTCCCTGGAGGCCTGATCTCGGGGACAGCCCTTCCCCACGCGCTGCCGCGGCCGGCAAGGTCGCTCCAGCTGAGTGCCCTCATTACAGGCCTGGAGGAGTGGGTGGCGCAGTGTCCTGCCTCGAGCAGAGGTGTGCGGGCAGAGCTGTCTGGAAAACAGAAAGCCTCGCCTCCAGGGAAACAAGATGTGTATTGAATCAGGACAAAATGTCAGAGTGAAATTTTTTGTAGAAATGGATTTTCAGAAAGAATTTAATTTATTGGGACCTCAAGTGGAGTTTTCATTGTGCTTTGCTGCTCCCTACGTGGATGCTATGCAGAAAACTGCTGAGAGTTTCCAGGCCCATGGAGGGCTCTGATTCTTCCTCTTCACCCTCTTCCCCTTACCTCACATGTCAGGAGGGCGCAGACTGGGGCTCAACTTCAGCAGCTCCCTAGGAAGCAGCTGCAAAATTCACTTTTTGCCAGAAGTGGAATTGCGAAGCATTTCTCAGTGCAGGCAGCAGCCGGATGAGCCATCATTTTTATCCTCCCAGTGAAAAATATGTTTTTCCAAACTTTCTATTTCCACACAGAAAGCTTCAGATCTGTGAAAAGGGCATTTTCTCACTGAAAATCCTTCTGCTAGAGAATTCCCCAACCAGCTCTTTTTCTGGAATTTACTCCCACATAGACTGAAAATAACCCAAACTTGGTGACTTTCCAGTCATGTTACAAAAGCTAATGTCTTGCTAGAGTCTCTGGTGACAGCTGAGGTGTGCTGCTTCTGCTAAGAAAGGGGTAGGTAGTCAGCCAGCAAGTGTCTGCAGGGCTGGTCTGAGTGCTGCTGGGCCTTAATTCAATTGTGTGTAATGAATGATTAATAACATTTATGCACTTAACCTTGAATAGGGTTGTAATTATCTTGATTATAAAATAAAATCCAGAAAGCATTTATGGCATTTGCTATTTTTAAACCTTGTTGTTTTGGAGAGCATGATTCAAGAATTTTGAACACTTGAAATCAGTACAGTAGAGAAATGAAATGAAGCATGCTGTTCCTTTATGGTACCTGGCATAGGTGTTCTCTAGTATGATTTCACCCTTCTGTGAGTAGAGTAGTGGGTATGTAACAGCAAATGCCTTGTGTTCCTTCATTTCATGGGTAATCTTGTTTCACAGTTTTATGCTCATATTCCCATAAAATTATAGTCACCTCTCTCTCTTTTTTTCACACTGGAATAGCATTGTGGCTTTGATTAGAGCCAGTCAATTTTCTTTGCCAAAATGGCTTCTTAACAAAATGGTCCCTTTCAGAGAACCTAATCTCTGGTCAGAATTTTGTGATGTAAAAGGTGTGTTCCCTGGAACAGCTTTCTGCGTCCCGTATTGCCAATACTAATACTGTGGATATCACTATAATTTTACAATATATACATGTTGCACGATCCATAGTACATTGATAAAAAATCCTCTGGTGGACTCCAGTCTCCAGGGAAAAAAAAAAATGGAGCTGTATCAGTTTGATGTGGTACACAGGTCACGGTGCCTCTCAACAGACAAAAGTTGAGTTTTTAAGAAGGAAGGAAACTGTTCCTGTTAATTTTTCCTCAGGTTAATCCAGGTCCTCCCTAGTCACTACATTCTCTTTGGCTAGATGAACTTTGGATACACCACAGATGTTGTACCTTCCAATCCCAACAGCTGCAGCTCAGAGCTAATTCTGCGTTGCCTGAGAACAGGCATAATCTCGTGGCTACTGAGGATCCCCCACGGGGTGTTTTTATTGAGCAAGAGAAAGCATGCTAGCTGTCAGGTGATGGGGTCTATTACACTATAAGGATGTACTCCTAATAACTCTCCATCCTGGCTTTACTAAGTTGTATTTCTCAAGAAATTCCTTTCATTGTCCTGGTTTTAGATAAGGAATTTTAGCATTCTCTGTCCTCACTCTGGTTCGTGTCACCCAGGGGATGTTTCCTGACACCCTAAGCTTGTCCCAAAATTCTTGCTCAAGTTCACTGCAAGCAAGTTGTGGCTCCTTAGTACCTTTCTCTCCAGACAGATGCCTGCTCATCCTAGCAAGAGGGAAATATCCCGAGCCCATATCTATCTGTTAGTAATTATTGTATGTTCTGCTGCTTCATCAGATGGCAACTCATGGTTTACAGTATGACTCCAGTGGAAAAAAATCACTGTCGGATTTGAGGAAAATATACTTCTTTGAGTCAAATCAGGCTGCGCATTATTTCTATCCCACTTGCTATTAGCAGTGCGTGGGCTGATCACTAGTAGTAAGCTGTGGTTAGAACAGAACCGAAGCTTTGCTGCTCTGGGTGTTACATGTTGCTGTAAAAGTTTAATCTAACGAACTAGAGAAGCCATTAGAGGAACCCCTGTGGTTCCCGATAGCAATGTTTCAGCTCTGCAGCCCTCTTCAGGGCTAGCAATGACTGGAGTTTACGTACATTCACCATGGTGAAAATTACACTTTAGCCCATACACTAACTTGCTGTGTGGACCACAGTGTTACATCCCCAAAATACTGTGGTATAACTGTGGGTTAAGTGCACCATTTATTCTGGACTTTCCCAGTTTTCAAACAGCCCACTCCATTATTTTTTTATTATTTATAATTTTCTGTTATATGTCTTTACAGATAAATCTCCCATCCCTTTTCAGTAGCACCATGACTATTATTAAATGTTGCATTGCAACACAGAGAGGGTCTGAGACCCTTTCAAGCCCTGAGCTCTGGTTTAAACATGCTTCCAGCACACAATATGTGAAGAAAGCACTACAGATTCTTTCCCACATATATATACAGTAGCTGCTCTAATATCATAATTTTGTGCAAAATATTACTAGAGATCAGTAAAACATAATGAATTGGGAGCATCAGGAGTAACATATGTAAACTGTGCATCTGATGGTTAATGGTTATGATGTATTTGTGTTTTAGAGACCTACTGAAACATAAAAAATGCTATTTTGGTTTGCACTATTAATGGTAGCTTCCTTGTTGCCTCCATTTATCTTTTTCTCCTTCTTGCTTCACCCTTTTTTTTCTAGTCTGCCGATGTATAATGAGCAACTTCCTGTTAAAGTATTTTAATGTCAAAGACATTCAAGTGATAACCCAGGGGAGCTGGGGGAAACGCAGACAAACAGTAACCGTGGGCAGAGAACAGGGACTGTGTGGTGGAGGAATTTTCAAGCTGAGTGTATGTGGGCAATTTCTAAACTGTTCCGAAAAGTATCTAAGAAAACCAGCCTTGTTGTCATAGACTTATTTATCTGTTTAGGGATTCAAAAAGCCCAAGCTGAAGACCTGTTGGAGGTGGTGAAATGCATGAGCCATGTCAGCACTATCACCTGGCCTCGCTCTTGCAGCTCTTCTCAGTTCAGTTACAGGAAAAGGTGAAGTTGGGCAAACAGATCCCTTCCTGTTACATGGCTCTTGTACTATTTACTTGGCCAAGTGTTTACCACTGACCAAAGCACTGATTCCTAATGATCATCAGTATCTCTTCACACTAAAAAAACACACTACAAAAATGAAATCATCTTAGTAGGGAAGAAATACACAATACTACAAATGAGGTTCTGAAGCACAGAGTGGAAGTAGAGCATGATCCTTTCTGAGCAGGTGGGCTGTTACTTTGGTGAGATGTCTTAGAGTAACTGGTGACTGCACCTTGAACAATTAGCAACTGTTTTTCTACTGCGTTGTGCTGCTGACTGTGGATTTGCTGCCCTTCAAGATGTTATGACTAATACATAAAGGGCTGCTCCAGACACTCAACTTTTCACTAGCTAGAGACTTAAAAAAAAAAAAAAAAAAAGGAAAAGAAAAAAAGCCATAAATTTGTCTCTGGCTGTCGGTCTCTAGGCATGTAACCTTTACTGTATATGCCATGCTGGCATTCGTTGTCTCGTCTGCACTGTGTATATCAGCCTCACTTCCTTGCTGTGTGCATTGCAGTCTCTTAAATCCTTCTGCATTTACTCTTCCTCCTCCCCTCCCGTAACTACAAAGCTAAACGGGAACAGGATCTCTTGCAAAAAGAATCCAAAAGGGTCTAGGCAATATTTTGTGCTGAATTTCTCTCCTTGGACCTTTATATATCATTGGTGTATCCTTCAAGACACCTTTGGGGTTTTGAAACCAATTTTCCATCATCATTAGTGAGAAACTTCATGCTTCCTTTCATTAATGTTTGGTAGAGGAATGAGAAGAAGTGCTGTATACGCACACTCTTTTTAACTTGATGCCATATGCAAATAATTAAACAAGGCACAAAAGCAATGGTTAAAAATTCTGCAAAACTTCCTCATTAAACTAAGCAATTATCTGCAAGAAGAGAGAGATCTGAACCCTCTCCCTCCATATCCATGAAAAAATCTTCACATCTTGCAGATGTTTCATTTTTGCCCAGGAGAAGAATCACATTTAATTACTGTCAGGAGTGAGGACAACATGGTGGGTGCATAGATGGTGACATTCAGTTTGTGTCTGTCAGTGAGGTGGCTGTGACTTTGCATGTGATCTGTTTGGATATTGTATGCAAGATCACACCTCTATGCAAAATTGGTGGCAATGTTAATTGAGTTCCTGTGATGTCATGTGCTGCTGTGCAAAAAAATGATTCATGGAACTCTAGGGCCATGATTTCCTCATTAGTGGCTGTACAACTCAAGCAGTTCATACCTCCAGCCCTCTCGTCCTGCCTGCTGCATTACATTGGCATAATGTCCGTGAGCTGGGTTGTGAAGTGAACTGAGCAAACTGATTCAGCTGAGAAATAGTCCATCAAAAAAGAATGGCACTGAAGGAAAGTCATGTTTGTGGAGACAAGTGTATTTTCAAAGCACAAAATCAGAGTAAAACCCTGCGTGTTCTAGTCCTGCAGTACAGTTTATCTATTTAGTCACCTGCACGGTCCCTGTCACTTTAATAGCCAAGATTTTCACAATCTGCAGTTGTGAAAACAATGTTGTTGTTCCCATTTTACAAATGAGAACCCAAGGCAGAGAAAGCTGAAGAACTCACTTAGAGAAGTGGGAAATCTGGGGACAAGGAGAGGTTGAGTTTGGATTTTCTACAGCTCAGGTTAATATTCCAGCTACTGAATCATCCTCCTTTTCTTTAGTTACTGGAGAATAATGAAAAAGGTAAAATGTTTATTTTTTATATAAGAGGAAATTGAATATGCAAATCTGAATACGAGAATAGAATTTTTTAAGCTTACAGGCAGAAGTTGTGTAAATCTGCCAAGAACTTCAGTTAAGCAACTGTTTCACAGTAGATAGGATGTAGGTTAGTGGTTTCAACAAATACACAGATAATTAACTGAAACTTCCTTTGTTCTAGCTGACAACATAAAAGCAATGCACGAAACAGGAAAAAATCACTTGGGAGCGGTGTGGCATCTTTCAAGGTTTCCAGTGTGAGACACACAGGATTACATTTGTGAGGTTTTCAAGTGCTAATGAAGGGGTGTCAGGGTGGCAACACAAACCCCAATGTATTTGCTGAACAGGCACAACATGAGGAGTAGCCCAAATCTCCTTTTTCCAGACACCAGCGAACAGTTGTGAAGGGAAGACCACACACATTGTCTTCTCCTTCATTGGTGGTACAGCCTGCTGCAGCGAGCAGGTCCTGGGCTGCTACCCGCGCTGTGGCACAGGAAGCAGTTTGTGTGCAATATATAGCCAGGATGTCACTGCTGTCCCCGTGGAGTGCCCTTGCAGGTCTAAATGTGTGCAGAGAGGACCTGTTCAACAAGGACTGTAAGACGAAGGGAGTTAACTGGCTGGCAAGCTCCTCTTTTCCTCACTCCCTCCAACAGCTGATAACAGATGAGCAAGGCACCCTATTAGTTTATTGCAATAGCGAATCCTGTGGTTAGTGGGATGTGAATTGGGGTGGCATCTACCAGAAAGTAGGGAGCACCCTCACCAGCTTCTCCCTCTGTCTCCTTGCACCATATTGCTTTATTAGTAAAGTTAATTTTATTTAGCTTTTGTAATGGCAAAGACAAAAGCTTTGTTTCTATAACAAAAAGTTTTACAACCAAGCAAGTAGTGAGCGAGTTCACTGGTCAGGGCTGTGAGGTGCTCAGCAACTTTTTTAGATTAGTTCCTGATAGGTGTTTTATGAAGAGCAAGGTTAGCACTTCAGGATAAATGCAATTCTGAAGTTTCTGGGAGGAGCTGTAAAGTGTGTCTAACAGGCAGCAACAACAATCAGACACCAGCACTGGCAAAAGAACTTGCTGAGGTGTTTGTTGCTGCAGCCTTGTTTGCCAAATAAGTTGTCTGTAAACTCTGCCATCATTAAAATTCTCCGCAGTGATAACAGTACTTTCCCTGGAACATTTTGTTGAAGCTTGCAAATGGAATTATCTACTCTGACTGCTCTTTTGAGCAGTGTAAATCTTCAACAACAGTCCTAAATAAACCTGTGATATACAGTACATGGAACACCTAGTTTTATAAATATCTCTGCAAAGGAACGCTAGAGGTAGGAAGAATAAATTACAAGCAAGAAAATGGCATTTTAAAATGTACTCTAACCCTGTTTGCTCCCTGTCTCTCTCTGCACCATTTCACATTAACTTAGCTCTAGCCTATGGAAAGGCAAAGGTCACAACTTTTATTTACATAACAAAGTTTCTAAATAACAAGCATTAAAGGAGTAAACCTTTGCAGGGAAAAAAAAAAGATATGAACAAGAAATAATAATTTAGCCTCTGTGGCCAGAAAGATATCAGCATTGAGGAATAATATGCCACTTTAGCAGAAATACATAAACACTATCACCTGCATGCACAAGAAACCCCAGAAACACCAATGTCCCTGCTGGGGAAAGAATATCTCATTTCAGTGGAGGGACAGCAAATTACTCTTTGTTGCCTTGGAAGTGCTCAGCCAGTGGCACCTCACGCCATGTGCAGGACAACTGTGTTTCTGCTTCAGGCTGTGACTGCTCCTCAGAAATTTGAAACAATTTCCACAAACTTGGGTGTCATCCCAGGCATGAAGTACTTCTTAATCCAGTCCTAACTACTATGGTACGTAAATGTCCAAAGCTGACTTTAGTGCCCAGAAAGGGAAGGAGATGGTCAGCACTGGCCTTTTGAGCACCCACTGTGATCTCATGTTTTACAGCCCTGCCACGTCAGTGAAGTTCAGGCTGTTTAGAGATGACCAAAACGCTCTGCCACACCCCACTGCGGTGATTCAAAAGTCTGCTCCACCTTACAGCACGTATAGGAACAAGGAACTGCTCCTCCTCGCCCATTCCACCCCAGCCCATCTCATTCTTGCACTGCTCATTTTGGTCAGTTTCTGAATGAATGAATCTGGTCGGGCAAAAGACACTATAAAGTTCATATGGGATAGCGATGGTCCAGGTGTCTTATTGCAGAGTAGCTAACTAATCTAACAGATCTTATCCAGCAGAAACAGTTGCATTACACTGTCCAAAGGAGATTAATAACTGTAACCCAGTACAGAGGTTACAGTGCTGCTGTACCCAGTTAGCTATGCTATGCTACGCTATCGTACCTTTAAATAATGCAGAGCAGGAATGATAAATCCAGTCGTGTTAGGGAGCTTGTATCATTTTCTACCTATCTGGAAGATGACTTTTGTCACCCGTGCAATATAACTCTGATGCAGCTGCTACGACTGCCACATGCACACCTGGCAGGGGAAAACTCAGGTTTTTAGGTCTTGGCCATGGTGAAGGATGACTGGGAAGAAATACAGAATTCATTTTCAGGATCACCTTCTACTCACAGCAAATGAGAAGTACATATGGATGTTTTCATTTTTCACACTATACTGCTGTCCCGTGGGGCTCAGGTTTTATAACTAGTGTCAATGCAACAGTCAGTTGGTATTCATTACACCCGAACTAGAGCAAGGAGTTTCTGAAGACCTGAAGGAAAACATATTTGGTTTCTCATGCTCAAGAGAAACTTTGGAAAAATCCCAAGCATGGAAAGAAGATGGGATATGAGTTTTTTGACTTTCAATGAGCCATATCTGCACATACATATTTCCTGTGTTACCATATTTTAGAAGGACTTTTGAGACTGATGAGATGTGACCAACCCCCCATGGTTTCCCAGAGATGCAGTGAAGCTCTGCTTCTCTTTCATAATTCAGGACTGTGGCAATAATACTTGCATTATACACTCAGTTAAATTACCCTTCATAGAGGCAATGCTCCAGCCTGCTCCTGGGGGTACCAGGATGCTGAAAACGCTGTCTGTGAGAGAACAAGTGAAACAGATTCTGGGTCCACTCAGTCCTTACAAGCCCCAGCTGGTAGCTATAACTCTCATCAAAAGTATTCAAAGCCTTTGCAAGGAGCCTGGCATTGCTTTCTTGTCTTTGTTGTGGCCTTTCTGTGGCTGGTACCTCTTACTTACTTCTGAGGTGCTCAGAGAAAGACAGTAGCCCAGGGGCCAGGAAGGGGTCGTATCTGGCACTCGTGTGGTGCACTGCAGAAGGGCCAGCTCAGCCCAGGGGAGATGGGAAGGGCAAGTGTGGGGCTGCAGGCTGGAGGGTGTGTGATGCAGGAGTATTTTTATGGAGAAAGGGCAGCTGGGGACGAGGTGGAAGCGTGGAGGAAGAAGGCTAGGATTGCAAAAAGGAAACTGAGTCCCAGTCTGAAGCATAGTTTTGGGATCATAAAGCCAGTGAGGGAAGAAACAAAGAGATAAGTGGGACTTCTGAAATGGAAGAGGCTCCAGTGGTGTGAAGACAAAGGGAGAGAAAGCTGTGGAATTTGTATCCTCACCATGTCCTACAGGTAAATCATGCTCTATCTCTTTTTTTCCTCTCCACTGTGCATAGTGAGTGATATGGCAATCTCTGCGCCCTGCCTGCATAGCTCCTGAATTCTCTGTGTTGCCAGAATATTGCTGTACGGTGCCTCAAAGGTGCCTCCCTTCCTGTGAGGGATGATGTGATCTCTGCTAGCATGCACAGTGCCCTCTTTGGTTCAGAAAATGTTTTGGAATCTTTGGGGTTGAAAGGTGCAACACTGATGTATTATTATCTGCTGAAAGGATATACCCAAGAAAGAATCGATAGCATCGCCTCAGCGCATTGCTCCTCACGCAGAAGGCTCTTGGATCCTGCCCAGTGTTTGTAAAGCACGTGTAAATTAATGAACATATTCATTATTAATAATGACACAAACATGTGAAAGTCTTTTAGATGAATACTTCAAAGAGTACTAAGCCTACTACTAGAATGAAGTCTAAGCTTCAGCTGCAAAATGCGGTAGAAAATTGTGGCTGAAAGGAACACGTGTTTAAAATTAATGTTTTCAGAGTGGTGAACTAAAATATAATTCCCACGCATACAGAAGACATATAGACTGGCTTTCAGTAGCGCAACACCCTGAAATACCTATACAAGTAACCTTGTTTGGGATCAGCAGGGCTTATTCTATTTATTAAATCAATAACTGTAAAGCCTGTGAACCATTTTAGTTATCAGCTGTTTCCAAATGAATATCCCAAGCATTTCTAATCACAACCATCTGATTTCCATTATTTTGACGTCCTTCTTCTTTGGCTGGATCAATAATGTCTGATGTAATAATTTATCAACATATACTGGGAAAATTATTGATTCTACTTGTGCGCGTTAGATGGGAGAAAAATATGTCAGGCTCTCCCTTTAGTCTAAATGCCTTTCTGGATTTAAATTAAGCTGCATTCAGTGTTTGTATGAAGGATATTAGCGCTGTATGTAAAACAAATCACTGTAGCTGAAATGGATGTTTTACTTGTCCCAGTTCCCCTGATGCCTTTATGGCACCCATCGCTGCAGTATCTGTTTTTCATACTCTAATTGCCTTGTGAAATCTCTCGTTCCCCCTCTGCCTCCCAGCCCTGTGCGTTACACAGCAAACTGCAGCGCTGCCTGACACTTTTCATCTTGCCTCTTGGGGAGGCTGAACTTAAGGCCAACTGGAGATTTTATTTAGTTGAGTTGCAGTATATACATAGAAAGCTTGCATATAAATCCTGGATGTTCACAGAATGATCAAAAGCGTATGTGTCTAATGTGGTAGGATTACTATTTGGTCATGATGTTTTTTTTGGGTGTGGGGTTTATTGGTGAAAGTAGTATTTGAAAGAAGACGATGAAGAAAAGCTGCATGTTGTGTAGGTTACAATACATTAGACTAACAGTACTGTGCCTGAGAACTCTGAATTGCAATTAATCTACAAAAATCAAAGGCATGGAAACCTGGCTAGGTTTATTTCTTAGCAGCTCCATACTAATAGTACCTTGGAGGGAGGAAAATCAGAATACTAAAAAAAATAAAAAAGTCAAAGTGCTGAGTCATTAAGTGGAAGAAGGAATCCATCCTCCTCCAGCTATAAGTTGTCATCAAATTACTTACCTATGTATATGTTGTAATAGCTAACTGTAGTTCCTTTTCCATATCCTATTGTTTCAGGAGGAGATGAAGCGACTTAAAAATTGCAAATGTTTTTCCCCTTAGATGCAAGAGCATAAATCACTAGTAATACTGAGCGCTCTGCCTCATATTGATTCTTTCGTGAACTAAGCCAGATGGGTTCAGATATGAGCATGATCTAATATTCCCCTTAGCTTGATTTATAGATTTCTTTGTGCATTACCTGACCATAAATGAGTCTTGCATTATTTCTTGTGTGCCTGTCAAATTAAAGAAAAATATTCTTGTTGACCTTTAAACCTGGGAGGAAAAAAAAAGTCGGAGACATTTTACTGCATGTATTACAGTGATCTTAGTGCTTACGTGCCAATTAGGAGTGTGTGATTATGAAAGGGGGCTAGTAATTTGTGTTGTGTGTAATGATTTCATTTTCTTGTAAAGCACGCAATAGATATACAGACAGTAGCATAAACTACATTGCAGATAATCCTGGAAGAGAGTAAAAGAGAACAATTTGGCACAAGTCATTCCTTAATTTACAAAAACGAGCACTGATTGCAAGAACAGAAATGTTTTTCTGGTAGAAAATAATGTTCTTTAAAATGCAGGCACAGCAAGCAGAAATGCAGAATGACTGCCACATAAGGTGTTAATACCATTAAGGGCAATGAACATCACGAGTTTGCTGACCCTAGAGACCTCTTCTGTGAACAAAATGAGTTTAATATGTATGGAAAATAACAAGCAATGCATCATGAACCTATCATTAGGGCCCAACTCTGAGCTTGGGACTTGCAACCAAAGTCTGGTGGGATGCACTTAAGTTTTGTCTGCAGTTCATGCATAAGCTTCTTGCTCAGGGACTGATTTCAAAACAACAACACAGGACCTCCTCCCACCGCTCTCAAGAGTGTTTATACAGCCTAATGAGCCTCTGCATTTATCTGTAATTAATGCTCAGAGCTATCAAATCTACCCATTAAAAAAAATAAAAATCAATTTTTGCTATTCTTCAATTTCAGACCAGGTGAAGTACAGCAAACTGCTCTGAAACTGTTCAGCAGACCAGATCCCTGTCAAATATCTGTTCAGGTTGTATCTCTATTCTGTCTCTCTATCAGGAGATGACATTTTCAGCAAGAGCACAATTTTACCTTCTGTCTTCCAAGAAAACAATTTATTTTTAAATTTTCTTGGTCTTTTCATGCTCTGTGGGTATGCAGCAAAACCTGGCTGGTAGCCCTGGTCTAGGCTCTTCTAAGAACAGGCAGACCTGTTTGTGTTCTTAGCTCTCTCTTCTGGAAACTTCTCCATGTGTCCATACAAATATAAAAATCCGTTTTTAGATTTTCTCCAGCTCAGGTACGTTCAGACCAGCTAACCTCTTCCTAAAACTGAAAACAGGGGTCGGAGAACACTAATGCTCCCTTCCAGTCCCTTGTTAAGGTCATTGAACTGATGAGTACCCCCTGCCCAGCCTGCAGTCTTTGTTATTTTATTCGTAAATACTCTGTTGTGGCAAGAAAGCTTTTTTAAGGCTTCCAGTTGGCCAAAGGCTAAAGTGTATCCAGTGTTTTACATCTGTCCAGGGATGCACCTAAACAGGATATCTGTTTTGGGGACCAGAGTATTCATGAGAGAAGGTCCTAAGTACAGATTTTCTTTGATTTGAACACATTATTTGAATTTGAGTGGCTGGCCACATTTGTTTTTTTATTACAGTGAGCTTCTAGTCCGTGAGACTGGGGTTCTGTGGTGCTAAAGACACTTTTATTATATATGAGACTTCAAGTGATGGTCTTTGCCCTGAGGAGCTCACAATAAAAATAAGCAGACAGATAGAGAGATAAAAGACATGATTCAGCATCAGATGTAATTTGCTGTATGAAGCTGATCCAATTGTATTCAAAGGATTTATTTTACAGATGAAGAAACTTAGGTGCAATGAAATTAAATGACTTGCAGAAAATACCACGAAAGTCTATGGAAAAGTAGGAACTAAAACTCTGATTGCCCCTAACTCCCAGGACAGCCCTTCCCTTCAAAGCAGAGGGAACTATTTATACCTTATGTGAACACAACTACACATGCTGTACATCCTAATCTGGAGAAATTATACAGCTCTACGTAGTTGTGCCATGCAGCAGATTTTTTATTCCTCTACTGAGCATCAATCTGGCACTATCTCTTGTTTCTTCTGCGAGCAGTTTTACTCAGAGATACTCTTTTGACTTCTAGCATAAATGGTGCTTTAAGGAGAGCTCTTTGTTGCATAAAGACATGGAAAATACATCTCAATTCCCTATTCTGGTCAGTATATTTATATGAAAAGTATTGTGGCAGTAAATCAAAATGCAGTGATTGCCATTCGCCTTCCCATGGTGATTTATAATTGTGGATTTACATCTGGCTAAAAGACACTGTTCAGACTGTCTGGCTTGCATGGTAATAACAGCAAGCTCTCCTCTATTTCCTTTCAGTATGGCAATGGAGACTGAGAGCCCCTTCACTTTAAACAATTCAACGAACACATAAAATGCGAGTTAAAACCTTTTGGAAAATACGAAAATAATAAAGCACGATCAGTGAAACCCTAAATCATAATGACAATGTGATCCAGTGTCAGTAGAGACACTCCCTGACTACCATGGAGTTTAAGCAAAGCATTCTTCTCTATGGTGAATAAAAAGAGGGAAGAGGCAGGGAAATAATATTCAAGAATTTCTTAATAGAATTGAGGGGCTAACAGCAGAAGAAAGCTATTCACCCTCCGGTACTACAGAGTTTTGCTTCACAGAAAAAAAAAAATAGGATACCATAAGATCATGACATCTTGTTCCCTTTAACAACATTTCTGTCTGAGCAGTATAAACATCCACAAGTCACCTTCACATTTATGAACCATAAATGTAATTATCTTCGGTTTCCTTTGTTAAACCTGCTCAGAAGTTGTTGGTTTTTTTTCTTCAGTTGCCTAGGAAAAGCAACTACACGAGGCTGAGAGCTGGTAGTTTGCTGTTGGTAAGGGTTGTACTTGTATTCTCGTTTGAGAAGTAAAACAACAGATTGCCTGTAAGATATTTACCATATAATGAAGGGGATCGTAAAAACAGACTGTTTGGAGGAGTTTTGTGCTGGCATCAGGAGTTCAGCTCTTGTCCTTTCCTAAGCTCCGCAGCGAACAGCCCATGAACCTGCTCGAGGCAGTCCTTGGGTTTGCACTGAAAGGAAATGCTGTAACCCATGCGTTTCCCCTGAGCTCTCCTGGCTTTAACACTCACAGAGCCGTATGGGCAGGATGTGGGTGTTAGGAATTCATTGTAGACCTGAAATGTCTGACAAAGACTAAAGATGAGGAACAAAAGACAAAATTAGCCTCTAAGTTTGCCCAGATACTCAACCCCCTAGCCATCCAAGCCACGTATCTTTGCAGTTCCTGACATCCTCCAAGGGGAACACGCTGTGCTCTGCAGATCAGCTGTGCGCAGAAGAGAAATGCCACTAAATTGCTGGGCACACCATACTGCCCCTTATAGGGCAGCACAGAGATGAATTAAGCTGGGCTTTTTGGTAGTATCCATCATGACAGTCAAAGCATTAAATCCTTCTCCTTGTCCAGCACTTTATTCCATTATAGAAACAAAGGCAGTAGTGACAGAGAAAATCACTTGTGCCATCTAGTTTATCCTTTGCTTGGAAGAAAGATTGTTTCTTGTGTTTGTTGTCTTTACAGATGATACCTCACCCCAAATTGCCACCTGACCTAAAGTCTGACAGAGAAATGGAATATTACCCAGACAAAGCACGCCGGGATTCCTGGCTTATTGTTTGTATTGCAGCAGAGAATGAGATCAGGGTACGGTCTGCCAGATGAAAAGAGGGCAGGATTGTAAACCCTTCTGCTCAGGGGAGACTGTGAGGAAAGGAATAGGAGGAAGTGGAGCATCGCGTGTCTGCGAGCTGTGCTTTCCTAGGGGGGTGGTAATCTGCGGAGGTTGTTGTGAGTCACAGGAAAAGGAATAAATACTGCAGTGGTCTTGGCTGGATCCTGAAGGATCTTCTGGATCTTCTCCCCTGAACCAGGGGATTCTCTGGGAAAGGACTTTCTTCCCTAACTTTTTTTTCCTATGGGACTCAAGAAAGAAGTCACAATACAATATTGATCTCTGTTTCTCGCTGTAGTTGTAAAGAAGGGCAGAGAGGAGGAGAGAAAGGGGCAGAGGGTTATGTCCCGCAGGGCTCTGCACAGCAGCTGGAAGATGCAGTTGCTCCTTCGCACCAGACCCTCCAGGACATCACTTTGCAATGTTAGCAATGGCTTTTCATGGCTTCACATGTGCTTTTATGCCACAGGTTACAATTTAATTTCAAGCAGGTGTTTGCTTTTGCAACATTCAAGATGACTAGAACAACACCTAGGGCAGTAAAAACAAAACAAACAAAAAACCACAAGGCTTTGTCATGCTTTCACTGATGCAAGGCCCAGGCTATGGGAGACTCAGTAAGACACGCTGCCACAGGAAGTGCTGCAAGTCACCTAAATTATGTTCCATCCCCAAGTTTGTGCCTGTATTCATCATCTGCATATGCCTTCCCTGCTCCTCTGGCCTCCTAGGTCTCTTTGAAAGCAGCCTTTTGTGGCTGGGCAGCCTCCTGTGCTCCATTGCACCAGTTCCTTGGGGCAGGGATAGCAGCTCTCTGTTCAGCTCGTCTGGCTCCTTCTCACTCCTGCCTTCAAGTCCTCAGCTCTCGCTCTCAAGCTTGCACCTTTCCCTTGCATGCCTTTTTTTCCCCCGCTTTGTCTCTCTGGACAGTCCCACCCCTCTTTTCTTGCCTTTCGTAGTCACACCTTGTGCTGTCTTTGCCAGACATCAGTTTGTATGTTTTGAAGTCTGTGGTGTCTGGAAGGGGATATGGGGCTGACTCTGCCAGCACCATCCATTAGTAGGGGATCAGGAAAAGCAGAACTAATTGATCGGTGCCTCATCATGGGGGGCTCCTCGCACTCTCCCTGCCCACTCTCCCACCCGGCTGTCGGTGCGGCAGAGCCCAGCTTGGTGAGCATGAAGCCCAGCCGGCTGCTGGGAGCAGGGCGCGCTGCCTGCCTGGTCCCCGGGCCTGCTCCTGCCGCCAGGGGAAGCCAGCCCCATCCTCTGCTGCAGGGTGACCAAGACCTTCGTGTTCCTTGTGCATGGAGAAAGGGGCTGGGCTGGCTAATCAGTTAAGCGATAACTTGAGAAAACGGTGATATTTAGGGTGAAGACAGGGATAAGAGGTTCTTGCTCTTAGGGACAGACAGGAAATAGTGCTTTCCAAGAGAGTTTATTTTGCTGATGTTTCATCACAGGATTTATCTTCCCTCTCTTAACACTGTCAGTATACAGGGACAAAAAGCAGAGGCATGTTGGTACGCTGTTGTATTTAGAACAGCCACAGAAAATTAGGATCCAAATCAAATCCAAGGTATCACGTGATTACATGGCAGGCTTTCGTAGTTGGAGATCTTCTGTGCCACGTTCAGCCCCTGACAGAGCTCTCACAAGCAACGTGAGTGATGAGCTCCTATTTAGGAACTGACAAATTTGTGTGGATCAATGATTATTAAAAAGAAAATGTCATTAAAGAGGACAGTTCAGTGCAGTATCATCCAGGAGTTGTCAATGCGTCTGCTGGGAAAATTAAAATAAAGTCATCTTACAATGCATATTTCAAACATTTAGAATTTAATAATTAACTAACAGACAGAAGCAGCAGTCAATTTCCAGAGTGCATTTTGGCCTCCATTAAAAACACAGATTATCTGAGAGGCAGGAGATTATAGCTTCTTAGAATTCCTACTTAAACCTTACTGAAATCTTTCATTTACAACATTTTTGTAAACTATTTTTTTAAATGAGGGTGACAATTCACTAAATATCTTACGAATTACTCTAAGCTTAAAAATTCTTTTTGATCATTAAAAAAAAAGTTTATCAGAAATTATTTTAAATTCTGAAGACTTCTGTTTCAGTGAGTAAAGTGAAAAACTCATTTGGTTTTGGGACGCACCTGAAGCAATTCTTCCCCCCACTAGTTTTGGATCAACCACGGAGCAGAGCAATGAATTATTCAGGTAGTTCGATTCTCACATGAACGAGCCCTGCAGATGTTAGTCCATTTCATATTGTTGTATGAAGTCAGCCGTGGCTCTGATGGGGCGGGTGAAGTGGTAGTAAAATTGGTTGTACTGCTAAGAGTAAATATTTGTATAGTGTGATGATGGAAGATCTTTTGGAAAGCTTGACGTGTCCTAAACGTTGGTAGTCATTGCTGCCATTGCTACTCATTGCTGTTAGTAGTTATTAGAGGTTTTTTTTCCCAATAAACTTAGAATTAAGAATTAGTTATTTTAAACGTTATTATTAATAAAAGTATTTATTTCCTCATAAATTTTCAGAACTAAGACCCTAGATGCAATCTAACAGAAGCCCAGGATGGAAAGTCAGCTTTCTTTCAAACAACAGAGAGTTAAGTAAAAAGAGAGGGCTGATAGAGTGATGGAGAAGTACAGGGGAGAGCTGGAGAGCACTGGTTAGCATGATAGATTATTCTGTCCTACAGGGGACATCATTACTGTCAGGTTCCACGCAGCCATCAGAGTGAACGGGAGATGTGCAGAAATCTAATCTGGGCACATGCACAAAGGGACCCATGCTACAATTTAGAAGGTTTTTTCTATCTTCCAGTACTTTGATTTTCTTAGAAATCTTACTGTGGCCTAACTTCACAAATTTATGTTCAGACTTCTCCCTTCCTCATCCTTCCTCTTTTTCTGGGGAAGCTGTAACTCTTTCCCCATACAAAGCTCTCATTCCCAGCTCTGGTCTCCTTTCCCACAATGTGATACAACCTTTTCCTGAGGCTTTTTGCTTTGTATGTTTCTCGTTTCTAGATCTGTTATGAATGTTTGGAGGAGGAAAAAAAAAAAAAAGGCAGTAAGGTGAAGAGAGAGAGTCCCACTTCATGAACCACAGCAGCCTGCTGAGCAGTGGGGTTTGCTGGGCACTGCATGGGGCAGGTGGACCCAGCCCCGAGCTGGGTGGGCTCAGCTCGAGGGGTCACAAGGGCGGATCTGGCAGTGCCGCCAGACCAGAGGGTAGATCTAGGGCAGATCAAAAACCTCAACACGAAGCGTTTCTCCTTTCCCAAAACTAAATTTCCTTCCCAAGAATTTTGTATTCCATGACAAGTTTTAAAAGTAAGGATTTAAATCTTAAATGAAACTAAAATTAGAGTTTTCCATAAGTCAGAAACTCTTATTTCAGCAATAAAACAGAGAGAGCCATGCTAAATGGAGAAAACTGAATGGTTTGGGCTGGGTAGCTAACTTTACTTTTCAGCATGGCAGAGAGGGAGGCCCTTGCAGTGGGCACAGGCACAGGCCTGCGAATAGCTCTTCCTCACAGGTGAGCAGCTCACTTACGCAGAAGGCTGCACCTAACTCTTGCAAGGTTTTTGCCTCAAACAGAAGTTGACCCTAGGAGTTTTTGCTGTCAGATACGTTCTTTAGCCTTGCTTTCTTCTGTTTATACCTTGGCAGCAGAATCGAGAGTTATTCAGTATATTTTCATTTGCCAAATTAAATTTGGAGAGAAGAGAGAGATTTCATAAAATAAACCAATATAAACAAAAACAGTGCCTCTGGGTAAGATGATATAGATAACTGGAGGAACTGCATGTAAATCCATATAAGTAATGGCTGTGCAAAGCCATGATGCTGTGTATTTCTAGTTACCAACCTTCAAAAGAAGATGATGAAAACAAAGGAGGGCAATGATACATGGATTAGAGAGTATAGCATGTGAAGAGGCTGAGAAAGCTAAATTCAGAGTCTAGTGAAAGAGAAGGCTCAAGGGGAACATGATCACAGTCTATAAATACCTTCAAGGTAACAATAGGAACGAAGGGAGGGAATTATTCACAGTCTGAGAAAATTGTAGGCCAGGGAGCAATGGCCTGAAGCTAAGAAAGAAAAAGTTTAGGTGAGATATTAGGGGGGAAAAAGAAGCCCTGACAAAAGAAAGCGACAAGGCAGTTTAATAGCTGGACAGGGAGAGTGTCCAACGTAGCATAGCTGCCAGCTTTGTGCAACAGCTAGATGGCATATCACTGGGAGGAAAAAAAAAAAAAAAAAAAAGAGAGGTGGAGGCTTTAATCACATGCACAAGAGCCAGATCAGATCGCAGGAGTGCCTCTTGGTTGTGCGGTCTCTGCTCCACTAATGCCACGTAGCACTAGGTGGAATTCCAAGGCAGAGATGTCTCTGAGCTAGAGCTGCTGCTTCCTCTGCTGTGCTCACCTGTTTGTGTTGTTATCCGTCCTGGGCACGTGGATATCCCCACATCCAGGTGTGGATGAACCCAGGTCGTGCCCCCTTCCGGAGGTCTGCTTTCTGTCCTGCCAGCAGCGATGTCAGGAGAACAGCAGGCAGAAGGAGCAGCTGTTAGTAAGGCAAGGCCAGCAACGAGGCTGCCGATGTGAAGGGCTATCAGAGGAGGTCTCCAAGTCACATAGGGATGAGTAGCTAGAGGTTTGCTTTCTGAAGAGAAGGTCTTTCCTGGAAGGAAGGAGCAGGCAGGGCCCTGTCAACTGCAGTTGTGGGTCCCCACTGCGCCAGCGCTCCTCGCTACTTCTTTGCCCTAGAAATGTTGAGGGGATGGGGTTGGCCAGGTCTGAGACAGGCTGTTACTTCTCCAGCACATAGAGAAAGGTGTTTCTCATGTGTGCTGCACCTTTAATGCTGGTACAGAAGCAGCAGTGTAGCAGCAGCACTGGATCCAAAACAATTTTGTACAGTTTTAAGAGTTTAATTTTAGATTTGTTCTTAGTGAAACCAAAAAGCCTGATGAGTCTACACTGATGTCCTCCAGTGGAGGATCACCACTTTTAAGACTAATCCAGGCAGCTGATGAGTGTTTTGCCAGTGGTATCTTAGTGACAAGCATCTTGCAGAGGGAGCTTCTTGGTTTCATTGGTTTCTTGTTTACAAAGAACTACTTAATGTAATGATTCTCTCACGTCTTCACAACAGATAGTAGAAAAAACATTTCTAAAAGGATCTATGTAAAGTAAGGGGTAGGGCTGCATTACAGAGGAGATCCCTTCACGGTAATGCCAATCACTAAAAATATCAGGTATAATACTTTGAAGACCAGAAACAGTGACAAGTTCTGCTTTTCTTTGGTTTTAAAGCTAATTCTGTATCGCTTGCTGTGCTGAAAAATCACTGATAATTACTGGTGAAGTAACAAATCTAAAAGACTTGTAAAATAATTTTAGAAGTCCCTCTTTTTCAAAGTATTCTCTGTCCTAAGGAACCTAGATAGGAAGGTACAAGCATTTCCAGAAGGTATGTCCTTGAAAAATCTGGAACGAATAAAGGCACAAATAAGCAGCCTGTGTCTGTTAGACCTTTCCCAAAGTTGCTTTCATTGAATAACTTGGCTATAACAACCTGCAGTTAGGTACATAAGCTCAAACAATCGTATTTCTAAATAGCTGTGTAACTGAAGGGAAGTGCAGTCATTCTAAAGACATATCTCTCTTACAGTCTATAATGAATGTAATCTTCAAGGGGCAATAACTCCTCTCAATTACACAATTTTTCTGTTAAAAATGTCATGTTACAATCTTAGGTTATCAGCTCCTCTGGCCATGAACGCGCGTTTGTCAGTAAAGCATCCTAGACACCCACAGTGTACTATAAATGAGTACTAATGTTAAAACTTTAAAAAAAACACCTCTCATGTTAATATAATCTGTCAAGTTATTTTTCCCATGTAAATACAAAGGGCACAACAGCTATTTGGAGATCTCCAATTATAGCCATTTTCTGGCTGTGTCCACAGAAAATGCCTTTGGCTAACGTAATTTAAACCTCTTCTGCAAATGCGTTTTCATGCTTGGAAGTTAGCTAATAACTTCTGCCACTTAACAACACCGCTCGGTGACGTGCTTGCAGCGGCAGAAGGGGACGTGAGCCCTGGCGCTGCTACCTGCTGCCCACCCGCCTGCACGCTGCAGCGCGGCTCCCAGCTGGGCACAGCTGCCGGCAGCTGCCTGTGCTGTGATGAGCAGGACAAGGCAGCGGGGCTCAGAGCTGCATTTTTACAGCGAGTGCAGGAGGCCGGGTGAACTCCAGCGATCTGCCCGGAGTTAGGTCCCAAGGTCACAGCCCACATCAGGAAGGAGAACCAGAAATCACAAAGCGCTGGGCTGCAGCCAAGCCCCTGGGAAGCTTGCATTTAGCATATCATTCTTTGAGCAGCAGGGTGAAGCCTTAGCTCCCTTTCAGACAGAATTTGAATGGGGTTTGTTATAGGATCGCCAGCCGACTTTCCGTGATGACTCTGAGGCAGATTGTGATTGCATGGGGGAGGGGGAGCCCAAAATGATGATGATGAGGAGGATGATACAGCCCTATCAAATATTTATGAAAACCAGATGGATTTCTATGCTAGCAACGTGCAGATGTTATAAGAGACTTCAGATAAACTCTTGACATTAACTGAAATTCAGACTTCTCTCGATGTAATCCAGAGGCTAAATGAGCTGCCTCTGGTATCCTGAATTAAAAACGCTGCGCTGAAGGTTAACGGTGACGTAGTTAGAACAACACAATGCCGTTAAGTGCAGTGATGTCTTGGCTGTAGATGGTACTTCCAGACTGCCATCAGTGCTGGAGACCCACGTATAAGGTGCAGGGTTAGAAGAACTTGACAAGCTGCAAGCTCTTAGGGCAGTGGCTCCCATTACACTACAGGGACAAGTGGTACTGAACGCTGTGGTGCTGGGCTGGGTCCTCCACGGGTGGCAGTGTAAACAGAACACAGCCTGTGTATGCCAAAGCACTAAAAAATCTTTTTTTTGAGGAACGGGTGAAATAATTATTTTAAAGATGGGAAAGTTACTTTAGATTTAAGATGTTGAAAAAAAAATCCCTCTAAGTGTTCTGTATCATAACCATAAAACCTCTGCGTCTAGCTGTTGCACCACTAACTCCAAGACCTGTGTTTCAAGATGTGAAATGATATTGTCGTCAGTCCCTGGGGGAGAAGGGGCAGCTGGAAAGCATTTTCCCCCTCATCTGTGAGGGAAAAGCACCGACATCAAGTGCTGGAGGAGCTGCCCTGGCTGCGATGGCACCGCACTGGGTGATAGCAAGCAGTGGAGACGTGAGAGCTTGGGCAGGGCTGAGTAAAGGCAGGAGAGAGTAATCCCTGAGTGGGCAGCAGCTTCCTCAATTTGATCTCTGTAGCTCAGAAGTCGATGAGAACCATCCTACTAGGGAATTGCAACTGGTTCTTTCAAGGACCGTCCCAGGACTTTGTGAACAGGGGACACACAGTTAGCAAGAAAGGCTGGCCGTGTGCTGTGGCTGATCTAAGTAGCTGTTGTGAAGAAAAGCCAGAAAAGTAACAAACTAGCTTTTGTAGATGGAAAGTGGTGAAAGTGGTGTTGTGTGTGGGTTTTTTGCCTTTTTTTTTTTTTCTTTAGAAGCAAGTGTGATGAAGTATACCCTTGGGGAAAGCTGGAATAAAGAATAGAAGCCTTTGTAAAACACTGTAGAGATGGCAGGGAACAAACTCTCCCTACAACTGGCAGATGTTGAAGTCTGTGTCGGATGGAGTAAGCCCTGCAGTGGGAGACACATAAATGAAATAGTATTTGGTCATGCTCTGTCACCCCCATCCCAGTCCTTTGATAACCTCCAAATGAACAGGTTTCAGTCACTGCAGATTAGGACAGGACTATCACTTCTCTTACAGGAGAAACCAAGCAAATACATTTCTGCCATGAGAAACAAGGGCTGCCTTCTGTAAGCACTTGTTTCTCTGAGTCTTTGGCATCTGCTAAAATGAAGAAAATAACTACTATTCTGAGCTACACCACGAAGAGGAGGTTCATAGCATCTGCCCCTATATGTGCCCACAGATTCATATCTTTTATTGACCATGATGATACTTTTACACTTTCTTCCTTTATCTCACAGCTCTTTTCACAAATGAATTTTGTAATTCCTGAGAAACAAGATGTCCAAACCTTTGGAAACTGAAGATCTGTAGGATTTTTTGGTGTTCTTTTTTTTTGGCTTTGTTTTTTTGCCGAATGAAATAGCAATGTTTTTATTCCTTCTTATGCACTAGTCCAACTTCCGATGCAGCTTTCAAATTTCTGAAATTATTTTACTGATTCAGCTCAGACTGATTTATATGCTTTAAGCAGATTAGGCAGGTCATGCAAAAAAACTTTTAACGTCTATTAAATAATTATTTATGTAACGTCTTCCATTAAAGAACTTAAAAGCAACAAAAATTAATTGATCTTTGAGTTAAGTAGTGTACTCATTTCAGGATATAAAATCGAAGGCATATTAAATCAAATATTCAAATGTGGCTGCCTAAACTTAGTCATCCATATATGCGCATTACTAGTTGACTGCTGCTTTGGTTCTCCAAACTCAGAAGGGACGAGTTTTGCATTTGAGAGTCACACTGAGCAGAAAGAGTTACCAACATTTCTCGAACCATTTCTGTGAGGGTTTTAATGGAATTAAAAGGGACCCCAATTTAAATACCAGCTTCTCTTGCATCTTTGGCTCAAATTAGCAATTATTTAAAAACAAAGCAACTCTTATTTAGCTCCCAGCTATACCTGGATGTCAGATCACAAGGCATTCGAGTTCAAATGCCACTCTGAAAGTTTACATAACTGATCCTGCAGCCTTTCCCAATGCAAATAGTTACTGCTAGCTCAATGAGTGTCGTTTACTTAAATTAACTGACTTTCAGGAGGTTGCTTCTTGTAGAGATGGGGGATGTAAGATCAGCCCCTAGGAGATTTCATCATGGCCTTGCTGCCCATCGGCAGCACTGAGTGCAGCATCCGGCCGCACTGGCCGCTGTGTGTCTTAAGCCTGGGCACAGCCTCCGGTCCCTTCTCCAGGGCAAGGACGCGCAGCTGCCGGGGAGCGAGGCTCTGTTCTGATTAAGAGTGAAAGACCATCTATGCATGCTGTGATATACATTTCAAATTAAGTATTTTAAGGGAGGTGCGATAATTGTCAGGTCTGCATATTTAATGGACCTTGAGCTATAAACATGCTCAGAAAAGTGCCTAGTTAATATCAGTTTGACAGTGAATTGGCACAGTGCTGAGCTCCGATGCATCAAATTAGCATCGATCCGCAAAATGTTACTGAAAGGCTTCTTAAATCTGCCAAGTTTTAAAAATCAATCCCAGAGAAGAGGGCTTCTCCCCAACCCCTGCCTTTTTTAAAGTCTTTTCTAATTCCCTACCAGCAGTCCAAGGGCATTCCTTTAGAAATGCCTTAGAAATGTTAATTCTTTTCAAACTTTGTCTTCCCATCCTTGTTCAATAGCGATCGATTCCTCTTAGGTTGTTTCTTCTGTTTTAAATCCTCTCTCTGGGTCAGGAGGAGCGGGGCTGTGACCATGCGGTGCCCATCCAAGGTGCAGACGGGCTCCGTGCAGCCAGCGCACATTCGCTACTCTGGGACGCAGGTGCTCTGCTGCCTCCAGTGGATGGATAACAAGGTCCACGTGGGATCTGAAGGAACTGGCACTGCCCCATTACATTCCTCCATGGCTTTGGTCCTGGCAACTTCAACAGCTTCCCCTCTCCCTGTGTGATATTAATACAGCTGGGCTCAGCAGACCTGGCCACGCTGGAACGCCCTCAATAAACACAGGAAAGCTGGCACACTCTTCTCTCTCAAGCATCGGTGACTCTGCTGCAGTTCCAGCTTCGCCTGCCAGGGACGGGGTTTGTTAACCTCCTGGCAGCCTGCAAAGCCACCCTGCTCCGGGCTGTCCGGCCGGACAGACAGAGGAGGAATGTCTGGGAAGGGGAAGAGTTTGACAGAGGCTTAGGCAGCCAGAGGAAGGATCCTCCAGGGCAGCCTCATCCCAGTTGGTATTAGCTCACTTTGCTTGCATTTTGCTCTATGGATTTTCAATAACTATGATAGAAGAGCGTACATTGAAAGAAAAGAATTAAGATACAATGGTGACATTTTTCTCCACAATTTTTTATCTTAGTCTAAGCAGGGATACAAATGGTAGGGTGAGGTTTCAGTACTTAATAACAAAGCTTTCCTTGAAAATGCCCTGTAACAGCTATTGAAATGTTTTGCTAGCAAAAGTCACATCGCAGCACCTGCAAGGCTTGTGACATTCATCTTTATTCCCTGAAATAAGGGGAAATGGGTGGATTTCAGAAGAAAACCACTGAACGGGCTGTTGCCTGCGATGAGGGATGCGTGCTGTGGCACAGTCACCACGGGATGGCACAGGCCAGCACCAAACGGCTCCAAAAGCAGCGCTGCCAGACCTGGAAGGTTGTCCCCAGATGGCAGCCAGTGTGCTGCAGCAGTGTCCCTGCTTGTTCCAACCTCTCAGCCATCCTCCTGCCATGTTGCTCACCCTTGGGGTCATGCCACGAAGACCAGGCCCTGCCATCCCATGGCTTGCTCTCATCATGGCACATGCCCTGCGGCTGGAGCCACGGTAGTGGCACTGGGACTGCAGATTGTGCCTGCGAAGCCTCTCCCAGCACAGTGACTGCTGTGGTTGTGCCCTCGTCCAGAAACTCCCAGAGATGTCTGGGGAACTCGTTTGGGGTTGTCCTCACCACATCCCGCTCACAACCAGGAGCAGACGGAGGCTGAAGGTGTCGCTCCTGTGGCTCAGCTGAGGTCGGGGAGGAGTGTTGGCTGCTGTGAGATGACTAAGGCTCACATGCTCTTTACTTCTATCTGTTAGAGCTCTTAATCACTTTGTGCTGTTTCATCCTATAACAGGAATTCACTTCAAGCTGTGAAATTCACCATTTTTGCCATGACTAATTTGTGAAATCTGCCACCTTCCTTCATGGTTTGCTTTGTACCCTAGTTAGGCATCGTCTGTCTGATTAGGGAAATCTGTGGTTTGTTTCTTGCAATCGAGCCAATACAGTTTTATTCCCCTCCTTTCGCCTCCTTGCACTCAACTGTGATTTCACTGTCACTTTTGTCCTTCCATGCACCAGGAAGGAGCAGCGTGGAAGCCATCTTTGCTGGGATCTGCACATGGCAAGTCCTGGCTTTCCTCTTCCACATAAAGCGTGGGCTGGGCTCGATCTTGCATCAGTTGGAACAAACCCGAAGCTCTACCCCTGGCTTTGGTTAAAGCTGCTTACGTCTATTATGTTTACAATCTTACGACATCTCTCCCTGCCTGGTTACTGCAATATTTTGGAAATCATCTCCCACCTGCCTTGCTAGTGCCTTGTTTCACGATATAGTCATCTGTTACTCTTTATATTGAACATTGCTGGCATTACTAAATGCTATAAATACACCCAGTATACTATAAAAATACACAAGCACCTGACTGGTGTTGCCTACAAGAAATACTATTAATCTTTCATTTTTCACATGCTCTGGGCAAGATCCAGGGGGTGCTCGAGGATCATCTCAGAACAGAATTGGGTCTTAAATTCTCATTGATTGGTTAATGTCTAAAAATATTTTCCCACACTCTTAATGTCTTAATTGTTCTTCGAAGAAGTGGACAGTCCATCCATCCTTTAACCTGTAATTTACACCCTCTTATGTACCCAGTGAAATATTATTTTAGTATTTCTGTCACTGAAATACAGTGATAAATTGTCTTGGTTTAAGATCAGCAGGAACAGTATAATGGATGTGCAGGAGAGCTTATTGACTTGCTCTTGCCAAAATGGAGTCCTGCCATGAAGTTCAGAGGGATCACAAGCTGCCCGGGGTACTACTCATGCTTCGAATAGTCCTTTTTAATGGTAAAGCATATGGGTTGTGGTATGCGGAGTTTGAGGAGGTAATGATAGGAGAGCAAAAGAACACCTTCCCTCCTAGCTCAACTCATTTTCACCACAGCTTTCCTTTCCATCTCTCCTTTCCCTTAGTCTGCTTTTTTCCCCACCAGTTTCACACACACTGAGTTAATCATCTCCCTATCTGAAATGCAATCATGTAAATAAGATCAGCAGCACCATTTCTATTAACAGATAGATAAATGGAAAAATCTCTGAGAATCCCTGGTTGTAATTAACCCTTCAGCAGAAACCCAGAGGAGGAGATTCAGGAATATCCCATGTGCACGTTCATTACTTCCATCCAGCTATCAGAAAATCTGGGGGCCTGATCCTGCTTTGGCTCTTGTAGTTCATAACATCTCTTTGACTGACTCCGACAGCAGGATTGATGCCTGGTGCTCAGCACCCCATGCTCATCTCTACATCCACTGCATTCAGCATGGGACTTTTGCAACCCCGCTAGCCCAAGCTATTCACTTACCCCCATTGTGGACTAATCAGATGGCAATAAAAGCTTTTACTGTGCCATCCTGTTTGTGATCAGCAGAAACATAAAAAGCATGTTAGCAAATTGATTTTTGGCATTAATTGTGAGCAAAGAGCATTATACTGAGTACAGATACTTTTTTTTTTTCCAGCAGAAAAATTCTATTTTAGTATTTTGAAGTGATTCTGGAAGATGCTGAGATAAGCCCAACGGACACACTTTTCAAATACCACAAGGCAAAGAGTAGTTACTGAATCTCTTCAGTCTTATTAGCTTACATAAACATAAAAATTTGAATAATGTTTAAAAAGCTAAATTCTCCAGATAATCCGTAATCAGTAAATGTTCATTACTGAGGTGCAGCCAATGTGCATGAGATTTCCCAGGTGACGTTTTGGTAAGTTACCAGATGCAAAAGGCTCAGCAAAGCCCTGCTCTGCGGGGCCTGGACAGAAACTTCTGCAGGTTCCTGCGGTGGCCGGGCAGCAGCCGGGACCTCCCCAGCCCTGCTCAGCCACCACCAGAGAAAATTGGAATTCACCATCCCGTTATACAGCTCTGGTGATTGATAAATAAATCATCCCCACGCGATGATTGATATCTCCATATAAATAATTAAGTCCTGACCTTACGTTATGACACTTGCTAAATTTTGGTGCTTGGAACTAATGGAAAATATCCTTGGTACCAGATAAATAAAGGTGGGGTGAGATTCGGGGCCGGGGGGGGGGGTGGGTGGGAGGGAGAAGCCAGATCTTTGTTTACATTCTTTTTGTTCTGTTTGACTCCATCAGCTAATTGATGATGATGATTAATCTCTGTTGCTGTCTGCACTATGGATTTCATTCCTATCGGTGATTGCTGTTGAAACTTTGCTCCACTGGAACCAGCCTGTGATTACATTTCCAGCAGCCACAGTTTCACAGAGCTCCTCCAAATTGTTGGATAGCCTGGCCCGGGCACTTTGCACCTATTTTTGTTTGTGATTTATTTTGCTTGGTAGCAGAGCCCCAACAGCCCGGGTGTCGCTGCCATTCTGCTGAACCAGGCTAGATAGCAGGTGTCAGTGAAAGTTTAATTTGGAAGCTCATGAATTCAAAAGAAGAGCTTAGTGGTTATCCCACACAGAGAGCTTCTGTGGCCTGCTCCTGGAAAAGAGAAAATCCCAGGGACATGAAAGGAATTGATGAGACGCCAGACATCTGACAAAATGAAATCTCAGGATAAAGTAGGGATAGCTCTCTCATCAGCTGGTGAGCATCATTAATAAACAAAATGGATTAGCGACTATATTTCTGATTTTCACTTAGGAGACTGTTCAGGTTTGCCATTCAGCCCCTCTGTCTGTATGTACAGCCTATTCTCCGAAGAGCTGCAACTTTTAAATCTCGCAGTAAACCACAAGCATCTCGGGGTAAGCATCTAACATAAAAAAGCATCTCTGTGTTTTGGAAGCACGTTAATCTGCACACAAGGCAAGTCAGCTCTAGACAGAAAGCGACACTGGAACACAACCGAACGGGGCTTTCCTAACCCCTCCAAAACCTTACAAGAAAACACAACCGACCCGGTATTGCTTTGTCCCCGCCGTACCCGCCCTGCCCGGCCCCACCGCTCGCCGGGGCTGGGCTCGCCGCCCGCTCCCTGCCTGCGGCTCCGAGCTCCCACCGGCAGCAAGGAGCCCGGGGCGGGCAGGGGACCGCCCGCAGCCCTCCTCCCCGACCCCACCTGCGGACCTGGCGAGGCGCAGCGGTCCCCCTGCTGCAGGCGCACGAGCCGAAGTCCGGGCGAGCAGCGCTCCCGACCCGGCGAGACGCCGGCGCCTACAAACTCTACTTTGCCTCGCAGCCCCTCGGTGCCAGCGCGCAGCCGGAGCCCCGGGGGCGGGCGGCTCCGCGCAGCCCGCACCCCAACTTGCGGCCGCCCCGCACCGCCACCTGCCCTGCCCGGCGCCGCCCCGCAGCCACCGGGGGCTGAGGGGAGCTGGGGGCGTGGGGGGATCCCAGCGCGGCCCCGCCGCAAGTTTGGGCACTTTTCCCCAAGTGCCCCGGAGGGGCCGCCCCGCGCACCACTGACCTGCTCCGCGCAGCCTCCGCGCTGCTCTGCGCGGCTCGGCGGGGCGGGAGGAGGGCGCGGTGCGGGACGGCCCCCCCGGGGCTCCGGCAGCCGCCGCCCCCGCCCCGCCTCCGCCGCCCCCGGCCCCGGCCCCGCTGCGCACCTGCGGCCGCCCCTCGGCTCCTCAGCCCCGGCTGCGGGCGGAGCCGTGCCGCTGCCGCCGCCGCTCCGCAAGTTTGCGGCGTTCCGGGGCTGCCGTGCCTCCCCCGGCACCGCGCGGCCGCTGCAGGGAGGAGGAGGCGGCGGCGAGCAGGGGCGCGGGCGGCTCCCGGTGGAAAGTTGCCGGCCGGGGGCTGGTCCCGAGCTGGGAGCCGGGGACTCCCCTCCCCGGGCTGCATTGGGGTCGGGAGGCTCCGCGCTGCCGCGCTGTAGGCGCGGGCCGCCTGCCAGCCATCTCCTCCGCCGGGCTGCGGGTGGCAGCGCGGCTGGAAATGCGCCTGTTGTCGGAGCGGCCGGGAAGGTGGGCTGCCCCCCGGCTCAGGCCCCGGGGGAGCGGCGGGGGCTGGGGCAGAGCTGCCGGCCGGTGTCCGCCAACAAAGGACCCGAGCGGATGCGCGGTGGCGGGGGCCAAGGTTCCTTGTCTGGGAGCGGGGATGTGAACTGGGTAGGGACTGCGCCGAAGGTGCCTCTTGCACTCTCTGCTGGCTATTTTCCATCTTAAAACGCCGAGACGCTTTCTCCTGCACGAGTGTGCAGCGGCGTAAACCGTCTAACGGCAGGACCAGGGTAAGGAAGTAGTCCCCAAGGAGATCCCCGGGCGTGCCTTGCTCTGGCTAGGTGTCACCAAGTGGCCCCGGGTGACCTCAGGCAAGGCCAGAGCAGAAGGCACCCCGCCAGGCCCCCAGTGACCTGGGCACGGCATTGGGACTGGCTGGCTCGCAGAGTCACCTCCGTTGCTCCATCCAGCACACCCACCAGCCATCCCCGATGAAACACTGCACATGGATGTGCACGTCCCGACGGACCTGTCCCCAACCCTCTGAACGGTTCCAGGTGTGCCGTATAAATCAGCTATGGCATTCGTCCTTTGTCTAGATTAGCAGGAATACATTACGCTTAGTCTGCTCCTGGCAATCAATTATTCCAACTAAGTAGGTGGTATTTATTAAAGTATTGATTAGGGACCTCATCCTGTAGGCTTTGCGCTTTGCCGAGGAATGGGACATTTGGCTGTGAGTTTTGAGATCAGACATTATGTAATTCTAGTGTAATAGACAAATAAAGCACACGTAGTACAGCTTTCTGGGGGAGATGCTTTCGTGCCACTTGGAGTTCAGAGGCGGAATAACACACGTTCCTTACACGAAAACCTTTCCTTGCGCTCCTGCTGTCACGTTCCTTGTGATGCAGGGCGCATAGGTTGTAACAGCAAAAATAAGTCTAACTGGGTGAGCGCACTGAGTTGCACACTAAATTTAAAGCATCCCCTGGTGTCTGTTGCCATGGCAGGTGACCTGGGAGAAGGCGGCACTCTGAGGACCAGCTCCGTGTCACATCACGCCGGGAAGCTCTCCTCCTGCATCAGCGGAGGCCGCTCTCGTGAGCAGGATGGGACGCTGCGTGCCTGGTTCAGGTCGTGCTGTGAGAAGGGCGACACCAGAGTGACCTTGAAACAGAGCCCGAGCGACAGGCCTGGCACTCGCCGTGGTGGCAGGGCGTGCTCTGCCCCTCGCCCCGAAGGATTCACACTTAGATTTCCTTCACTTTTGTCTCCCTTACTTGCAAAACATTCTTGGAAATTTGCTAATAAGGTATCTTAAAGCAGTGATTTCTGGGGTTTATTTTTGTATTTGAGAGGATTGATTTTTTTTCCTCTTTGTCTCTAATGGAACAGAAGGCAACATGAATCCCTTTTGTTTACTTCTTTGTTTCTGCCCTGACTGCCTAATAACACGAGCAGATACGTGCATGGCTCTGGATGTAGTCTGGTTTTAGTCAGAGGCTATTACAAAGTTAGGAGGAAGAGCACAAATCAAAAAGCCTTGGTTTGAGAGGAGAGAATGAAATAAGCGGGGGAAAAAAGATTAAAAATGTTTAGGTGTTTTGTTTAAGAAAAGGGTGTACTTGTTAAATGCATAGGCTACAACAATAAGAGCTTTTCATTCAGGTATTTACAGAAAATGAGGCTTCTTATTTGTTTTTGAGATTAAAACAAGTTAAAGCTAATGCAGTATTTACTGAAGGAAATAATTTCTGTTATTAGTTGTCCTGACTCATGCGCTTGGTGTGTAAAGAAACATCCCCGCATATGATGTTGGTGTTGTGGTTGTGCTCTAGTGATACTGGTAGCATGCTTGTAGTCAGGATTGTTGGCTACCTTGTATTATGAATTGTCACATAGAATCCTATGTATAATCCCACTTATTTTAAAATTGGAAGGAATCGTTAACCTTTGTTTAGTCATAAGCAAATGCAACTTCTATTTTCAGAATTCTTGCTGTGGAAGGATGTAGGGAAGAGTGAAATTAATTGTAAAGATGATTTTGGTGGTGTTTAGATGCATGTGAAATATTTCTGGTGGAAAAAAAATATTTATCTCAATGATTTGGAGCCTGATACTTATAGCAGTACTGTCTGAATGCTTTAGAAAAAGAGTATTTCCCCCATCCTGCCAATTATTTGCAAAAAGTCATAGGTTTTTTAAATATTATATATCATAGGAAAGTTCATCTTATATTGAGTCTTTATTCCTCTCTCAGAAAATAGCACAGAGAAAAATGAAGAGAACATATGGTGTCTTCTATCAGTCAGTCATCATTACTGCTTCTTCACACTATGTCATCACCCCACAAATAGCAAATGAGTGTGAATTTCTCCCTGCTGAAAGAGAAAGGAGAAAACTGGTTAGTGCAGCCAAGTAAAAAAAAAAAAAAATTAATAAATTTTACAATAACCATCAACTGGAAGATTGTATAAAATATTAATGACAATGTGAATGCAGAGGAAAAAAACCCTAAACTGTCAAACAATAGTATCAAACCTGCAAATGTTGAGCTGGAGCAGAACTCATGAATTTCTCTTGATTTGATAACCAAGCTTGAAATATTGATGGGACACAGTCTCTCTTGCCCATTCTTTATGAATGATTCTGTGCTATTTGAGGTGCTCAAATAGACAGTACTCAAATAAGAACTGCAAGGAATGTAATGTAATAGTTTGTCTCTGGGGCATCCATAAAATCCTGAATTTCCTTTTTAAGCAGACATCTAGGAAAAATATAATTTTATTTAATTCCCCGATGTTCCTATTACACTTCTAGTGTAAAGGTTGCAATTCAAATCCTTATCTGCAAAGCCTCGCTGCCATTCTTAAAGCCTCTTTCAAAGAAATATATGACAAAGCAGCTTTGGAAATAGCTGCCATAGGAACTTAATAAACCCCAACTGGAAACATCCATCCCAGCTTTGGAAAGGATATTTCAGAATCAACCTCCTCTAGAAGCAGTTGAGGATTGTGGAAACAAACAAACAAACAAAACACCCATATACAGCTGGGAGAATGGGACGGTGCCAGCTGGGGTTTGTGGAAGAGGGAAAAGCGTAATGGTAAGTAATGCTAGGGATACAAGACAGCGGGATTAACTTTCGGTCCCTGAGAATAAAAGTGATTTTTCTGGGAGTCAGTCAAAAATAAGAAAATACAAAATATTTCCTTAGGTGTGTAGTACCTGAAAGACAGGAGTGGCAAGGTTTGTATGGCGAGGCAGTATCCTTATCAGACTAAGCAATATCAATTGGACTAGCGGTTGGGTACACAAAGAGTTCTTTGGGGACAAAATAAAAATCTCTGGAAGAAATCTGGAAACCTCAACAGGCAGAGTTGGAAGACATGCATGAGATCATATGGTTCATTCTTTGATAGCAGCAGCAAATTGTCCCCTAGAGACAGAGGACATCAGATAGTTCATGAAATATAGCCAAAAGGCCCAGAAGGAACAAGATGGTTTAGACAAGGAAGCCTGAGGTGCATTTGGTTTAGTCTAAGTGAAAGTAGCCAGACCCACCAGATCAAAATCCCCAAATCTTCCTCATAACTACTCCTCAGAAGCTCCATCGACAACCAGGCGTCAGAGCATTTGTTCAGTAGGTACGTAGCAGGCTGGTGCTGAGAGGGGTTGTTTCAGCAGGACGCACACAGGTATGTCGGGACGCTCCCCGTGACAGCATATAAAGGCAGAAGGATCTCAAGTATTTGTCTGCTCCTGTGCTGTCCATCCCCGAAGAACGGCGATTGAGGTGAAGTAATTTCCTGTGGCCCATTGAGGGACTGGGCTGAGGGGTTGGTTCTGGAGGATAATGTCGCCCTCCAAGCCATAATTTGTTGTGAGCGACGTTCTAACTGTTATAACTTTGGGTCTCCACTATATTTATTCCAGTCCCATCCAGTTCTGGCACTTGGAGCTTGGGGCTCCTTAGGAATGACTTGTCTGTCCTGGATGTATTTGCTTTGTCATTTCCAGAGATAGTGAAAGTCAGGGACAGAATTTGTATGCACCTCCTTATCGTCTGTGTTTGGGCAAGAAATTGAACCCTGTTCTATCCGTATGGTGATGGACTTCGCTGTGCAAGCAGCCGGGATGACCCTGAGCATATTTTTTCAAGTGGATGAGTGGAATGAATCATACTGGAAAGATAAATCGAAGAAAAACATGCTTAATGCTGGCCGGCAAAAGTGATCCTCTGTGCCTAGTGGGATCCCTCTGTCACTGAGGAAAAGCCACCACTCTTCCATAGGTGACATGGACACGTTCCTTTTTAGGATGCAAGGGACGGGGGCAGATCTCTTGATACCTGGATTCAGCCTCTGGACTTTATGTGCTCTGTAGGGCTGTGGGGTGACTCAGCAGGGAGGGAACAGTGCAGGCGTGTAAGTCTGCTCCTGAAGTACTCATCTGAGAACCAGCCAAAGCAAAATAATTAGAGTGTAATAAGTAATGGTTTTCCTAGCCTCAAGTTAAGCTTTGCTCCTGCATCCCTTACCATAGACCTCTCTCTCTTCAGCCTGCCTTGCCTCCTGTTCCTACGCTTAGGGAAACCCCTCAGCCCCCGGCAGCGTGTCCCCATGCCATGCTTCCCATGCTCCTGCACCAGAAACACAAGTGCCTCTGCCCAGATTTCCCTAGCACCTCTTCTCTTGTCCTTTGTGGCCTCTTTCTTTTCTCTCTCATGCTACTATTGCTGCTTCTATTTTTTATTTTATTTTTTTACATATAATGTAAAGAATTGATTTTCTGTGTGGTTCATGCAGGGGGTTGGATCTGAAAGAAGCCAATATTTCTTGTTCTTCCTTCTACCATTCTTTTGCATCTGTCATGCTGTTTTCAATAAACAATTAAAATAAGTGCAAGTATTGCAGCCAACCGGGATTTCACCTCGTCTGCTTGCTTGAATGTCTGTGGTGTGAAATGGGAATGTCTTGCTTTGGAGCTGTTACACGATGCACGGTTTCATTCTGTGACACTGCTCATGGTTTCTCCTGTACTTGCACCAGCTAAAAGAGGAGGAAAGCGGGGGGTAAAGGAGAAGCCATAGATTTAGTTCAGGTTTTGCATCCCCTCATTGGCTGGGTTTTGTTTGCAAACCCAAGGGTGCTTGAGATTCAGGTCACTTCTCTCAATCCCCCTGCAGTGGTAGGCGTGTGTGTGAATGCATCAGAGAGGAGAGATAAATGACTCACGTTATGATCTATCTTTATTTCAAATAGTGCTCAGCAAAAGCGAGAGGGTGGCTTTTGTGTTGCAAAATCTTGTTGATTTATTTTCAGAGCCAGGCGTGGTTTGGGTAGAGGCACTCACCGTGCCTTAGCACCCAGAGGGTGAGGGCAGCACACACCTGCGATTTTACTTTTGCCAACTTTTCCGTGGAAAGCTAGTGGATCAATTTAGGGGAAAAAAAAAGTAAACTGTCTTTGGTCTGTAGTTTTTTTTTTCCTGATTCTTCCCTCTCAGTTTTCATTTCTTAACAGGCATTGTCATCTTGTCTTGTTATAGGTAATAGAATCTGAAGGGTAAGAAGGCAAAAATCCCGACTATTGACATATGTGATTCAAACTAGCTCTTATTTCCTTTGTAAATGGGGGATTGTGGAATACTGTAGCAGATGTCTTGTCAACTGGGGAAAGTCTGCTGTTGTCCTTTAAAATCAGCTGCTGCCTAGGTGCACTGGCTTTCTTTAGAGCTAAAGCAGGGATGTTTCCAGAATCAGGCTTGCGATCTTTCCTGAATTTTGAATCACAAAAGCATCTCCAAGGTCACTTTCTGGAATACCTTTGGATTTTCATCACTTTTGGCCATCTGGTCTAGATGAGCAAGGTGATATCGATGAACTCCTCTGTGAACAACTATCCATATGACGAAGGGAAGAATGCCTTTAAATGTTGTGAAAAGGGGAGGCAAAAGCTCAGGGTTGAATCGGGATTTCAGTTTTATTTTCATCTGAGCAATGTAACCTTTCAAATTCACAAAGCATTGTCAGTTCTTATAATCCTTTATTAGGCTGCTTGGTTTTGATTTCTGTTTGTATTTTAACTATTTAGGGAAAAACAGCTTTTGGCATTCTTTAGTCCAAACACTGTCAACTGTGTTATTATAGGAATAAGGTAATAAGGTGAGTAAGAATTACTTATGTGAGCAAGATTTAATTTACCAGGCAATTAGAAAACAACAACAACAAAAAGGAATATCTATATATTTTAATTCAAGCATTCTGTCCGTTCTGGAAATAAAGGAAGAGAGAACACAAACTGCTGCATTTGTGTGATTGCACTAAAATAGCAGCTTGCGTTTACATTTTAACTTTCTATTATGAGGCTGCTGGCTGTATAGTTGGAAGCACACATTTAGGATGTGGTAAATACCTGTTTTTGTGGGCCCTGTGACGGTGACCCAAACAGCCAACACATAAACACATATCCCTTTGATACGAGTGCCAGCTTTTGGGGTGAAGACTTATGACACTGGGGATTTTGTTTTGACTTTGTAAGTGCCAGAAAATAAGAATATTCAGAAATACGAGATGCAAATAAGTTTTGCTCTGGCTCTCTGAGATCGATGCTCCTTGTACAGTGAAAGTAGTTGGCGACTCTTAATGTGACCCTGTTAATTCCACTCTGCATTGAATTTTTCCTTTATATCATCCAGGGCCAGATTCTGCCCTCACGTTTGTTTTGGATAGTTTCTTAGTATGCCAAATGTCTCATTAGTCTCCAAATGCGCTGTGGTGAAGCACGAAGCAATGTTTTATAGCAGGGCAGACTTGAAGCACCAACTGCAATGCAAATGCTCTCAGTCTTTTATCTAATTCATTCGCACTGGTCCCTAATAAAGGTGATCCCCTGCATGGCTTCCCCAAATACTGGCAGTGAAAACACAGCTGAGTACTAGAGATGCAAATGACCTTTGTATTTTAATAATTCATATTCTAGTTATGAAGCTGTACCCGAGGCCTGGAGGAGCTCCCCTCCTCCCGTTCCTTCCCCATAGTTTTTTGGAGAAACTGAATGAAGATCTGAGTCTAGGCTGTCAGCTGGCAAATCAAGCTGTTTCCTAATCAGCACAGCACTCAATTATTTGACCTTTTGCACCTTAAAGAAGCAGTGATACAGATCACTGATAGGAATTCAGTGATAATATGTCAACCCGTTTTTCATTAAGCTTGCCAGCTCTCATTGTAACCTCTCCTCTGCTGCTGTCAGAATACAGTAAACTTTGCTTGATCCCACAGGGTTCGTGAGGTTTATTTCATTACAGAGTGTATCTCCTAATGGAAACTAGGTAATAGTAATAGGAAGAACTAGCAAACAGGAGATTTTGTGTCAAAAGAGAATTCAATTTTAATTAATCTTTTCAGAGTAATTCAATTGAGTCTTCAGAAGCAACCAATTTCTGCTTTTCCCCACAGTTTCCTGCACTGATTCTGTGTATTTTAAATCTGCAGCTCAGTATTCTGGGAGTACATCTACATAGCAAGGAAGAGTTACATGTCAGACCACATCTTTGGAGATTTGCTTGTATACAAGGATTGGATCTTTTCATATTAGCAGGACTACTACATTGTGGTGGCAGAAGGAAGATCTTAGTGGTTTTTCCTTATCTCCTTCTCCCTCTCTCCCTCACACAATGTGTGTGTACATGTATATCTATGAGTATGCATATATATATATATGAGTAAATTATACGTTCTTTAGCTTTGTATTGGGAAGAAGACTTTCCTCTTCTGACATTTAATATAAATGTGAGAGAGACGTTTTATTGTTGCTTTCTCTGCATCCATTTAGCAGTGCACGAAAGAATTATGTGTCAGCATGTAAGAGTGCGGTATATGTGTGTTTAGTCTCTGTCTATATCTACAGCCTACTGAGCCTGATGTAATAATTCATGCAGGGGTGACAGCCAGTTTAGAAATGATCCTCCTGAAAATGGAAAGAAAATACACAGAATATATAAACTGGTAGTGTTATCTCATTTTAGTTAGTTGTTCTCCACCCTCCTAACCATGGCTTTCTACATTTTTATTCTGGTCATCTTTTGGGCTGAAAAAATGATCTCTTGGAGTCATTCTGATTTTCCTGACATTGCTTGAAATTAAAGCACTTTTATTTCACAGACAATATTGTATTGTTTATGATGGGAATGCATGTCACCATGATGTGCTCTGCCTCCTCCCAGCCAGTGGGGTTCTTTCCTAAAGGATCGTGGGTGGAAGGTAGGTCAGGATTCACTTGCTTGAGGTGTAAAAGGCACAAAATCATGTAATCTCAGAGTAGTAGCTATTCATTGACACCCCCTTTGTGCACATATACCTAAGGGACTGCCATGAAAGCGAGGGGCTGATCAGCCAAGCGTGTGCAGGACAGCACAATCTGCTCGGGGGGAAACACGTGGCTCTGAGCAGGGAGCAGAGAACATACCGTGCTCTCTCTCCCGCTCTCGTTCTTAGTGCAGCCTGTAACGGGCAATAAATTAACGTATTTGTTTTAACCTTAGGCAAGGAAGAGTGACATATATTGCTTATCTGGCAACACGGGGTGTCCGTTATCATCTTTGACAGATGGGGAACATGCAAGCAAACAGAGACACCTTTGCAGAGTAGGAGCCCGATGAAAGGCGAGCAGTGCATCTCTGAAAGTGAGGGGAGCCTCGTGTTCTGGAGTTGGGCATTCAGTGCCCAATTTATTTTCCATTTAATTTTCACTTTAGTTTTAGTTAAAACTATTTTGATAACAGGATGCTTCTGGATTTGGGAGTTTAGCACAGGGAGGGGAGAACACTAAGGTTATGTCTTGCTGACTCTGTAAGTATTTATAATCTTGGTTTTGTTGTACAGTACAACTTGAATTTGGATGCAGTGCTTCCCTTCAATGCAGTAAGTAATACATCTAGCTGGAAAGCTTCAGTGGGATGGGGCAGGGCTAAAAAAGAGAAGCAAAGAGATGAAGGGAAGAGGGAAAAGAGAAAAATGGATCGATAGAAAAATGGAAAAAAATAGTAAAAGGGATAAGAGTAGTGAGTATGAATGAAGCAATCGGGTGTATGTTAGAAAAAAGAAGGGAAAACACAAAGTGACTTGAGGATAGCAAGGAATCTCATCCTTCCAATAAATTAGAGTCTCCAGGAGCCAAAACAAGAAATGGAGCAAGACTGTTGCCTTATGCCTGATCAATGGAAAGAGCTAGAACAAAAGCCTAGAAGTAGAAGTGAAGGGAAAAAAAAGGGGGAGTGCTTCTGAAGATACGTGCAACTGGTAACAGGAGGGAGGTGGTGCTGCTTTATACTGGGATGCAGAGATGCTGGTAGACCTGTCACTGGGGATTGTGATGGATAGAAATGCATGAACCTACCATGAGAACTCCCAGTTTGCTGAGAAATATTAAAAGAACTGTATTTGTATAGGACTATATATGAAAGAACTGTATTGCATTTATGGCTATTTATATAGGGGCTATTTATATATATGTATATATGGGCTATTTATTTGACATGCTGTAGAAATTTGCTTTTCATTAAGTGAAGAGAGAAAGTGAATCTGAGATAATAGTCTAATTTATAAAACAAAGCATCTTTTCTTTGGCATGCTTAATGAAGGAATCGTGCTCAAGCAGGGAAGGCAGCAGAAGGCAGCTGGAGCAAGCATCCGAGTGTGCCAGCCCCCGTGCCCAGCACAGGGTAACATTGGCTACTGGATCAGCAAATAGGCCTGGCAGCTACTGGCCTTTCTTCTGGGGCACTTCTGAAATCTCCTGTCTCACAGCTTGTGCCTACAGGAGTGGCTTTACCACCATGTGTTTTCCAAGAAGCACCTCGTACCGCTGCCCAGTACTGAGTTAGGTTTAGCGCTGTCTACACTGACAATATTTGTCGTCAGATAAATCCTCACCTTCTGCCTTCATATTTTTGTAAATTTACCTGCAGAGCAGGTTATAGGCAGGTGGGGCTGGGGATTGCATGGGGGAGTGAGAGGGGTGTGCTGAGGGGCCGTGGTAGAGAGCAAGGGTCTGGAGTCATCACCTTTGTCTGGACAAAGAGCTGTGTCTCTTGGAAAGCAAAACAGATCAATGAGGGCGAGGATCATGTACTCAGCTGCTTTAATTCTTGTGGGAATATTGGGACTGAGAAAAACTGGAGTAGAAGTATAAAAACTCAGAAAAGTAGGTGGATGGTTCTTGACAAGTGTGCTTAGAAAATAGGATAGGCAGTAAAGAACCCAAAGGAAAAATCCAGCTGTTCAGACCTCTCTATGCCAGGCTGCAAATACAAACCCTTTTTTCTTGAATGGAAATGAAGGAGTATTAGAAAAATCTGTTTAGATTTTATGCTGTTGTTATGGTATGGCTGGCATTTCATTGGCTACCTGCTAAGTAGCAATGTCTAGTTACAGCATACTTTTTATTTCCTTCTTTTTTTTTTTTTTTCATTTGTGTGTGTGTAATTTAAGCCATTCAAAGATCTAGAAGTGACAATTAAGGTAATAATTAAGAGAAATAATAATTAAAACATTTAAAAAGAATAGGAGCTGTGCAGTCCATGCACTCTGTGCTGGCAATAAGTGAGGTGGTGATGGTTCAGGCACTAGTATCACTGAAAGCTATCACCATGCCAACCTCGTCAGCCATTTTGCTGTAGAGCTCTTCCAAAAGTGACAGTGGGAAATAGGAGCATTTTTTTTTAACGTGTTTGGGTTTTGTTTGTTTATTTGTTACTTTTGCTAGTCTCCAGAAGAGCAGCAGTTACGTACTCAAGCAGTCCAGGACAGAAGCCTAGCCAGGCGGCGCCCATCACCACCGCGTCTTTAGCACTGGGAGCAGAAGGTGGGCCTTGCTCCTCTGGGTCCCGTGCACAAGGCACAGCAGGGGTGTGGTGGTGGCACGGGGCCTTGGGGCCCTGCTGCACGAGCAGCACACCGTGTCCTCACCCCCACCCTCACTATTGTCACTGTGGCCAGCAGCGCTGCATGAGGGCCAGCTCGGGCTCAGCCACCAGGGAGCAGCTCCCCCACTGGAACAAGGAGAGCCAAAGCTCCTGTTGTAAAAGCAAACAAGGAAAGAAAGCGGTATGAACTCAGACCTACATGATCTTGTATTTTGGAAAGTCCAAAGGGATTGTAAAGCTGCTGAGAAAAAGGTTCAGTCCGGCTTTGTGTCTTTTCACTGTGCAAGTGGTCTTCAAAGGACGTTTCAAATGGAAATGTCTTTGCTGCTACTTGGTAATTGCTGTACCTTACCCCACACGGCATTCATATCTGTGCAGTGTTTTACTGAAAATTTGGCAAAACACAGTTTTTTGGCTGACATAATGCAGCCCCACATGTGTTGTGTAGGGGAACTGTGGCTCTGGGAGGGGATGCAGGGCCAGGAGCTTGGTGCTGGCTGGATCCCTGAGGCAACTGCTCCCAGTCTCCGGTGTGGGGGCTGGCATTGGGAGCCAGCTGCTGTTGTCTGCTTGACATGGGAAATAACCAAACCCAGTCCACCCAGTAAGTTACCGGCTCATTTTGAGTCTGGAGAGAAAACACAGCCTTCTGAGCTGCTGCCGCATGCAGGGGGCGGAGAGGGGCACGCTGGAAGATGGGTTGTAGCTGCTGTTAATGGTGCGATTTGCCTGCCAGCCGAGGGGGTTATTAAAAGCTTCCGTGTTTTATGTTTTCTCTGCCCATATCTGTATTTTACTAAAATGTGACATGTGAAATGTAGATTAGGATAGATCAAAACCAGCCAGTTCTGGGAGCGTTGACTTAGATGTGGATGCCTGAATTTTTTCAAGCTTTAGGATACCTTCCTGAACAAAGGAAAGCTGCCCAGCCAGCAGAGAAAGTTAAACACAAGGGAGAAATAATTTCTTTGTTCATCTGCTGCCAAATGACAGACACTTAACAAAGCGTGCATCTAAACAAACATCTTCACTATTTTTCCAGCCATTTATTAGAGCTGTCGCTCTCAAGACTGGTTATGTTCGGAAGGACAGGTACGCCAAATTCCTTGGTAAAAAGCACAGGGACTTTGGGGTTTGAAATTATTCATTTTATCTCTCTCTGTGCCCTGCTGTGTCCCCTTCTCACCCCGCAGCCTGCCCCTTTCCCCTGCCTGTGCGTGTACCCTCATCTCCCCATCCCCACATTCCCGGCCAGGCAGGGGGAGCAGCACCTCCCCCCCTACACTGCGTGCCAGCGGCTCTGCGTATGAACAGGTAGATAAAGAGCCTGGTTGGAAAGGATACACACACCACAATGGTCAGCAATACCGAAGGTACACCATAAATTGACTGTCTTAGATAAAAGTAGCTGCAGCATGTTCAGATGGCTGCATCCTGTGCTGAGTGGGACCCAGCAAACCAGAATTAACTGCTCTGAAGTTAGCAGATGCTCAAGATCTGCATCGGCATAGTCACAGCTGGAACTGGGCTAAGAGGCCTGAAGCGAGGGCGTACAGCTCCTGTTGGGCTGAGTGCAGCTGGAGCAGCCCGGGAGCACCGGGGCTGGGGCGCCGTTTCACTCCTCCGTAGTTTTTAATAACTCTGGCTTTTAGCACTTCCACTTATTATTGCAGTGGCTGACAGGGGACCTACAGGAAAATCCAGCTTTATTGAAACTGAAAAGGTCAGTTTTGTTGAGCGTTTCCATGGTGAAAATAATAAATTAAATATATTCAGACTTTTCAGGCTATTCAGATCTGCGAGTGGGGCTGACCAAGATTTTCCTGCGAGCTATTTGAATAGTATCTTGTTGCACAGCTTTTATGACTGAGGTGGGGTTTTCTTCAGTCAGAAATAAGATCTTTTTCTTTGTTAAGCCAGATTCTTCAGCCGCTGCAGTGCTGTCAACGGGAAAACCACAACGAGGAAGGCAGCAGGGAAGGCAGCCTTTCCATGTAACCATTTCTGTTTCACTGCTAAGGCCGGGATTTGCTTCCCCTTTCGTTCTGCATGCAGACTCCCATTGCCTGACCTGGTAATAGGTGTTTTGAGTAAATATTCCTTCATTTGCCTCTGGCAAATGCCACTCAGACTCGTCCATCTCCTGCTGGTGTCAGTGAGGTCTTTGCTTTGTGTTTGCTGAGGGTTGGATTAGTCCATAATGGAGTGTGTTTTATTAGGACTCAGGCTGATGCTGGTTGATTCCTGAGGTAAGCTTTCTCTCATTTCTTGAGCATTGGGTGGTGTTTGCAGCTGCTGTGAACTCAGTAAGGACAGATATGGGCACTGTTCTCTAGGGCACTGGACCTTGAAGCTGCCCTCCTTCTGTCTGCAGCACAAGCCAGCAGAGAATTACTGCCCCAGCAAATGCATGCTGGAGCCAGAGAGACTGTGCCCGTGCCTCCTTGCATGAATTCTGGCACGGAGCAGCTAGCTCATTTCTTGTTCGGTGTTTGTAATAGAGGCCCAGTCCTGATCTATGAATTTTCAAATAATTTCTCATCAGTATCACGTACTTTCTATATTTCTTTTCCTCTCTGCTTGTTACTGAAGTGCCATAGGCATGAAAGTGAGGTCTTCCCTTTTTAAGAGTTCATCCTTTCCTACCACTCACTGCTAATTAGTTCTTTCTTCCCGTAATTTTAATAAAACTCTCTCAGTCCCAGGGATGGTGGTATCTACTACTGGGTTCCTCAGCTCCTGCGGCATACAGCACTAGTGCTGTGGGAGCCTTTTTGCATAATCACATAAAAGGGTGTCCTATAACCTCCCCAGCAGTTGTGTTGATGTCGGAATATGTGTGAATTATTTAAAAGGTGTAGAAGGGAGATCTCACTGCAAAGGGGAACCTCTGCTCCACAGTTAGGTGGCAGTCCCTATCCCTGCATCTGATGGCCGTACAGTCAGGGCTGCAACGTGCTGATCCTGCTTGTATTTTGGCAAATGCTGTCCTTACTGGCCTTGCAGGTGAGCTACAGACCTGCTCCCCTTCCAGCCCAGGCTGGCACAGGCTGAGCTCGGCCCCAGTTTGTGCAGCAGGACCCTGAGGATGCAGTTGTCGTGTTAATTCAACACCGGCCTGGGTTTTATGATCTTGGATCTGTGCCCTTCACTGCCTCCTACCCCAGACTACTTTTTATCACGTCGTCTTCTGCTCACGTTGCTGCTCACCCCTGCACGACCTTTTTGCCACTTCTCTCAGAATCACAAGAAGCCGGGAATGGCTGAGTCTCCTATTTTACTTGCAAGACACAACTGTATGTAAATTGAGGGAATTAACTTTGGTTGTTGTTTTTTTCTTTCTTTCTCTCTCTTTTTTTTTTCCCCCACAGTAGACTGCAGTATGTATAATATCGTAATCCTTGTATAATATCCTCACAGTTTTTATAGCTCCCAGTTTTCCTATATCCTTATACCTGGCAGTTTCTGCATGCGATACCATCCACCATATGGCAGCATGGAGCTGGCAGGCTTTGCAGTGCGCCTTGCCTCACCTGCCTTTCCATCCTCCACCAGATCTGGTGGTTCATCCAGAGAACTCACTGGTGAGTTTTTCCCACGTTGCACATGCATTAAATACTCATAGCTTTTAGCTGTTATCGCTGACTTCAGAGGCATTCTTCAGCCTGGACAGCTCAGACCTGTTTCATTTGGCATTCATTGCAGCATGAATTGAAGACTGAGGAACTGGAAAACAAGTAGATTGCAGACTTTTCTTATCCACTACCACGTTGAGTTTAGACTCACCCTGTGCTGTATATACATGTACTTGCTTACTCACTCATGGTGGTTTGGTTGTTTACTTCTCAGCACCGACAGTTTTTCTATTAAAATCTGCAGAAGTTTTATTTTTAAAAACAGATAAGCACCCGCAAGTTGGTATATGTGGCTTGGTATACATGGCTTTGTTCTTTTCCATTTCCCAGTGACACAAGTTTAAACGTAGCCAGCAAACTCAGAATAGAAAAGACCAAACATTTTTGTGATCAAAACGAAGACCCAGCAGTCGCTGTTTTAGTCTCAGTTTCTCAGGGAATATGGTGAACTCTGCAGAATTATTCATTTACTACACAAATGAAATAAAACAGGTCCTTGCCCCTTTCTCCCACAGCATAAATCCAATCCACTGTAACATAATATTACTGTGATGTATAGTATTGTAGGAAGCGGTTACGGAGATGGAAAGAAAGAAGAAATGCCCAAGAATGTTACTACCAATCATTATGTACTTTACAGCTGAACTGAAGGACCTACTTTTACTCAGTAAGTTTACATGCTCATACAAAAGACAACACAGGCCAATACAGAGATGAAAGGAGAGGAATTATCCCTACTGCAAGGGTAAAGAAATGAGGAACAGGGACTGTGATGAAGCTGCTCAGATGATGTGAGGAATCCATGGCAGAGCTGGAGCTCAGTGCAGAGTCCCACTGCAGAAGCATCTTATCTGGAAGATCTTCCTTCCTCTTATTAATAATAATGTTTCAAATAAGATTTTATGTACGTTTAAATTTAATAACTCACCCTTCAGGAAGAGCTCAGTCCTGCTAGGTACTACATCCAATTTGGGTTGGCTTAGATCTGTCAGGAACTGAGGATGCTCCTCTTTTCCTGAATCAAGCCCTTAGTGAAGCTGATGCTATTGACAGATTACCATTTACAGCTCTTTATTGCTTACTGTAGGTTTATTGCAACCTCCTTCCCTGCTTAGTTCTCCTTCCCTCACTCAGAGCAAACATAATGTACAGCCCATGTAAATATAAAACATTAAGCAATTACTGGGTTATTTCAAATGCAGTGCTAATAGTACATCATTTCTGAAAACCACAGCTTCAAATGTAGGGCATGCTGTACCAGTCATCTCATACGATGCTCACTGGAAAGTGAGCTCAGCCATTACCGTTCTATCACTGAATTATTACTCACTCACCCCAGGAAACAAAGGGGAGTCCCTGAGGTTAATGTGGTTAGTAAAGCAATTTGAGGAAGCTGAGCTCATATCTGCTTACACAGTGTACTGAAGATATTTAAACAGCAGACTTCAATCTCCTGCTCTTTTCTGTCAACTCTTACATCACTGTCTTTCTTTTGTAATGACTGCAAGTGTTCTGCTGAAATAAGAAATGGTGAATTTGAGGATTTGCTATGTTCAGAGTCCCTAAGGCAAATTGCCTGGCACCAGCTTTAAGAGACGAGACGTGGGTTCCTTGCTGAAAATGAAGACCCTCGGATTTGTTTGGCTTTTGTGCCCCAAATCCTCCTCAGTCCTGTCCTGCTCAGCCCTGGGTGAGTCCTGGAAGAGACCTGGGTGCTACCAACGGGGAAGAATGGCAGGGGTGCTGCCAGGGTCTGCGTCTTGGGTTCTCTGTGTCTGGGCAAACGGGAAGGAAATGTTCCTGCCCTCCTTAGGACAGGAATATTGCCCCAGCCGTGTTGGTAGAGAGGGTCCTCAGTGGAAGGCGGGCCCTTAGTGCCGTCAGTCTTTGATGCAAAGAACCTCTCCAGAATGTTCTTTCAGGCAATAGCATCCCCACATCTCTGTCGCTGGCCCCATGAGCTGACGTGGAAATGATGGGGCATTGAAGGAAGATGTGACGTCAACCTGCATCTGGTTAGTGCTGGGACAGAGCCACCTCTGAGAGGCAGGGAGGTGCAGTGCTTTGGCCTTGCTCCCTCTGCAATACATGCAGCATATCTGAGGGTGTTAAATTTTTTAATAAGTGCCAAAGGCACATTGGTAGGGCAGACTCAGAGAAGTTTGTGCTGCCTGTGTTATGCCGGTTTGGTGGGTAAACAGCAGAATGAATCTCTGAAGCTGTCAATCCAGTGCCTCCACCAGCACTGAAGTCCCTGAAAAAGATGCTTTTAAAGAAAGCTACAGATGCATTTTGCTTCGTTGGAATAGAGAGATGAAAAAAGTTAGGATGTGCTCAAAAATCCTACTTGCTGCTATTTATAGGCTTCTTCACTCCCCCAAATAATCCGTCTTCTGAATTTCATTTGGCGAAACATTAAAATCCCCGCGTTGTGGGATCTCGCTGTGCAGCAGGCTCGGTGTGACTCACAGACAACACCACACTGACCTCTGCAAATTTCTGTGCCCTGCACTAATTATTTCTGGTTTAATAGATCTTGTTTTGAATGGAAATGTCATCGTTTCCAGGCAGAGGCAGGTCCTCCGTGGGCCGCGAAGGCTGGGGCTGTGCTGTGGGCCCTGGGCCTGGCCTTTGCGGGAAGGCCCGTCCGGCACCATGCGCCCCAGCTGCGGATGGCAGCTCTGCTTTTTTCTTCAGCTGTGATAAATGAGTTTTTACTGATGGATTTTTGGCTGGCCTTTTCCAGACACTTGGCTCACAGCTCAGCTAGTTGTCATAGCAGTAATGGGACTGCCCATGATCCCGATAAGGGGTCGGCTGGCTGACGGATTATCTTGCCCTTTTGCTTTTTTTGCTTCGTGAAAAATGCACTTCTTATGTTTTCTTGAAAATAAGTGATCTGTGATTCCAATTTGGGATGCTTGGTATTTGGATGCTTATATGGGAAGGGTTGGTGTGCTAGAACGAGATGCAAATGACGGGACTGGGGTGTGATTTCAGTCTTTGAACCTCGTTAAATTTGGAGTGTTAGAGGGTACCTCTGGTTCAGTGTCCGTATTTAATTTGTGCATGTGTAGGAATAAGCAGTGCTCACTTATCTCTGCATCATTTACGAATTACATAAACGGCATCTATAATTATGTTTCATTTATTTAGGTTTTCTCTTGTGGGATTTCCTTGAGGACAGAGACTGAGACAGAATTAAAAGTATATGGCTAGGTTAGCAGCAAGGCATTATCCCAGTCTGGCTGTGGCTGGATGTGATTTCCATTTGATTTCAGTGTGTGAGGGCAGTAGCTGCAGTCTAATTCTTTATGGACATGATAAAAGTCTTCTAAGCTGAACATTAATTGACAGGCGGTTTGGGTGGCCCCAGTAATAATCTGTAGCAGGGCTGAGGCTTGTTTGTTTGTGGGGAAATAACTGAACCTGGGACATGGTGAGGAAGTCTCCACAAGCTGTGCTTGTAATGCACTTGTCTTGTGAACGGACAAATGTTTCCAGTGTCAAGCTTGCGCTTTTGTTAAATTCAGAATTTCAATGCATTTAAGAAGCACTGATCAATAGTTCTTCACATCTTTCTCTCTTTCTGATGTACAGAATTTGCTGATCATGGATGAGAGGCGCAGCTGTGAGTAACAGGCCTGCAATTCAGTCCTCTGGGAGATGCTGGCCTGGTTTGGTAAAATGAGTATTTTTTGGAAGAAAAAAAATTTCTGATAGAAACCTTAAGAAGCTGCAAAAATAAATGTTTTCAGATCAGAACTGGAGAAAATTTAAATGTTTTCAGTTTTACCATAAAAAGGTGGACTTCTTTCAGGAGGAGGAAAACCCCCCACATTTCTGCCATCTCTTGTTCTGTAACTCACCCCTCAAACATCCCCCACAGAAATTCCCCAAGGCATTCATAAAAGAAAATTAGATGGAAAAATTCCAAGCAACCTTGTTATTTACAAAGAGAATTTTTATCAGCTCTCAGTTTGCAGAAGAAAATCTCATTCCTCCAGAAGAAGCAACCTAGACATAACTCTTTTAATGAATTTCAACCACGAGCATCACTTTGTGATTTATTGGTCAAACTCTAGTCAAGACTCAGATATTGATAGTACTGCAAACAGAGGCGAGATTGGCAGATAACTTTTCTCACATTTTGCAGAAGAAATGACAAATCCTTAGAATTTATTATCCTTAAATAACTTGCCATAGTCCAAGGCTACCCTCTGCACTTAGCCAAAGCTCATGGTGACTTAGAATAATTTCACTGAGTTCACAATTTAATCTGAGAGCTGGGACTGAGCCATGTACCAGTGTACGAATATTAAGCATCCCACAAAGCTTTTTGAGACTTTGAGCAAGTTTTATTTGGCATTTTGTGTATAGTAGAGATATCCGGACTAACAGCTTGCTAGGAGGGTCTTGAATTTGTGTTTCCAAAACCCCAGGGACTGCCGCAGTCATGAGATAAGTTGCTGTTTGCTTTCTCCCAGTATCTCTTATGTCAGAGATATTTGGATTTGCTCCCCTCTGAAAGTGGCAGAACCACTGGTCTACCCTGACAGGCTCTTGGGGCCACTAAATAGTTAATTATGCAGTCAATAGCACAAATGGAGAAAAAAGGCACTGCTGGGAGTTCTCCCAGCCAGGAGAGCCTGGGCACCTCCCTGTGGCATCACCATCCAAATGCTGATAGGAGTCAGCATGGACTTCTCTGCCTTGTCCAGAAATGCCTGGCACCAAGATGCTACTCAGCAAATATGTCAATGAAATAGATAAATTCTCACTTTTGGGGAAGGTGGGGGGAAGTTGATTAATTGATGTTTTCTGACAAAACGTATTTTGCCAGAAAATCCCTGCCCAGTTCTAATTAGAATGCTGTATCTGGCCTGCTTGTTTTAGGCTTATAACTCTGTTTGGAGATCAGATGGTGAATTTTTACCACTGAGAGCAATTTCCTAAAAATCTGTTTAGTATTCTGGCAGTTTGCAAGATGGGAAAAAAAATCTAAAAAATGCTTAGGGGCAAATTTTCTGCTTGGTGCACAGGGAGTTGTAACGCAATAATTGCAGCTGGGTGGGTAACTCACTGCACTGGAAATTTACTCCATAATATCTTGAGATTATAAGGCAAGGTGGTTTTCTACGTAAACTTTAGTTTCTTTGCCTCTTTGGATATCAACTTTGCAACTAAGAGGAAGTTGGCAAAATTTTAATGCAAAGAGAGGGGGAACGTGCACTATTGCTTAATCAAAAGCGGCTGAAATAGCTAAGGTAGATTTCTGCTGGTTGGCAACGTTACCATTTCTTAAAATTCATGTGGTAATTGAATCTAATGTTTGTGCTGGAAGCTGAATGCATTTCAAATGTGAATTAGACCTATGTAATGTAGAACAGCAGTGCATAATTAAGGTGTTTCATAAGTGAGATTTAGATTTGCATTATGCGCTGATTCTCAAGACATCTACAATCTTCTTCGCAAAATGAACCCAATACCCTTAGAGTACAGGTACCATTTCATCATGCACAATATTTTCATCCAGGAATTATGAAAATGAATGAGATGTTAAAAAAAATTGTGGACCAGATTTTCCCTTTTGTGCAAGCTGTATTAAGAACCTTTGCAAGTATTTGGGATGGAGGAGAAGTGGGGAAGACAGGACTTCAGTGTGGAGGTTTATGAAGGGGCAGTGGCTTGTTTTGAGGTGAGCCACCTGATTATCTCTGGTCTAGTGCTTAACAGGACATTGGGATCTGAACTTCTCCATGAACCACAAGATCTTTTCAGAGCATACCTAATACTTCTTAATTTCAGATAGCTTTGATTCCCTGAGCAAGGGGAAGATCTGTTCTAGGTGATCAAGCTAAATCTAATGCAGATGAAATCCATGATCCATACAAGCTGGAGATCTGAGGAGTCTCAGCATGTACTGCTTGCATCTCCTGACCCTTTCCAATTGAGCTGAATTGCTTGCTGATGGGGCACTGCTGAAACCATCTACATGGCTGCTTGATTTTCTGCTTGTTTCGCACTGGGTAGGTGTCTTGGTGAACATAAAAACACTCTGAAGGCATTAGAACTTTCTCTAATGAGTAGTCATGGACCCCAGGAATCAGGTCCATGGATCTGAGAGGTGAAACAGCAAAGTTTGATATACAAAGCAATGTTGAGAACAAATGCGACTTCTGTGCTACCAAGATTAGGAGGAATTAAATTCTGGCTCTGTCTCCAGAATGCTCTTAATTAGAGATGACTGGAAGATCTGATATACTTTAGAGGTTTTGACAGTGACTGAGACATGGATAACTTGGTGTGAGAGTTTTTGTTAACTTTAACTTCCAGATTGTTCTTGGCAGTGCTAGTAAGCATATTGAATAAGGCATTAATTTTAGTTTTAAATGTTCTCAGATTTCCATAATCTTTTATTTTTAAGTTCCTTCTGTTCAACATATATTACTAAGAGCATAGGAGATGTATTAATTTTAAAATTTCCCTAACCGTTAGGATATTTCTTAAACCATCCTAATCTGCCAACGGAAATGCAAACACAAATAATTCCCCAGTATTACACTCAAAATGTAAGGAAGACACAAAGAACCCAATTAGCCTTTCTCTATCACCATCAAATTGACACGGGAGGGATGAAGATCATGCTAAAAAAATCATGATTTAAAATGATTGTGTAAGTTGGAGAAGTTCTTCCTAACCAGCACTCACAGAATACAATGCCAGTGTCAAAATCCTCTCTTTGTGCAGAGAATTTTGAAAGAACAGAGAAGCAGAACAAAATGTTACTGAGAGAGTTCTGTAAAATACATGTTTCACTTCATAAGGGCTGCTGCAAGAATATTCTTCTGATTTTGACCTCTGTGAGTTTAACATTGCAATGCCGTGGCTGGAGCTTTGGATTCAGCTGGAGACAAAAACCTAAAAATAAACCTAATTTGTTCTAAGACAGAAATTTGAGGCCCGTGTAACTCTAACGTGCAATTACAGGTGTGCTCAGGTTCACTCAGCTGGTTCCTATAGAGAATCAGTTGATAACACTTGCAGTGTTAATTTAAAGCTGGTAGCAGAAGCTGCCAAAAGACAAATCAGGCAGGTTTCCTGCAGCTTTATATTGCTCCAGAATCCTTCTTCCAAATGAGTAGTTTTCTCCTACTGCTAATTCATTAATGTTACAGTACCGCGCATTGCTGTTGGAATAAGATGTGGGATTTTTTCAGGGTGATTATTACCATTATGGCTATAAGCAGAAAAAAGCAACATGCTTGCAAATCAGATTTTCACAGGGTTTTTGCTATGAGTTTGATGCATTGTGGTCATGTCTAGGTGGTTGGGTGCAGCTCCTGACTGGTGATAGTCCGAGCAGGCTGGTGCGGCCGAGGTTGCGCTTGCTGGACCTAGACATAGGTCACAATGACTGCAGTAACATGCCCATGTGCTTTTGCCAAATAGACAGGGTTCTCCTAAGTTCTTCACCTTCGCGGTGCTTTTCAGGAGTCTGGGGTTTTGGGATGCTGATGGAGGGTTCCCTGCCACTGTCTGTGCTTTGGGAAGCTGTCTGCCATAGGCTGTGGAATAGGCTCTCTGCAGCTGGCAGAAAAGCTCTGGGCTGAGCAGCAATCCCAAAGATGCGGAGCTAAACAGTAAGAGGTCAGTGTGAACTGAATAGTTCTCCAGCAAGGGGGCATTTTAAGTGCAATTGCACAAGCTTGTCTGATCCTAAAATTTGATTAAGAACAAATAAAATTATATTGCTGGGCAGTCAGAGACTTCTCTGAGACCACTTTAAGTCCTTGCCTGGGGCAGTCAATGAATATTCAATGTGATGACCTCTCTGATAATATTGCAATCACCTGAACATACCAATCATGACTTTTCTTTAATCATTAAAGTAGGTTGTTTTCCATTATTGTTCCCTTTGATTGATTGGCGTACCTTGAACTCAACTCCTCAGTAAACCTTCCCTGATCATCGTATGCTGATCTTGGCAATGCCTTCCTTATCCCATGATTGATTATTTGAAGTCTGAGGTAGTCGTGTGAGTACCTGCTAAACCAGTTCCAGATTATCTGGGTGGTTTTGGCTTTTCTTCTTCTAAAAACTGTCATCTTCACACTGTCTATTAACCAGCTCTATCTTCATGTGGGGCCAGGCTTTCTGGGGTCCTAGCGGAGACAGATAACCCTCAGGGCATCGGGATACTCCCGAATGTCCCCTCTGGGGGAGTTCCCACCTCTGCCCACCTGGGCACAGGGATTGGCTCTTGCTGGGGCAGAAAGCACACTATAGGCACATGCAAATTTGTCTGCAGCCCTGATTGGAGACAAATTGAGTGGTGGGCTTATTGTGTCCCTTCCTGCAAGCCCCCATCTTCTGTCATGGGTTGTGAGTTGTCAGCAGGCTGAGGGCAGCTCCTCCCCGTGGGGCAGCAGCAGTGCCTGCTGCTGGGGGCTGAGGCTCGTGCCTGCGGTGGCTGGCAGCGAGCAGCGCAGTCACGGTGCCAGCAGGCTTCCCAGATATCATCCTGGCTTATCACATGGCCACACGTACCCATCTGGGAGGGAGGGAATCGGAGAGAAATGGGATGGCTGAGGCACCTCAGGAAGCCATTGTTCCCGTAACTGCAGTTCCTCACAGGGTCTCGTTAACCCGTTCTTAAAGCCCCCCGGCCTGGTGTCTCCTCCCCAAGGGAGCTTCAGTGTTTCTTCAATACTTCAATGTTCAGAGGATTACAGCATTTTTTTCTGATGTCTAACATGAATCGTTCTCGCCGCCATTAAAACCAGCTGCTTCCTATTTGGACAACTGTGGACAAAGAAAGCATTTGATTCATTGTGGCTTTGAAGGAGAATGTTAGGCTACACAAATGTGCTCATTCACGGGGGCCATGTAGGCCCACTTCCTGGGCTTCGACCTTTCTCGCTGTTCTCCTTCAGACGCGTATCAGTTGGTCCAGGTCTCTCCTGAGGGGCAGTGCCCCAAACTGGCTTCATTTTTCCAACAAAAGCCTTGTCAGTGCTGGGAAGAATGGAAGGGCTGCTCTGCACACCTTGCAGACCATCCTTTATGCATGCATGTTTGTCTCTTTCAAAATTGTGGCATTCTTGATTCACACTCAGTGTAATTTACTGTAATTGCTAGATCCTTTTCTAAAGAACTTCCAACTAATCAATTTTTCTCCATCCTGTATTTGTGCAGTTGATTATTTTTGTATGCTCTAATTGAAATGCACCCTATTGTCTGTGCTAGGCCTCCAGCTTGTCAGGACCATTTGTAATTCTGATCCTATCCTTGCACACATTTGCAGTCCCTTCTGGCTGGGGGTCATTTGCAAATGTACTGAGAATATATTCTTTCTCCCAGGTCACTAATGTGGCATTGAACAAAACTGGCTCAGGACAAATCCGCAAGGAATCCCTTTGTTTTGTGCATCCTTCCACTCTGACAGTAAACAATCAATAACTCCTCCCCGGCTGTAGTCACCTTGTCTTTCTTGCATTCACTTACAGGAGTTTCATCTACATTGTGTATCCATAACGTGTATACAATAGCGTGTGAAACAGTGTCAGAGACTAGGTGAAGTATGACATTTGCTCTTCTCCCTTATCCACAAGGTCTATTACCTTGTTGCAGAATTAAATTATATTGTTTTGACATTATTTTTATTTGACAAATTCATCTGTGGTGCTGTTCATCTCCTTCATGTCTTCTGTGGGCTTACAAATCACTTGTTTGTTTGTTCCAGGATTCTTGGCTGTCCTTTTATTCTCCAGCTCTGCCTTCTTCCCCTATGTTAAACACAGGCACTGTTGTTCTCCAATTGTCCTGTGCCTCCTCCGAGGCTTCTCGAAGGTGAACTCCTTCCCAGGGACTCCTAATGATGTCCCTGACTGGTTCAGCCTAATAACCGACAGGATCTATGTCTCAGAAACTAATTGGCCAAAGCAATCAGAAAGATCTAACTTACCAAAGTACCCTTGAAAGTTTTTTATTTTTCTCTTCCCTTAATGTAGATGGTGATAGAAACTTCCATCAGAAGTTTTAATTGTTAGTTTTCTACACTGAGTTGACCTTTTGATGGAGATTATTGCTGAAAAGAAAGCCTTGAAATCATCAGCATTCACCTCTGCTGAGCCACAGAATGACACTCCCACTGGTTTTCATCTTAATATTCAGTTACACTCACAGTGTCTTAGCTGCACCGTTTTGTGATATCTCTTCACTGATTTTGCTCAGCCTACTTTGCAGTTTATTAATGTCTGCCCCAATAGGGTCAGGCGCTTTGTAAAACCACGTCACCCCGGGAGCAAAGAGAGAATATCCTGCAGGGTGGTGAACCAGAGGTCTGCTAAGGACAGCCCTTCTGCTCGTCCAGAGTTGCTCAGCGATCAAACAGAAATAGGTATGTCTTAAAGCCACTTCCATCCCTTGTTCTGGGTCCATGCTAAGTCAGTATAGACTAATGAGGTGATCTGGCCCTCATTTTACCATTTAGGAGGCGGAAGGCAACTGGTAAATATCACAGACAATCCTTGTCTTCATGCGTAGCTGCTCTATTGCATTTCTGTCTTACACGGCTGTATACAGTGGAGCCAAAGGACAGCAGCTGGGAGGAAATTGCAGACAATGAAAGTCCTCTGGCCCAAGCGCTCATTGTGATGTATGGAAGAATTGTGTTAATTTATATGAAGTGCCTTTTGCTAAGGCTGCTTCTGCTTGAATTTGATTTTGAAAAGAAAAAAATTATTCTCCCTTCTTACTGCAGACTTCATAATGCCTTTTGTATTCTGTGGTCAGGTCACTCAGTACCTGAAGCATCCCACTGCTTCCTTGCTGCAGATAAAACAGTGCCTTTTGTTTCCCCTTGCCCAGGCCTGACCCCTCCATTTACCTTGCCATCCACTACTTTCTGGTGTCTTAATTTTAGTGGGCTCAGCAGGCACGTGAGAAAGACTTTGAGGAGGATTTAAAGGAGACAGTCTTGTGGGTACTGACATTCTCCTCCTGGTTTCAGCCCGGGGCCTCTGACAACAGTAGCAGGGTCCTCTCTCCAGTGCCCTACTTCAGCCTGATTCATCTTCCTTTCAGCACGTAGTGAGAGCCCTCTCACCCTCTGCATGGCGAAGTTACATTCCCCCAGAGGGCCCGGTCCACAGCCTCCCCGAGTGTGAGCCAGCCTCAGAATTACAGCCAATTCCCATCAGAGCTGGTCTGTTTATATCCCAAGACTGCCACGATCCTTTGGCCCTTGACGGGTAATAGGCACAAAGTGAGAAGTAATGGAGGGATTTTCATTTGCACCACTTTTCTTACATGAATCAAAAAGTCCTCAGGCCTCGGCAGCTGCTCTGGCATCGCCGTGCCCGCACTGGGCAGCTTACACGGGACACGTTCATCATAGAAGTCTGGTGATATCCATCACGTGTCAGCCCTCCTCTTTATGGGATAACCCAAGGGTCAGCGTCAGGCCAGCGGTGCCCCCTGATGTATGTGCTGCCGTGAGCAGTGAGGCTGAACAAGGGGGCGGCCTCCTGGGGGGGCTGCCTGCAGCCGCTGCCTCCTTGGTAGGAGTGTGGTGGGGCTTGTAGCTGGGCACGAGCCTTCCCTGGGGGACAATATCATCTCCTCTCTTTAGGAAATACTGTCTTTTTCCTCTAGACTTCCCAGCTCTTTTAACCAGGATCCATCCCCGGATCTTGACTTCTGTTTTACCACCTCTTTTCCATCACTCAGTACGCAAGCTGGAAAAAACCTAACAACCCCTTCACAACTAATAAAGCATGACTACTCTCACCCTGTGCTTTTCTCCCTGTACCTCTGCTATATCTTTCTTTACTTATAACCCCTCCACCTCATTTTCTGTCTTATTACTCCTCTCATACTTGTCACTCACCCATTTTAAGACTTTTCTGTACCTGATAGATCTGGTAAATGAGAATTGGATTCCTAGTAATTAGATAAAGTTCTGACTCCTGTGTGAAGACAGGGTTAGAAAGGTCAATACCAGCTAGTTCTGAAGAAAACTAGCAGGAGCTAATGTATAAATCAGAATTTGAAGTCAAATTTCTTCCTATTTACTGTTTCAAGAAATGAAAGAACATAGAAAGTTTAAATTGCATTAAAAGACAACAGTTTTCAAACTAGTATTTTTTAACATTAGGAGTGCACGGAACTTGCTACTCTTGTATTGAAAATAGTGATGTTCATGGGAAAAGGAGTGAGGTATTTATGTATATGGCTAAAGAGAATTCATATCATTTGGGAAGATCTAATAAATAGAAGACATTTGTAAGATGTATATTTAAGATATATTTATAAGTGTGAGTGTGTGTACTTGGAAATAAAATCCTTGGCTTCAGACCATAAAGCAACCACTGATGGGAGAGAGTTTTGTTCTAAAATGTGTAGCTGTGTGTGTAGTCCTGTGAAGCACTCGGTGCTGGGTGCCACCAGAGACTGTGCATGGGACAACACGAACCACGAGTCCCTGTTCAGGTGCCTGTGGCGCCAGGTCGAGCATCTCTTAGCTGTTGACACCGCAGGGTGTTTTAGGCAGCCTGGTTACATGTGCTGGGTGGCTTGTGTTCAGGATAGTAAAAGTAGCATCTCTGTGTTTCAAAAAAAAAATCCAGGGATCTCTAAATGGGAACAAACAGCCAGGTGGGTTTTTGCTTTTATAAAACTTTCTGTGTTAAATACACAGAATAAGGCTCGGAAGGAGTTTATGCTTTGTGTTCCCAGCACATGCCACAGAGCAGTTCTGTCTGGGAGAGCTGGTACCTGGAAGATGCTTCACTGAACACGCACCTTGAAAGATCTCTCTGCCCCCAGATATGTGGACATGTATACAAATATACATGTACACATTTTCCTGAGAAGCATTTTCTCCTATTGCTTAGTTTAAATATTGCACATCAATATTTTTGTCACTATTTTGTTCTTCATTAGCTCTTTAAAGCTGATATTAACTAGTAAATTAGATCCAAAACCAGCCATAAAAGCTGTCACTGACTGACACAGAAGAGCTTGGTATTTGATTGGAAATAACCACAACTATTGCAGCTATAGCATTGGCAATAGAGTAATAAAACTAAGCACATCTCTCGAGGGCTCTACATACTGAATGATCTAAGCCTTGTAAATCTTCTGTCATGCAGCAAAATACCAGTATAACTCATTTACAATAGACAAGCTAAGGTAGAGCGTGAGTCAGTCTCCAAGAGTCAAAGCAAACCCTCAGCAGCTGAGGAAAACAGCTACTGCTGAGTGTGTGTTTAAGCTGCACCGCACCAATATCCATGTGCGTGGTGCTGTATAAGGACAGAGCAAATTGAGAGGCTTCATCCGAGGCGTGTGAGTGTGGGATGAGGCAGAGCGGGAGGTGTGTGAAGTTATGGGGAGGAAGTGTTGGTCAGCAGGGTCACTGCCCCACAGCCTGCGCTTCGTCAGCGCTGCAGCAGCATGGGCAGCCCGTAGTAAAATCGAGCCTCTGACCACACATGGAGACGTCTGCATCAATAATGGTAGAGGATTAGATATTGTTACAACTCGTTGATGGATAGCTACAGCAAATAAGGGGCAGATAAGATGCTGTGATAAGAAGACAAATAGGTTACACAAGATACACTAGAAAGAAAACAAGTTGGATAGTTTTATAAATCACACCAGAGCTATGTGATACAAAACTTCGGTCTTTGCCAGAGAGGCTAATGGGGAGGTACGGGCAGCACCCCAGATCAGGAGAGCAGGACAAAGGTAAATGAGAGAAGCTGCGTATCAGGAGAGCCATGTGAATTCCCGGACGTTATCATTCTGTCAGCTCTCATTTAGACCTGGCACTTTAGGCAGACCTGGATTCACATCTATCCTTCCACTTTCATCAATGACTTCAGCTTACAGAGCAGCAAAGCTGTTCACAAAGGACTCAGGGTTCCTGAAAAACTCCTGGTGATGTTAGTGGCCCAGGGAGCAGACCCTGCATCTTGCTTCCCTTTGCTGTCAAAGTGCAGTGTACTTCTTCATCCCTCCGCACCTGGGATCACACCTCACGCGCTCAGGAGTAGCAGTGTCAGGGCTTCCATCCCCTACCAGGCACGAGGGTGATTTGCACAGCTCCATCCATAAGGCAGTAGAGTAGAAATCTGGGTAGGATCCTATTTTGCAGAGATGTGGGGGCAGCTGAGCCATGAGCCATGTGGGGGTGTTGTCAGGATTTCTGAAAGTCCCTCTGGAGCTGGTGTGTTTCATCCTTTTTTATAATCTTCTTGAGCTAAATGACACATTGATAAACTGTCTAGGATAAATAGCATTTTCCAGACATTACCAGACAGTGGGGACTTTTTCAATGATCCTTTGTCACCGTTTAAGATCAAAAAGGTTTGTAACTACCGAAATGGGAGGAAGAAAAAGCTTCTTGCTATTGCAGTGTTTAAGTATCCCATTGTTTAGTTAACATGTTTTGACAGATGTGGTTTCAAGATGCATAGAAGTTTTAAAAAAATACCTATATAAACCTCATCGGTCGAGGATTGGAATTTAGATTTACTTCTTACTGAATGGTGCTATTGTGTTATACCATGCAGCTAGTGAAAATGCATAGCCATAATAGTGCCTGGATTTAAACCACTATATACCAGGTGGACTTGCACAGAGTGATCAGAATACTAAGTGTCACCCGTGGTTTACAGTGAGACTGAGAGATTATTTGTTTTAGGAAGAAAGATGAGTAGGCCTGCTATGAGAGCGTGAACAACGTCTGATTGGGGGACACATGGTATACGGGCCCAACATATTTCATTATGATTAAGCAATCTCAAACGCTAAAAGTTGGATTGCTTATTCCAGTTACGCTGTTGCTCCCTGTGTGTCATGGCAAGTTAATCTGCGCCTCTGGCTCAGCAGTAGCTGGGGGATACATTTTGGCATTTGGAGTATGTTTTATCATTTGTTCCCCTTCTTGGATTTCTTTATTTGAAGTAGGGTCTATGTGTGAGAACAGTCAGTGTGAGCTTTGATCCACGTCAGGGTTTGACCCGATGTCACTGTAATCTCTGCCATGCAGAACAGAAAGCTTTAAAAAGTGTGGCACAATCTTCACCAATTCTGAGCTGGGCTTTGATAAGGTTTGCACTGCTGTTTGATTTGCAGCATCCTGTAAGCTTCTGCTTGTGGTGTCTGCTGTGCTAGGGCTTCAGAGGTAAATCCCTGGGGACCTTACCTGCTACTGAAGTTCCAGCTTTTGATCTGATCCTCACCTTGCTCGCTGCAGAGGAAAGGTGACATTGCCAGCATGTCATGCAAGCATGTCACTTAGGTAGGAATTCATTATTTTGAGCCTTTCACAAGCAGCACAGACTTCCTCGCACACGACGAACAGAAGCAGTAACAGTACTGCTAAACAACAATATTTGTAAAATGGCAGGTTTTGGTTTCCCAGCACATCCCTCCTTGTTGGCCAGCAGTGCTCTCTGGAAGGTTGACCAGCCTTGGCTGTGGTTGTGTACTGCTGGTACATGCTTTTGGCAGAAAACCGTACTGGGAAAAGCAGGCACAACTACCAGTTTGGATGTAGTTACACTTGCTTACATTGCACCGGGTTTGATCCTCAATGCTGCGGTAGCATTCAGGTTTCTGCTGCTTTGCTGTGTCTGCTGTGCTCTCTGGTCACCCACATGCAGGGACAATGCTGCAGCCACTTGGTGCTTTTGGTAGTCTTGTTAGTTAGGGTTTTGTAAGGGGGTTGCTTTTTTCCCCCAGATATATCTAAGGAACTAGTAGCATGATGCTCAGCTTTAGTGAGCCAACAGCAAAGGAACTGAGCGCAACAAGAGCAGCAGGAAAAATACAGCAGAAATGTCAGGGATTAAACAACAGGCATCGTCTCATCTTACCAGCAAAGCTTTTACTGAAATGTCTTAATGGAAAGAATTGTAAGGATTCTGATTTTACACAGAGTAACATTAAAAATAAACACAAAGCGTTAAGCATCCTAGCATTTCAATCACTGGAGTACCTCAGGCTCTGGCATTATGTAATTACACCTTCTCTTGTTCCCAAGACTGTACTGGGGTGATTTGGGTATTCCTGGGGTAAAAGGGGAATGGTCCTGGTGGATGGCGTCAGGGTGGCTGTAGGTGTTGTGAGATCTCTCCCAGCCGCTAAGGACGAGGTGCTCGGTGCTGGTGTTTGTAACCAGGAAGGCCGAGGTGTCCCAGGGCTCTGATTCCTGTGCTGCTGGCCCTCTGTGATTCACAGTGAAGTAGGATGATGTGAGCAAGAAAAGAAAAAGGAAAAAACATCCAGTGTCTGTAAACGTTTTTGAAAAATTGATCCAAAAAAGTGTTCAATGAGTATATTCACTAGTCATTTATGCAGCTGTATAGTCTGAAAAGAAAGATGGGAAGGAGGAAGGTGAATCATTTTACACCTTATTCCAAATAAATCAAACAAGCCTTTGTATCAGTCATTCATCAAATATGAATCAAGCAACTTTCTGTCCTCTGTGGCCCTGTGTCAGAGAATTACACCTAATTTGTGTTAGCTTGGCTCGCCGGTGCATCTTGTCTGGACCTTGAAATTATGTAGGCCAAATTATTAAGCTGTTCAGATTCTTCAGGAATTTCTTTGCTCATTTTGGATATGTATGCTAGACATCCAAACAGATGGATGTCATTGCTGGTTTTATTCCTGAATGGTTTAGTTTAACCTTACGCCCTTGGCAGGTCCTTCATAGTAAACTGCTGAAAAATAATTTCTGTGAATATCTTCCCATTGTTTCCATTTACTGTGGCTGATGCTTTGAAGATTTCTGTTCCTTTACCTCCTTGTTACCCGATTTGATTTAGTTATTAGCTTGTAAATGTCCCTGAGAACTTAAAAAATCTTGTCCAGGTGGATTGATGGCTCATTATTAATAGAAATAGCTTTTCAGAACTCATTTTATGTTTTGCTGGTATGTTCTGCCCTGTTCTTAAGAGTTCATGTCTACTCTAATTTGAGAAAAGACTTTGATTCTTAATTTTGTACCCAAATACGGGAATGCTAACTGACAGCATCTCTTTGCTTTCCTTTCCATTTTAATATACACAGTGTTTAAAGCGAAACCATGCAAAATCACTCATTGGCTCCTTAATTATTAAATTTGGTGGAAGCTTTGCCAAATGAGGATGGACAGTTTTGGCTGGTTACCAGTTTTGGTGCTGCAGGAGTACTGGAAGACCACGCTCCTTATCTCCAGTGCCTCAGACAAGCGTGAGACTGAGGTGTTGGGGAGCGTCAGGGAGCAGAAGTGGCAAAGGGGCTGCAGGATATGGAAAGGGAAGACGTACAGATTTGGGAAGGAAGACTGGAGTACAGAAGTAGAAAAATAACTGAACAAGTAGAAAAATCTGTGTAATACCCTGTACCCGTGGTATCATTTTCAGAGGCAGCTTCTTATTTCACTTGACTTAGACCCATGTACATGTAATATTTGATGACTTAGGCAGAAATAAGTCTATTTTAAAACTAATCTTTGCATTACACATTGAATCCATTATAGATTCTCTTCTGCTTTAATGAAAACCTGGGTGAATGACTTAAACAAAAACAACTTACATCATGAATTTGATTGAGGCAGTTGCTTGAAAATTAGCATAATATGTTGCAGTAAATATTGCCTCAATCAAATAAATAGTAATACTCAGTAGAACTATTCAAAGAACTCAGTATGAGTAAAAGAGACATAAATGTATTCTGCATTCTGTGGCATTTTTCTGTGCCTTTTTAAGGGACAATATTTCTGCAGCACTTAAAAACCTCTTTCTGTATTGTGATGCAGTCTCTGACACATGAGTAAGTCCCACTTAAGCATCATACTCAGATCAAGAATTTATGGCTTGTGTTTAAAAAAAAAAAAAGAAGAAAAAAAAAGTGGTCATTCTATGGAAGATATGTGGAGCTAAGATATAAATCGAGTCCTCCATGACTCAGACAACTTCATGGAAGTACAAGCCTCCATGTATTGTATCCTCTGAAGGAACTATCCAAAGGATGCATCACAGCAGTTCTTGTGGTTGTTGCATGTATAGGAACAGAAAAATAGGGCATAATCCTATCCTTATGCAGTTTTTTTTCATTCCAAACTACTGCTCTTTCACATTGCAGCCCTCTCCTACCAAAGAGAATGATTGTCAAGCAGATTGAAATAATTGGGTCAGGACTGTGATTACAGTGAAGTTCTGCTTTGCTAGTTAAGCTAGTGTTTTAACCCCCAAAATTCAAGAATTTTGGACTCATAACTGAAATAAATAAACAGAATAAGAATGGCAAGCATAGTAAACCTGGACCCACTCTATGATTCATTTTTATATTTTATTTTCTTTCCCGAGGTTCACTGGGCTGTACAAATGTTGCCTTGTTGTCATTACTGCAGCCAATACGTTTTTCCTGCTCGGTAAGAGAGCAAGCCTTCTCACTCACTTTGAGCATGCTGTTCTCACAGGTAAAACTATTATTTATTTATAGGACAAATAGGAAAGGTACTTAAAGGAGTTCAAGTATGTAGAATGAGATGGCAAGGTTTTCTTTTGCATCACAGATGGAAGTGATTTGCTGTCATCCCTCATTTGGAAGATTATCCTTGCTGTGGATGTCCTAACCCACCATCCCCATGCAGCGAATCCAGGTCCGTGTGTGCTGCATTGTCATGGGCACCCCTGCTTACCCATGAACTCTGCTCCAGCAGAGCCTAAACAATCACACACAGACTGAGAAGAATTCTCTTTTCATCACAAGAGTCGAATTTGTGCTCACGCTGTGTCTCTGCAGAAGCTTGTTTGCTCAAACACAGCAATATGGAGTCAAATGTCAAAAGAGCTGCAGCTTTCAAGTCAGGAGTGAAAGGATGTGTTTTTGCAGAGGAGTCTCTTGCAGTAGCCTTGGTCAATGAAGGAAATTAAGGACCCCCGGGCAATTTCAGGATTTGGTCCTGCCTCTCGACTGCTCCAGCATTCATGATAGTGGCCAAAAAATAGCTGAGTGACTGTCTACCAGCTGGCTGCCAGCTACTCTCCTTCTCCTCGGAGAAGTAGAAGCAGCAGATTGGAAGTAAATCAATACAAAATGGAGGAGGATTCAAGCTTCCTGCCCCCAGCTCCACCTACTCTATAGATGTTTCCCAGCCTGTGGCCTATAGATTCCCAATTTTTGGTGGAAAACACAGGCTGATCTTGAAATGTGATAATTCAGAGGGAGGAAGGAGAGACTACCAGATGGCTCTGCTTTGCACCTACTTCAGTTTGCAGGATAACACTTCTTTATTTGCCATAAATTTATCATTCTCCCCCATCTTTGTAGCATGGAATGAAGTTAAACTTTTGGCCTCTTGGCCCCATCTTTCCACAGAACTAACAAAACGATGCAGTAACATTGAAGGGAGAATGAACAGAGTTTGTCTTTTCTGTATGCATATGTGCAAAAGAGGAGAGAAAATGGGGGTGGGGGTGTTGTGCAAGAAGGAAAGAAGCTCATAAAGAATATAAGTAGCAGATCTGGAAACACCCCCTCACTACCCACAGCAAGCATCTCATTCCTCTGAGAGTCTGCCTGGAGGTGTCTTAAATCCATGAGAAACAAGAAGGAACTATTTCTTCTTATGATCATCATCCAAGGCGGAATTATAGCCAGAATTCACGAACTTTTTGAGGTATATTGTTTACTAAAATACAAATTTAAATGACACTTTCTTTCCTAATTTTCTTTGCTCTCTTCCTCCTATTGCAGTGTAAAACCATGAAGCAATTCCACTGGGGCATGGTGGGCCACTAATCTTCATGCAGAGAGACAGCAGGATGTGCTGTGCTTTCAGATCTGTGCTTCATCGTCCTCCTCTGTCCTCCTTATGGCATCTCTTCAGAGATTCCATGGAGAAAATTGTAACCATGTTGTTATTTGCTTTCCACATAGCTATTAGGCATGGGATAATGTCGTATTGTACGATTATTTTGTTGTTGTTGTTATACCATACTCATCTCAAGGACTAAACAGTAATAAGACTTTAAGTACCCATTTCATGCCCTAGTACAAGCTTCCTGGTTTATGGAAATGTTAATTTTCTTGTATGATAATCTGCACAAATACAGTATGTGTAGCAGAATGGGAGTTAGAAATTTGTAGTTAGGAGCTCTAATTTTGCCAAGTTCAAGAAAGAATTCAGCACAGAAAATATGTCAATGGTAGGCTTTTAGACCATGTGTCACTTTTGCATAGAAGCTCAGTTTATGCATGCAATTTACATATTCTGATAAAATTCTCAAGCAGGCTTTTAAAATTATAGTCCTAAAATTTGAAGTGCTGTTTCAGCATTTCCAAGTTCAAATCTAGGTTTGTGCCTGCACTAACTTATTTAGCAGGATGGTGAGGATCTATCACCAGCATACAGAGAAACCAGCTTTCTAAAACAGCTTTGGTCCCCAGCATTGCGTGTGAGTTCTGAGCAGAAGTCTTTTGTGTCACTGGCAGAAAGAGGAGTTCGGCTCCAGGGAAATCTGCAGCCCAGTCATCAGCTCAGACGCCATCCTGCTGCAGCCCAGAGAGGATTAGTGGTCCTACAGCCCCCTGGAATTGCCTCAGTTGTACCTCAAAGCAGTCATCTCCAAACCCCACAGGTCCTTTTTAATGAATTGTATGAACAATTAACTATGCTTAATATTTTGGATGTGATCTACATCTTTTGATAAATAAATCAAAATCTATCCATTGGTTTTACATTCTAAAATCTATGCAGTTTTTCAGTGTAATTTTATTTTCAATGACTTCCTAATGAGAAGGCTGCCATAACAACTTGCCCTGTAATACAACATAAGTGCACATAATTCAATATTTGCTATTGTTTCAGATACAGATGTCTCAAACATGCTTCTTTGTTCAGAGATATCCAAACCTTAGGATTGGGTATAATGGCATTTACTGTAAACTTGCAAGCAGATTAATGTCTGCTCAGGAATGTATCTAAGCATTGTTTTGCAAGCAACTCTATGTGCAGAATTTTTGTTTTCTCAAGAGAGAAATGTGCAAACATGCAGTCTAGGTAAGAATAATTAAACCCTTTATGTCTGTTTCTATTTTAAAAGTTCTTCAGTGCTATTGCAGTGGCTACAAGGGCAAAGCTGCTTTTGCTACAGAACATATCTAAATGGAAATAGAGATAGTTACAAGTATGGGTACTGTGCTGCAGATGGTCTGGTCAGAATAATAGCTTTAATATGAGAATGCGTGCTTTCTCAACAGCTCCTGCTTTATTTTTGGTACCTGACAAGGACTCTAGGCATTAAGAATAAATTCCTTTTTCTATCCAAAAACACTATTCAAATGAAAATTGCAACTTAGGCACAACAGCTATGATTTAAAATAATCTGAGCCAATTCTAAGAGGAGAATCTGTCCTTAATAAAACATTGATCGTAGTCTTATTTGTCACCCCTAATGCGGTGTTTCTTACAAAGCAAGAACTGTCTCCAGAAGGTCTGGAGGTTTAGGCAATAAAGCAGGATGAGAAGGTTCCCTATTTTCCAGACTGAGTTTTGTGGGGGAAAATTGTATTAAGCCTACATTCAAACGGAAACTCAGCAGGAAGAAAGCAATGAAAATAAGCATCATTTTCAATCAGCTAAGACTTTTATAACTTTTTAATTTATTTTATTTTATTTTTAATGAGACTTGGTGGTAAATCTGCTAGGACTGAGAATTTGCAGTTTTCATAAAAAAAAAACAGGCTCTATTTTTTTTAATTCAATCTCTAAAGTGCTTTCAGTCCCTGGAGTGAGTTGAGACTGTTCATTGTAAGCAGGAGGTCTTTTGATTGCTATTTTTATCGTTCGGAGCAGGATGTCATGACAATCAGCATGATAGGTGGGCTCAGCACTGGGAGGATGATGACTTCCCTGAGCGGTTGTGGTGCCGGTCGTGTGCATCGAATGGCTGATAGCTTCCTGTTCCTTCCAGGCTATGGTATTGAGCTCTCTCTTCTGGTCAGTGCCTCACAAAGCCACAGCTACAGGATCTTGGAAGTAAACAAGGCAATGACATCTGCACACTGTGCACTCCTTGCCTCTCCATTTGCTCTCGCAGAGAAGTGCCCGGTGTCAGTGTAAGGCCCGGTGGTCTGAACACCCTTACGTCGCCAGGAGGTTTTCCGATTCACCTTAACATAGGTGTGTCACCTTGGTGCTCAGAGAATGACACAAGAAAAAATCACTGCCAGCTGAGATGCAGCTGAAATATTTGTGCCAGATCAGAGTGATTTTGGGACATTTAGGCAGGGTTTTTGGACAGATTGGCTCAACATGGGCCCCATTTACTTACTGGCAGGACAGGCTGGGCTCAGAGCAGGAGGCGTGGTCTCCCTTGACATCTCACGTTGTCCACAGGAAAATGACATCCACTTGAATTTTCTTCTTGTGAAGCGGTGTTGGCCAGAAGGCAAGGGATTGCTTCACCCCAAAACGAGTTTGAGCTCATCCCTCCCACCTTCCAGACGTTTGTCTAGGGTCTCATTGTAAGCTGGTATTTTCTGGATAGCTTTGTCTCAGCAGGTTCCACATTTGTCCATTTGTGAACAAATAAATGCCGTGCTCGAGTTCAAGCTTCCAAAGCTTGTCTGTGGGAGAAAAGCTACTCTTTCTTGCACACAAACACTTGGTTTGTGCTCTGGCACCACAGAGCAGGCAGGCTCTGTGGACCCCTCCACCAGTTTGTCAGTAGAACTCCCTGTTTCAGAGGATGCTATCGAGTAGCATAAACCTCCCATTGTTTGCACAACACCCTGGGTCAGTAGGGTTTTGGAAATCACATAGCATTTTTGTGAAAAACATATCAACATTTAATACTTCTTAATCATCTCTGTAAGTGAACAAAAGGACAGCATTTTGTAGATAAAAGTCTGGTGAATGGCATCTCTTTCTTGTTGGCTGCGAGAACAGATTTAACATTGCCTTTCATTAAGCTTTCACAGCACAGGTCTGTCACAGTAATGCCCAGTCATACTATGACCAAGATCGATTGTTCCAGGACTACAAGGTAGGAGCTGTTGCAAATACTTTGATCATTTCACTTCTCCACAGCATATACACAGCTTTTACGAAGGCTTTAGAAAATCCAGTATAAATAGTTTTAATCAAAGGAACATGGGTGAGAAAGTCAACCATGGTTATATATATGTGTGGGTGAGAACAGAAGTTTTGCACCTGGTATGGGAAGGCTTGTGCATTCGTATCACCCAGCCCATCTGTTTATCAATATTATGATCACTCGAGAAAAGCTCTGCATTTTAAAACCCTTAGTTTTGATTTTCATAGTTTTGTCAGCAATTTATATATGATTGGCAGAACTTTGGATATAAAAGCCTCCTTCAAGCACAGAAACATTAGGCTCAATCATGAGATTTTATAGCTACTGCATCTGGATCCATTTCACTTTGCTGCCGAATGCTGAAACGCTGAGGATTCCCACTTGCAACTTGCTCTGCTACCACGGTGTCTAAAAATAACTTACATAAAGAGCTATACCGTTTTTGGATACTTTGCTATACATTTTGTGTTAACCTGTCTCCACATATGGTCTTCCTGAGGAGCACAAATACTGCCAGATGTACAGTCGTGAATCCTGTATTTGCAAGACGGGTGCAAACAGCTGAATTAGCACCACTCAGTGCGTGAGCTGTGCTACCTGCTCCCGTGCACTCCTGGGGGGGAGTCGTACATGGTAGCCATAACTCCCTGAGTGGAATATCCTGATTTAGTCTTGACTCTTCCAAGTGATAGCAGAGGTTTGACACTGTGTGTCTGAGAGCACCCTTAATTATATTACTCTTCCTCTGCTCGCTACTGGTATAATGAAAATATTTTTTCATTTCAATGATTGAAGTCTATGTGACATCTAACCAGTGACTCAGACAATAAAACCGCTGGTCCTTTTATCTTTCCATTATTCCTTAAGCAATCTGATTCTGTATTTTTCATTTCATATGTACATTGGCTGAAAACCTTAACAATATTACAACTGTAAGTTTTATCTATTTTGTGAGGTAGATTGTTCTAGTGCCTTTCCAAATAATAGCTATTTCTCCTTCAGGTTCTTTGCTTGAAGACTTTAAAAGTCTTCATATATCTGCAATTACCATCTGTTAATCCAACAGTGTAATCAATCTAACACCTCCATTGTATTAGATTTTTTTTTGATGTTTTTTCTAATTTAATCTCATCTGAAAAATTTGAAATGTAGCTTTCAACTCCATCAGTCATGTCATTTGTATATATGATAGTACAGTGGAAAGATTGAGTTCAAAAGTTCAGGCACATAACTTTTTTCTAAGTTCTTGTTGGGTTACAGGTTATTTATCCTTTCTGTTTAGGCTTTCTCTTTAAAACCCTGTGAGTTACATTCGATGCCTTGAAATTCTGTCCTACCCTTTTTTTTTTTTTTTTTTTTTTTGTAAAAAAGCTTGGTTTTTTAGCCATAGTTTTTGGTGGGTTGTGTGTTTGATTATTATTTTTGTTGTTGTTTGTTTTGTTTTTCTCCAGAAAAATAACACAGGTTCAATTCTCAGAAATGTAATCTCTTATTTGGGAATAATGTGACATACCACATCATTATTTCTTCCTAGGGATGGTGTCTGGTTGCTTCCAAACTGATCTTCAGTATGGTTTGACTTCTTGCTTTAGAGAGGACTGAGCCATTTGGGACTGGGAGAAGGTCTCACAGGTGGGTCTGGAGTGGATTGGAACCATCTCAACCATAGACACAACCCTGTGGAGCACAACTGATACTGATTTTACTACCGAGCTGATAAAAAAATAGCCACATTTTAAAGCACAGAGTCTGAAAATTTTTGTGATTACAGCTTCTGAAATCCACAGCAACATTAGCATTAAAATTGTCATAAATATATTTCAAGACATCTTGGAAACAAGAAATTCCAGTACATAGGTCAACCAAAGACTTGGGTCAGTTGGAATCTTTCCGTAAACTTCTCTCAGTTTTGGATCAAGTCTTGGAAAAGGTGGATAGAAGTAACTGAGGTCTCTGGTCATAATGGTCACCAGGCCTATTTGGGTAACAAGCCAGGACAGAACAAAGCAAGGCAAAATTGTCTATCTTCTTCTCCCTCCAATGTTGTGTAGATAGGTAGATGTATTTGTTTTAAAGTATTTCTGTAGTGTTCAGAGCACGTGGTATTCTTATATCCTGCCATTCTGTCACCAGAATATTCACCTTCAGGTCTGTGAACCTAAAAATGTTCAAATGGAGATTTTTATAATTATTAGATTTTTTGAAGAATTTAACATAATTAAATGGTGTCTGTTGTCTATCTTTTACTTTAGTTTCTTCATCTGAAATCAAGTTTCTTTTTCTAAGGCCAGCTCGCTGCTGCCCATAGAGAGTCTACACGTGCTTGGGAGGAAACGTCTGTTCACACGTTTGGATCAATACTGTGTTTCCCTGGACATCCCTGAGCCCCTTTCATCTGCAGGTACTGCAGCAGTCTCACACCGGGTGCTTGACTGGAGGCCTGTGGATGCTTACACATTGCTTGTTACTTCTTCCCAGCTTTGTAAAGAAAGACCAATTGGTCAGATTAAAGTTTGGCTAAGATCACATAACTTCAGCCAGAAAAGCGATGATATTCATGTTCCACTTCCTGGGAGCAGCTGGGAATGCCTGTTTGAACAGAAAATACTGTCTGTGCAAAAGCCACCTCCTGCATGGGCTGGCTGGGAGCTATTGAAGCTATCAAATGCCTGCAGCAAGAGGGGAGGAGGGAGGAGGAGAGGCGTGCTGCCGGCTTTTGGCTGACCAGCTGGCATAAGAGCTGCCTTGTTTGCGGGAGAGGTCTGGGGAAAAGGAAGGGTGGAAAAGAGACCCCTAAGCTGCTGAGAAACTGAGACTATGTTTGATAGGGTACACATTAAAGGCTATGTCTCTACGTTCCCTCTGGTTTTGTTGAAGTCACTGGAACCTCTCAAGGACCCAGCTGGCTGCCTAGGCACAACTGATTGCAGAATTGAACCCAGATAACTGTATCTGAAATTATCTTTAAAATGGTTAAAACATTTTTTGAATGTCGATCATGTGAGGAGAAATCTGTTATCTTTATCAAATCTATTCTTTGTATGATCCTGTGCTCAGAAGAGTCCTTGTTATACTTTTCTTTGTACTGTTCATACCATCGAGGTAACTTATCATTGTTGCACAAGAAAAAGAAACATATCAAATGAAAAAAATCAGTTTTATAGTTGGCAAATGCCTGTATTTTGTCTTTGTATGATATGTTGTCATTCATCATCTAACCTTGGGGAAATCATGGGCACTCTAACAATGTAAGAGGCCAATAAAAAAGAAAATGATTTCAGTAAAATTGTAGCTGGGGATATGTAAAAGAGAAAAGCCCCTGGGTAATAAAAATTACCCATGCATAATGTCTGTGAATGTATCAAGCAGGCGTGCTGTAAACAATGTGCTGCATCAACTCAGCTACAGGATGTCCCTGTCACCAGGCTTGGGCTTTCAATGGTGAAGGGAGAAGAAGAGGAGAGTCAGGAGAAGAAGAGGTCAAGCCCAAAGCAAAGGACTAAGAAGCCACGTACTTGGTAAGTGCTCATGTGTCTTTACCTATCTCTTTTCCTTCTTTGTTAGAGCTGTCTCCTTTGATCTTGCCTTTCTCATTATTGCCTCTGCTACAGAATTTGGGCTCAGTTCCAAGGTCGAGGTCTGCTCCTGCTGAACATCTCCCATATCTTTCCCTTGTTAGTCAGGCTGTCTCATTAGAGTCTGGCAGGCTTGCAGGGTGCCTGTAGCAATGGTATTTCTCACTCTTTCTTCGGTGTACTACTGTGACTGCTTTCCAATTGATATTTGGATAATATTTTCTACTGTCATCCCCTTTGGGTTTGGTTGGCATAGCTTTAGGAGGCTTCTTAATGTCCAGATCTTTAGCCTTCACTGTACTTATTTGAAGACCTAGCCCTGATCCATGCCTTAGTAATGACCCATGGTCCTGAATACTTTGAACGAGGCAGTCTTTTACAAGAAACTGCTTTTATCAGCAAGTCCTGTTCTCACAGACTGCTGTCTCAGCAGTGCTGCTTGTGGTGGAGGTTTAAAGTGTACTAGATGTTTTCATTTTATATTTTACATTTTTGTTTATTGCACTTTTTAAATGTGCTGACTCTCACACTAGTGAGAAGAATAAATCTAGGAATAAATCTGATATTAGGGTTAGGTCAATAGGTTAGTTAAGTGGGACTGTGTCCTTCCTCATAGCCAGAAGTTACCATACAATGAGCATTTGACTGCCTTGGGCAATTAATTGCCTATCCTGCTTGTCTGACCAGCTCCTAACAAGCAAAAGTGACATGTATAAAACAAGTCATTGTTGATACAAAATTATTACAAATAAAGGGTGTTTTTTTTTTCCTGCCAGCTACTCCCAGTGATGTGGGAAATGTCCCTGACCTTTGACTCTAAAGTTAAGAAAGTCTTCCAGAAGCAGTCAGTCAGAGCTCTCATAGCACATAAAGTTCTCTGCAGATAAACAAGTCCAGACATAATCCCTCCTTCTCTTCTGCTGCACATTACCCCAGTGACTCTTTATTAATAGGAGTCTCCTTCTTTTCCATGTGACATTTTCCATTTGCAGTGACATAAAGGATGCACAGTGAGGGCTGGACCCCTCCCCACAGCCACTGCGTTTTTTGGCTCGCTGCCTCCCTGTTGTCCACCACTGCAGATTTAAGATCCTTGTCTCCATCTCTGTAGACTGTCACAGCTCTTATTGTGAGCTACTGTGAGTTTTCTCTGTGAATCAAACTGCTGCTGAATCAAGTCCTTTGTATCTCCTTATTCTGGTTTTAAAAGGGTTTTACTAATCCTGTTGGCACAAATGTTCAAGCCAAAAAGCTGGGTAAATGAATCCATGATGAGCTTGGTGCTGCTGTAGCTGACTTCCTCTGGTACAAAGCTAGGTGGTTTCAAATTAGCTGGGGTGTCAATACGTTCCACCGCAGTCATTTCTGCGCCTGAAGCAGAGACGTGCCCAAAGAGTCTAAATTAGTAACAACTTCACTGATTTTATTCCAGCTGCACCAGCTGTTTGTTTATGTAGATAGCCAAACAGCAAACACCCACAGAGCTGTTAGCTCTGCAAATCTTCAGTAAGTATTTCCTAAACTACTGCTGACAAATTTCTGACGAGACCTTACTCGCTGCAAAATCTATTGGGTGTTGTCAAAGCAGCATTAGTCAGCCTGTCATCGGGCAGGCGTTGCGGGTGTGACTCAGGGATTTGCATTGCCATAGTCAGTGCGGAACCGCCGCGCTGGGAAAACCTCCCACAGGGCCCGAGCCTCGCTGAGGTGGGGGACCCTGCTGAAGTGCCCAGAGCTGTGATTTCAGAAAGAGGCCTGAGCCTGGAGAAGTTTCTCCTTCTCTCCCCCCCCCCCCCCCCCCCGCCTTTTTATTTTTTTTTTAATCTGGAAACAAGTGAAACTCACCTCTTTTCAGTCTTGGGACAGCAGCAAATGCTGTTGCTTTTCTGCCCCTGCTCAACAGAACGCAAAGGGGCAGAGCGGTGGGAAGAAAGGGCTGCCGCACAGTTAAGGCGTGCAAATAGTAACAAGTGAAACAACACATAAAATCAGGTCCTAAATTAAAACAGCTGTGGCACATTTAGTGGTGGAGCTTTTCTGGTTTACACGTGCTTTATATGCCCTGGTCCTCTGTAAGCCCCCAGGTAGTTCCACTGGACGGGGAGCTGGCTGGGGGGAGCGCAGGCCGCACGCGGGGTGAGGCCTACACTTCGCTCACTGCTCCTTGGCATCTCCCCGGGTTCTGAAACTCAGTAAGAACCCATGTTATTTTCTGAAGCCAAATTCTTTATCTCTGACCCTAGTGTGATGCCAGCCTGGACTACAGGAGTCATTGCTGTCAACAGTAATGGTAGCAAAAAAATTACCACATCTTCTGAAAATGAAAACAAAACAAAAAAAAATCACCTCTCCTGCCAGCGTAAAAAGCAAGGACACCAGGCAACAGTTCAAACAGAGCCCCCGCATACAAACAAACAAAGATGCCTGTCAGGGCTTAAGGGGAAAAAAATGGCACAGCTGTAGCACCACATTAGCGAAATTGTATGAGCCTTTTTATTTTCAAGGATGCAGACAGATGCCACCTGAAATATAGGATGCTTGGAAGTACCACACACACATACACACATGCACACAATTAAACCACACACGTTCTTTGAGCTTCCTTTCTGACTCTCCTTAGCACAGATTGCTTTAACACTGCAAATGCTGATACAAACCAAGTGAAACTGTTCTCACAGTAGCTTAAACTTGTACAGAACTAAAGGATAGTTTAGCAAAACAGAGTTTTTGAGACAGCAAATAACCTTCTCTGAGAAATTACTGTTATGTTTGTGACTGTAAAGTTAAAACCAGACAATTATACCTGAAATTAGAGGCTAGCCAGCAAAGGAAGGTGACTGTGGTTATTATGTTTGATGCCCAAGTTGAATCTCATTGAGCCTAATTTTCATGCAGATATTTGTAAATATTTGTGCCCAGAAGTCGTGCAGGGAGGTTGCCAGCGAGAGCAGCAGCTGTGCCCAGAACCCAGCAGGTCCGCTTTCTGGAAAGGAAGGCTGTGTCTCTGAAGTAAACCCAGTCTTGCACTCTGATCAAACTGATGCTCTTTGAAAAATGTCTCTAAATATGACCCGTTTTTAAAATAAATGCTAGTCAGTTGATTCATTAAAAGGCGAAGAGACATATCACATCCTCAGTACAGATAGGAGGCTGCTTTGTACATTTGGCACAGCTTCCACTGCCGGGAAGAAAGGCTATATTTTGTCTTTTGCAATTGTCTAAAATACCATTTTTTACAGTTCAAAAGATAATTGAATTCTCTGATTCATGTTTTTTATCTTCTCTGTCCTCTAGCATATTCTTGCCCAATCTCCTCCATTCCCACCTCAGCTGCCATGTTAGAGCTTTCTCATGGGAATGGGCTTTGGATAACGGGGAACGTAATTGGGCTGACCAAACTGAAACATTGCTGTAGTCACAGGGCATAAAATATGATTAGATAATCCGATAGGCCAATTGCTTAGCACTTTATTTTTAAATTGAATCCAAGAGCCAGCTGGGTTGAATTTTCAGTCCAATGAAGAGGAGATTAGATGAGCCATTTCTATGAATAGGAAGTCGTAGATCTCATCTTCTGTGGTTGGTGCTGAAGACGAGCCCTTGTTTTCACTTTGGGGCAGGAGCACCGGTGACTTTTGGCCAGAAACAGCTGCACGAAGGAGTTTGTGCGCTGTGGCAGACGTGTCCCCAGCAGCACTGCTGTCCGTCTGCTGTTGCAGCCCCACTGTTGCTGCATGATGGAACAGTGTAAAACGGGCAGAGCTGAAGAAAGGGCTGTTTCAGTCATTAGAGGGCAGTATCAGAAGAAGCAGGTCTTTCTTTTCTAGCAAGGAGGGTAGGGCTGATTCATGTAGAAAAAGGAAATATCATCCGTGCAAAGCCTGGATGAACGTATTCACTCATTCAGATTAGCTGCCTCTCTTCACAGTCGGCTCTAATTTGTGCAAGAGAAAGCAATTTCTTCATCATCAACAAATGTAAATCTTGATAAAAAACCAGTAGCTTAAAATTTTAATGCAAGACCTCAGAGTGGAAAATACTTTCCATATAAACAATAAATAATTAAAGAGGATTTTCTGACAAAAATGTGGAAAATCTGACTTGAAATCAGTGTGAAGATATGAATCATAATGTACAAAAGCCTGAAGGCATTAATCTTTTGAGAAAATATTTACAAAAGCATCTTATAAGCTTGTTTGGGGATTTGTTGTGCACTAGGTGGAGAGTATATTATGCAGACTAATTAAAGAAAAATTAAAATTAGTAAACATGTTCTGTATTCTGACTGTACAATATATTGCTAGGGTTCAGGTAAATTTGTGGTAGCAAAAGGAACTTGTGTGGGAAATGATACTTTCTCATTGTACAATTGGTCAGATGCTCACAAATGCAGGCTAGAGCAATTTTTCTGTCACATGGTGCTTTAACTTCATCAGTTTCTTCCTCCACTAATACTGCAAGAGGTGGTGCAAAGCCCCTCTGCCTGCCACTAGTGCCACTTCGGGTTTGCCATTCACAATATAGCCAATTTACCACTTCTCTGCAGAAAAGGCTGTGCATTTGAAAATGACAAATGCTGAGGGAATAAATCATGAGGAATGTGAAATAACTTTTTTTCCCTCAGTTGTTTCCACAATAACATTTGTAATGTTGTTGGGGTAACAGCTGCAGTAATACTACATTCATGTCTCAAAAACAGTTTTGTAAAATGTCACTACATCCCTTTCTGTAAAATATATACTTACTTAGAATAAACAGAAACGTCCATACTAATTAGCAACAATTTAAAAAAAAAATTACAGGATAGTGGCTTACCTCTTACACCTGGCAACTGACCATTACTGACCTGCGCTGACATCATGCAGCACGTTTTTATGTAGGATAAGGGAACACAGCTTAGGAAAACAAAGGAGACAGCTCAGGAAACATGGATCTGTGCACCTTGCAAAGGGCACAGAGATGAGTGTAATCTATGTGTCCATGGCTATGGGTTAGCAAAAAAGCCAATATGTGAACAGACTGAAAATCGTTGAGAAGTCTCCTTTTATTGAAGCAAAACAATATGTGGCAATACACAAAAACTGATTCTTCAAAGCTGTCAGAGATTTGGAGGAACATTACAGAGATCATCACATGGGCCACCAATTCCTACGAAAACAAACAAAAAACAACAATAAACAACTGAGCCCCCCACTGAAAAGAACTCTTCCAAGCATTTTTGCTAGAGCTGTTGTAATACATGTTTTATGAGAGAAGGGTTCCTGTGGCAGCAACTTACAAATACAGTGGACAAAATGATTTAAGTGGAACATTGACAGTCTATACTAAGGAGCTGCCAAAAAAAAATCCCTACCCAAAAATAAAATTATAAAAATTTATAAAAAGCAGTTAACAGACTGAGAAGTTACCTTAGAGTCTCCAAACCTTGATGGGTGCATTTTGATCATAGTAGATTTTCTTACAATGAAGTGAAAGTCAATGGGGAGAGTAATGAGGCAGTATAATGCTTTACCTTTCTTGTCTTTTATAATAATTTAGTTCAAGCAGGCTTTGGGAAAATCACACTTTTATTTCAAGATCCCCAAAAAAATCAATACAGTAGTATACATTTAGTGCTTGAGGGAAAATCTACTCAACATTGTTTCATGATGAAAATGCCAAAGGCAGATGCTTTTCTTCAGTCTGTTACTTTGAAGGGACAAAGATTCAGTTACCCTTTTCATACAGGGTAACTGAAGCTATGAATGCACACATTGACACTGCTGAGACAATAAGGTGAACTCTAAGATTTATTCTGCCTGGACAGCAGAATAAAAACTTAAAATACACAGGAATGAAGAACAATTCACAGAAAAATGAAAAATCCTGGTACCAATTTATCAGTGCTGGTTTCAGAGTGGCAGATGCAGGAGTGCAGAGTGTGCAGAAGAAAGAGAGGAGCAGCGTGGAGTGCAAACTGCTCAGGAGCTGGGAGGAGACGCACAGCTGAGTCTCAGAGGTGAGGGAGAGGAAATTTTCCTAGTGATCCTTGGGGACTCTGCAGCTTTATGTAATTCAGAAAGATGCTGCCTGGACTCAGAGCAGAGCAGCTGTTCCTCCCCCATCACCTATGCAAGGAGACGATGGACCAGGGCATGCTCATGTTCAACTCTTTTTTTGCTTTGCTTTGTCTCATTCCGCAGATCTGAATTGTCCCTATTTAAGAAGTACATTGTTCTACTCAGTGTTTGAATAACAGTTGAAGAGAGAACCCCCACCATGCCTTTGATATGACTACCAGGCAGATTTACCTCAAAAATCTGGCCAGTGCTAAATCCAACTACATGTTCCAGTGTTGGAGCTCTTGTACACCCAAACTGCTACAATGGCAATTTTGAAGACACCAAAAATGCAAAATCAGGCCTTCAACTTGAGAGAGGATGATCTTTACCATGGAGGTAAATGCTATTGGGAGGTAAGTGTCAGTAATGGCTGAATCTTGTTATAGAGGGAAATGCTCTAAACTAGTCTCTAAGATATTAAGGTTGCATTATCTCAGTTGCAGAGTCGAATGCAGTGCAAAGAGAAAATCAGAATCACCTGTGTGTGCAATAAAGCTGGTTGTGCCTTCAGTTTGGCTGCCAGTATAATTTCTGTGGTTGGGATTTCAACTGGCTACCTGTATAGCCATCTTGCAAATGAGTTTAATTTGCATATATTGCAGGAATTTCACTCATTCAAGTCCTGAGACACAAGAACAGGATGTCTTAGGTAATAAACAACATAAAGTAGTGTTTTTTTGTTATTTTGTTTTTGTTTTTTCCCTTTGGAATGAAGAAATAGAGTCTTAGTTTCTTCTGAGATTTAATACAACGCAGGTAACTCTTCTAACTCTCATCAATTGTTTTTGGAAAGAGGTTAAAATGACAAGGGTAAGAGATGAGGAAATTAAAATAAACTGGAGTAAGAGACCCAGAAAACCTGTTTTAGAGAACAGATACTACAAGACAGGAGACCTTTTCTCTAAGGAGGGCAAGAATGTCAGAAGCCATTAATAACAGTATTTGGAAGAGTATACCGAAGATTTTTTTTCTCTATACTTGTGACAGGAAAAGAAAGAAAGGCAAAGTGAGCTTCCCTGCCTCCTCCCACTAACTCTGCTCAAGTCTAAGCAGAAAGCATCATCACTAGGGACTCAAAGCACTGCAATATTTTACTCCAGTTTACATTAAAAAACGTTTTCATTCTTTGAGTAAACAGGAGGAAGTCCCATGCAACTCAACAGCTTATCAATAAGAATGTCTAAAGAGGGTATTGGTCTGTTAATCTGGGCCCCCAAAAAGTATTTTTCTATTGTCAAATGAGCAGTCCAGGGAAGAAATTTCAGATTCTTGAATTATATATTTTGTAGCAAATGTGACCCTTGGGTAAAAAAATATAAAGAGCTTGAGGATGACTAGGTGACTTCCAGTTTTCTTAATATGTATGCTCCTCTCCAGACTTTCTGAAATCAGTCTTTCCCTTTGATTGCCCTTCAGCTTTCACACACCACTTCAGAACCAGCTGTGGAGCAGTTGCAGTTTTCTCCCCAAATTTGACCATCAAAAAGGCATTTAATTATGCACATTTCTTAATAATACTGCACAATTTTGTTATAACAAACATTAACTTCATCTGCAACCTTCATACTTCTTGACTTTTGTCAGCCTCTTCTTGCCGATAACTAGTGGTAGGACTAGAGGGAATGGCCTCAAGTTGCAGTTGTGTCTGAAAATGCTGAGGTAGTTTTGTAAGCGTCACCTCATGTATTATTTTCTTTTATAAGAAGCACCAGTTAAAACAATCAGTTTCCAGAGGTAAAAGCTGGAAATAGGACCTTTTAAAGGGATTGCTTGCTTTCACAAATGAGTTTACAGTTGCTCAAAAAATTAATTTATCATGCCATGGTGCTCTAATCCCTGCATGAGATGCTTTCTGCTTGCTTTTAGGAAGTGTTTTGAAGGTGTTTTGACTTGGATTTGAGGTGTTTAACAACAATCATCAGCATGGTCCACTGCAGCCAATACCAGTCCTTTGGTATTTGGTACACTGAGCTGACTTTTGCTTCTATCCACACCGATTTCTTCAGAACCTGAGTTGGTTTGTTCTTGCTTCAACAAGGAACCAACAATTCATGTGCTAGAGCCAATGCTAGGGCTGATACATGGTCAATAACTGCCGTGCACAGCAAAAGAAAATACTCAGAAGCATAAACTACTGGATAAAGAACGAGAGAGAAGAGTTCTGCTGTGCGACCTGAATACTTTCCATAGCTGGACTGTGCCTCAGTAAAATAGTGATAAGTACTAGTCTGAGCTGGCAGCTTCTCTTGCATACCGCTGCCCTTCACTCTTTGCAAGGAGAAACACAATTTTGAGTTATCGCTCTACTGCTGATGAGCAATGCCTTTTCACTATAGGTCTGACATTGATATCAGAAGAAAGTATTGTGATACAGCAAAGTATTTGGGTAAAGCACTTTGGAAGGACTGTTTCCACGCCAAGTGCTTCGCAAAGAGACAGAAGAGCAGAGCCTGACTAGGCAGCCATGCTGCTGCAGAGCCAGGCTGGTGTTGGAGAAGTGCTGCTAATCTTTGTGAACATTGGGCATGATTTGGTCAATAATACATTCAGCATTGCAATACTACCTTGGCATCCACAGATACGGATCCATTTTATAGATGCACAGTGAAATGGCAGGGAAGGAGGTGATAGTGATGGATTTCTTCCCGTGCAGAGACATAGTCCAGCACAGATCCAAGTGCTGCTGCTATATGGGGTCCTGCTCAGATGAGCAGGTACTCAGGGCCATGTCCACTGCCAGTGCTGGGACTCACTCCAACCAATAGCTGTACCTAAGCAAAATAGGTTTGGGACTAACTCTACACAGATAATAAATGAAACTTCTCACCTATTTTGACACTGAATATGAAAAATATGTAAAATAGTATGTGAGTGTCTTTTTCTATTAATATGAAAAAAATGAAACAGCTAATTTGAAGAAAAGTAAACGAATCACACTGTGTTAAGGGATTCAGGAATGTCACAGTTCTTCACGTGATCACTAGTCAGCAATTGTTTATTATAGAATCACAGAATCGTTAAGGTTGGAAAAGACCTTCAAGATCATCCGGTCCAACCATCACCCTACTACCAATGCGTACTGGGTCTGGCTGGGATGGAGTCAACTTTCCCTGCAGCAGCCCATACACCACCGAACCATGTCCGTAAGCACCACGTCCAACCTTTCCTTGAACACCCCCAGTGACAGTGATGCCACCACCTGCTGGGCAACCCGTCCCAATGCCTGACTGCTCTTTCTGAGAAGAAATGTCTCCTCATTTCTAACCTAGACTTCCCCTGCCACAACTTGAGGCCATTCCCTCTAGTCCTATTGCTAGTTATGTGTGAGAAGAGGCCGACCCTCAGCTCCCCACAGCTGACTTGTAGGTAGCTGCAGAGAGCAATGAGGTCTCCCCTGAGCCTCCTCTTCTCCAGACCAAACACCCCCAGTTCCCTCAGCCGCTCCTCACAGGACTTGTGCTCCAGGCAGCAGCACCCTGAGACTAGAGAGGACCGTACCACCTGCATTTTTTTATTTTTTTAATATTTGTTTTTCCAGTTTCTGTCACTCCACAGCGCCTCGCTCCCCTTCACGCTCCCTCCGACCCCGTCCCTCCCCGGCTCCCCGTTCCCCGCCCCTGCGCCGAGCAGCCCGCCCGGCCTGCGGCCCGGCCCCGCCGCCACGTGACGGGCGGAGGGCGGCGAGGCAACATGGCCGCGGCGGGGTAAGCTCCGCTCCGCTCCGCGGCCGCGGTACCGGCGCCAAGCCTCGGCCGCCCGCCCGCACCCCCTGTGGTGGCCCGGCCCTGCCGGGGCGAGGGCGGCGGGGAGGAGCCGCGGGGGGGCCCTGGGGGTCGGGGGTGGCGGCGGGATGATGGTGGAGATGGCGGCGGCGGCTCCGGGCGGCTCGCGGTGCAGCCTGTCGCCTGTCGCGACAGCCCTGGGTGACAGCAGCCCGTGTGTTGCGGCAGAGCCGTCGGGGGTGCCGCGGGTCGCGGCGGTGCCCGGTCCTTGCTGGCTGCACTCATAGAGCCTCCCTGCCCCGTCTGTTGGGAGGTGATGCAGGCGGGCAGGCACAGGCTGGTAGCACAAGGGCTCGATTCTTTTTTTTTACGGCCGAACTCTGCCGTTTTTCCAGTGCTTGGAGAGTTTGTGACAGGTCCTAGCGCTGACATTCCTTGCCAGGTCCAGCTGATAGCGAAGCTACGCCACAAGTGAAGGAGCGGATAGGATATGGGACGGGACAGCGACTTAAAACTGCTGAGGTAGTTACAAGAAGTGCTTAGCTGGCAGTGAGGGACACGTCCAGTTTGTGCCATAAAGGCAGCAGTTGCTTTCACTGTTTCCCTTGCATAGCATAGTTGCTAGTGCTGCTGTTAGTGTAGGCCTCTTGATGTGCTGTGGAAACAGCATCAAAAATTGGCTAGAACTCAAGCTGATGGTGATGATTCTGTCTGTTGCTCAAAACAAATAAATAAGGCCCAGCTAACAGATAACTTCTGGAAGAATAGTTTCAGAGTTTCTTAGCTTTATTAAAATCTGGATCCTGTCTTCATGGCCTTGGTAGAACAGATGTGACAGACCAGAAATTTTCTTCTGAAAACCAGAGGTGCTCAAAAACAGACATAAAATGGAATTCCTGGTTGTTACATCAAAACAAAACCAAACATTAGATGGATCATACCATAACAAAGTATCTCTCTGAAAATATAAAAATTCTGAAATAAACCTTGAAAATGGACATTTCCAAGCGCAAGAAAAATATCCTTTAAAGAAACAGATGCAGTTTAATGTTCTTAGGTACACTTTACTTTGAGTATGGTAAAATAAAAGAACTCTTGTGTGGGCTTAGGCCTAAATGATCATAAAAATTGTATGTGACAGGCAGCAGGGAAACTGCCAGCTGCTGTGGGAGGCCTTTCCAGACTGAGTAATGGCCGAGTTCTGGTACCAGGGTAGTAAAATGAGGAAGCTGAACTTCAAGTGTCCTCTCCTGGTCTTGCAAGTAGCCATTTCTAACACTGACTATTGCTTATTTGCGGAAGTTTGCATAGGTTCAAAGATGTATGTGCCACAAAGCAGTGCTTACTTTAAATACTCTTCATTACAAATTATCATATATATAGTTCTGTGTTACAGTTCTGAGTTGAGTTTGTGGCTGTAGACTCCAGGCTCCCTGTGCTAATGGAAGAATCAGACCTCAAAGGAGCAGCCAGGGTATCGGAGCTAGCCAAGTTCTGGTATTTTTATGTCTTGTGTGATGTAAAGTAGGTGAGTGATCAGAGATCACAGACCAAAACTGAATGCTTCCAGTTCCTTCTTGAGAAGGAACTTTGTGATAGTATTGTTAGGTGGCGAATTCACAGAGAGCTTTGTGTTGATCCAATTGTGTGTGTATTTCCAGGATTGATACACGTTAGGCAGTCATATACGTGCACCCACTCAATTTACTGTATGTGACATTGCAGTGAATTATATTTGAAACTGAAGTGCTAAATAATTATCATGGCTATACTGCATAGACACAGCATTTTGAAATGGCTGGACTGGAAGAAATAGAGAAAAAAAGAATAGGCTGGTAGTAACCTACTTACCTGTTGTGTATGGCTTGCCAATAGAGCAATGGTCACAACCGAGGGTGGTTACACAGCCAGTCCCGTGTTTGAAGACATTTACTGTGATCTTGACTAGTGAGAGAGTTCTCTTTCCAAATCACTGCTGGCAATAGAAAAGCAGGTATGTAGCTGTGCTCTTTTTCTTTAGACTTAAACACCTGTGTAGGTGCTAGTGTCTGACAAAACTCTCTGCATAAATTGTGGAAAGCTGGTGCTAGGGCCACGCGTACAGAATGAGTCAACCTCTGCAGGCAGAGCAAAGCAGCACACCTTTGGGTGTCTTACTGTGGTGTTATTCCACCCGTTTAGTGAGGTTGCCATTGGTTTGGTGTCCAAGTGGATGCAGGAAGGAAGACTTGGAGGAAGCAAACGTCTTAGTCTGTTCTTCCCTGAAAGCCACATGCTTTTCTCTACAGATTCTCACTTGTGAAAGTAGACCTGTTGCCTGGCAAGTCTGTACAATCCAAGGCTTTAATTCACATATGAGCAGAGAACCCCAGCTGCTAAGCAGTATTTGCAAGGATGTTCAGCCCAGCCCTCCTGTGTCCTTCAAACCTTGCTGTGGGATCTGACACATGCAGCAATTGTGATTGTTACTGCAACCTTAAGATAGAGACCAAGGCCGTGCCTGTGACAAAACTGTGCAAATCTAAAACAACTGTATACAATCAAATGATTAACGTTGTGGCATCAAACTTAAGCAGGGAGAGTAGGATCTGGTATATACATACAAGGAAAACTCCCTTTTTTGCCATGGGGTTAGCTAAAATGTGCAGAAGAGCGATAATTTTACATCGTAAAGCATTTCAGCCTGAGTGTTAAGATCACACTAAAAGATAGTTTTGAAGTGGTTCAGGGAGACTACGAGTAAGAATTCCTGCCTGACATTATTTCTCCTTTAGTCTCATTTTGGTTGTTGAAGGTTTTAAGTGCAGTAAAAGCATTAACAGTAAACTTATCAGAGATGAAAATGCGTGTGTGTAGCAGTGTCGTATCAGCTCTGGGTTGTAGGCGTACGCCTAGCGGAGGAGGGAGGTCAGAGCCTGTTTTTTTTCCAGAGCAAAAAAACCTGTGAAGACAGTAAAATTACAGTGGAAGTGTCTTTTGTTCTGTCTTCTGAAGCAAAACATAAAAAAGATTGTGCTATAACCTCCGCCCTTTTTTTGGTTTTATTTTCTTATTAGCAGATAAAAAGATCTGAGAGTAACCTATGGCATAAGGGTATCAGATTATGTTCTCTCATTCCTTTTATATTTGCAGTAAGGTGAGCATCTGATTTCCAGTCCCCTGCATGGAGATACTCCAGGGGATGAGCTTGCTTGGATAACAGTTTTCAACATCTTCTGCAGTGCCAAGTTGCTGAGCCACCGCTTTGCACCTGAAAAGTCTTGCCCTTAATTTGTTTAAGGTGTACTATCTGATTTTAAATTTTCAGTAGTTTTTGCTAGGATTGTTTGAACTCGCTTCATTCTTCCAAGAGGCCAGGGTATTCCAAAATGAAAGCTTATGCTGTGCTTCCATGCTATGCTAATGTGCCTCAATAGGTAGTCTGCAGCCCTTGTAATTATCGCCTGCCATGTTGCTGGGTTATCAGGTGTGTGGGGGAAGTAATAAAAATAAATACATTTGGGTTTTGTGCACCATCAGCTGAACTCCTAGGCAGACAGTTTGAAAATTGGATTAGTAAGAGCAATCTTTCACCTTCTAAAATTACTTACACTGTTATATAAAGTAGTTATAAACAAGTAAAATAAAATATTTTATTAGCTCTTTTATGCTGTGTCTGCAGTATGAAATTATAAGGTTTACATTTCTGATGCTGATAAAGCCTTTCAGGAGATTATTTCATGCAGCTATAAATCAAAGGTTACTTTTCAGATTGCCTCTGAAAACTATATAGTAATTAAGGTATGGAGCTCTGCATCTCTAAGGTTAAGTCCGGTCTGTCATTTTAGCACACTAACAGTTTAATTGTAGCTTTCTATCATCTCATCCAGAAGCATTATCTGATAAAAAAACGACTGTCCAGCCATTCAGAAGAATGTCTTCAATAAACTGAGAGAAGCAGAGATGGAGGAGCAAATTGGACTTAAAGCATAGGTTTTATTGATAAAATAGTGTTCATCTGTAACACTGAAGCTTCAAAGTACAACTCTGTTATGTTAAACATGAAGGAAGGGAAAAAAAAAAGGGAATACTCTTAGATTTTCTCCTTGTCCAATTAAAAAAAACATCCTGCACCAAGCCCTAGGCTGCTCCTATAGTTAAGCTACAAAATGTGCAAGTGTGGACCTATAACAAACGTGAATGAATCAGTAATATATTTTTGTAGTATTTTAAACACCTTAGTTACTTAATAAACCTTTTATTTTAAAAACAAGCTGTTTACCTTTAAACTACGTTCTCCAGACAGCCTCTGTTGAGTACAATCTTAGAGGAACTTCGTAGGCTCTGGGCCCAGGTTGTGCTGCCAGAGCGAGGTAGTGCTGTACGGCAGGAGGTCGCTGATACCTGGGGCATGCTCCCATTGGACGTATGTATGAGCTCACTCGCTCACTGAAGCTGCTTCTGTGCGTGCAAGAGTAAACGTATGTACAGATACAGCACATTCACAGATACTGCGCGAGCGTGGGGAACTCACCCCATGCCTGCTGACTGCTATCTTCTCTCTGAGGTCCCTGTGTCAGCTACTCCAGCGCTTGCTTCCCAGAGGGCCTTGATGAAGTTTTGCCAGACAGTGTAGCCTTTCACTTCAGTTTTCAGTAATGCAGAACTCACTTTCTTCCCTCTTGTTTTGCCTTTATTCAGCAGAATTAGGCTGTCACTGCTGTCTGCGTCTACTTTTCATGTTACTTTACATAGAGAAAGGTAATGTGATATGCTGTGGGCCATAGCTCCAGCCAGTTGTATCCGCTGTTGCCATCTTTTTCCTTTGGTACTAGTGTGAGCAATGTCTAATTGTAGCCAGAGAGCACTGGTTGTATGCAGCATCTCTTCCCCTGGAGTGATAAGTGTCTTGTTTGTTGAGTTGCATTAAACTTACTTTTTTCTACTAAAGTAACAAGCACTGTGTGTCTGAATTGTGCCACCCACTGTCTGTCTTCCATTAACTGCCAATTAAAAAAAATCTCTTCTAGACCTTCTTTTTGGCTGGGGAATGAGACCCTGAAAGTGCCTGTAGCACTCTTTGCCTTGAATAGAAGACGGCTGTGTGATCGCCTGAGACAGAATAAGGATGTCCAGAAGAACTCAATTGTTCTGCTGCAGGGTGGAGAAGAAACCCAGAGATATTGCACTGATACTGGTATCGTGTTTCGCCAGGTAAGGGTTGAATCAGAGCTTCAAATCAAATTAAGTAACCACCTCTAACTGCATGAATTTTTAAACCATTTTTAATTATTCTTCCTTTATCTCAGATGTGTCTGTTGCTTTGCTTCACTGAAATAAATTGATTTCTTTGTTACATCATTGCCTCTTCAGCTCTGGTTACTCTTATTCTATCAGTGCTTTCCTGTGTGGGCTCATGTGGCTTAAAGGGCCTAAACCAGTTCTTACCAATTGTTTAACAACAACATTTAACAAAATGAACATCATCATTTAACATAATATTAAAGGCAGCAACTGAATATGTCATATTTTTTTCAGTCTTGATTGTCACCAAAAAAAAAACCTTCTTTCTGTAATGAAACATGTTACAATGACCTAAACCAAATTAATTCATAGAAAAGTGTATTTAAAGTATATTCACTGTTTATAGATAGTGTATTCCACATACCAGGATGTATCTCAGAATTTACAATGTCTTCTCAGATTAGACACTTCCTTAAATACTCACATGTTCTCCTGTCACAGAGAGGACTTAATGACTTGTTAATGTCATGATGAACACATTATTAGTACAAATTCATTTTGTTTTATGAATTTAATTGAGCAGTTTTACATTTTGAAGAAACAAAACCAATAAATTCCTGTCTAGATAGTGTGCATCTTGATGTAGTTATTGGTCTGCGTTTAGAGATGAATGTTTCAGGGTATCAGAGTGAATGCCTGTCCTTACCAATATTCATCTTTGTATTTTTTGGTATTTTGTTGTTTGCATGTTTGTTTTTAAAATAACTCTTGGCTAAGAGCTGTTGAAGCTTCCTTTTTCTCTCTGGGAGACCGAGTCTTCACTTCAGGACCAACCCAGTGAATCTGCACTCTACTTTTGCCTTGTCTCATGTGACATGATTATTTCTTCCTGATACTACATTCCCTAATTCTAGACTGGAAGAATGTGTATTATTATGCTGAGTTGACTGTTTTTTATTTCTTATAGTAGCTTATTATCTCTGGTTATTTCCAGTTGCCAGCAGAAGAATTTATTAAAACCTAACACTAATCAGTCTGAAAAGCTTTAAACCTAAACCACTTCCTTTACTTCCCGAAACAAAATAGATCTCTTTCAGTATGTAGTGTAGTGTATTTTTAGAGTTGGTAGAAATGAGGGTTTACTTTTAAGAATATATTTTGTCTTAACCTAGGAATCTTACTTTCACTGGACTTTTGGAGTAACTGAAGCAGGCTGCTTTGGAGCAGTAGATGTTGATACTGGAAGATCCATGATTTTTGTTCCACAACTCCCTGAAAGTTATGCAGTTTGGATGGGAAAGTAAGACATATCTTTTAACTGTGTTAAGATGTATCTGGGTATTTAATGCAATTGTCTGAAAAGCTGAAATATTACCTGATTTTAATCAGATGCCTCCAAATCATTTGGTGTGAACTGTAGTGATATGTCTATGCAGTGATGCAAAATGTGATCAGTTGGTATTGATCAGGTGACATCAAATGATCCACCACCATTCTGGAGAGAATACGTGTCCAATTGAAACCTATGAATCTCCTGGTATCCATGAAAGGAAGCTGAACAATAAAGAAAAGTAGAAATCTTCTGTTAAATCAGAACAAGCTATTTAGTAGACTTTTTCAAGCTGCTTTACCAGGTTGCAGCCTTCTCAGCTAATGAGACTTTTTGAGTGGGAAGAGGTAGTTTAGCCTTTGATACTTTATTTTTTTTAAAAGAACCATCTGACTGGGGAATGTGATTTTAATTCTGTTCTGTGAGTATGCTATAAACATCTCTTTTTCTATCCACATAGGTAGTAAATATTGCTCAGTGCTATAGTAGTGAAGGGATTAATTTATTTATGTGCACGTTTCCTTTTTCAATCTTAATAGTATTTATACTGTTCAACAAGCTGTAAATTTTTTTTGGTGTCCACATGGTCTCAGAATATTGGATTACTTCTAATTTAATATTTTAAGCCCAGGTTGCTTAGTTTCTAATTGAAGCTATCACTTATATTTTAATGCTAATTTTGGGAAAAGGAAAACAATTGCAACCAATCCCATATGCTGAACTGTTAGACCATATGGTAGGGCATGGCTGCTGCCTTCTCAGAGCGTTTATATGAATATCACTCCCTTAGACCTGTCTTGGAACTTAAATTGTTTATGATCACTTTAAAATGCAAATACTGCTCTCTGAAATACTTCAGCTGAGTGCTGCACCTGTATGGGAGGGTAGCTGCTGTTTAACTCCCATATGTCCTGTAAACTCTGTTCCCTAGTGGAGGTTGTTCGCGTTTACAGACAAAGCTTTTCCTCCTCCTAGGTTCTTTTCTGCTAGTTCAAATCATCTGTTTCATACCCATGCAGATCATACCTAATCTGGAAAGTCTTTATAATATTACTGAAATTCCACTGTGTCATTTTATATTTTTAAACAAAATGGTGTTGTTTATATATGGTAGCCTTTTTGATTTGTTGTGCAACACTCATTATTGGTTCATTTACAGAATTACAGGTCTGGGTAAAAATGGTTTATTGCCATTGTGTCTTTTCTTGTGGAATATAATGAAGCAATTGCCTTTATTGCAGTGTCTTTGTTTTCTAAATTCTCCTCCTTACCCTTCCTGCATCCCTCTGTTTGGATCTTGTTTTCTTTTCTGTCAGCCCTGGCCATGTACTTCTCCTGCTTGTCAGAAGGATAGAGGAATAACTCATTTGTGAGGCAGCAGCAGTTCTGCTTCATAAGTTAGTTGGCGGGGGGTACTGCACACAGCTAGGGATTGTGTTCCTTCCCAAAAGAGTCAATTTTAAGTCAAAAGTAGCACTGAAAGAAAAACAATTTGCTTTCCATCCTCTGTTTACCTACTATAGTTTGCCTTGGAAGTGCATTTTTCTGTGCATGTGGAAGGTATGATCTGCCCATCAAAGAAACGTTCGTTTGACATTGATGAAGCACAGATCTATGCAATCCCTTGTATGATATTTGCAAGGTTGGTATTTTAGTGAGGTCTATAGCTGGTCTTCTAGTTCATAGTACAGCATGAGGTTGATTTGTCTGCTATTTATATTGCCCTCTATTTAAGACAGATGTGGGAATCTGCTACTTGAGTTAGTCAGAAATATGCAGATTCTGTTAAAATAAGTGCAGAAGGCTCTTTTCTCCTACTGTATTACTAAAAGTCCTGTGTAATGTTCCGGCGTGCTTCCACTTTTGAAGGACGTACCTTTGGGCTCCATCAAAGACATCACTTAGGTAATATGGCAGTCAGAAAGGTTAACCTTTTTGCCATTAAATAGTGCAAAAGTGGGACTACTTTGCTTCTTTCAAATTGCAGTGTTAGGTTGGCCAAAACTAGTGAAGTGCCAGTGAGAGCATTTGGTTGGAGATGAATAGGCTATTAGTTTACAACAGAGACCACGAACACTAGAATTATTTTTAACTTGCCAGTTGCACTTGCTTCTGTAAGTAAGGGGTGATTTTGCATGCTGATGAGAGTAGGAGCTCTTACCAGCTCACCTGATGGTGAACACAGAGAAGAGGACTGCACCATCCTGGGCTGCTATCTGCCAGTATCCTGTAGTACCGGTGGTGATGGGAACTAGCACTTGTTTGGGAATGTTACTCATCTTGTAGGACTTCTGTCCGTATGTGTATGCTCTAAAAATTTGTAAATAGCTGTAGAGCTATTTTTAGAAGTCCTTCAAGCTAAAAATAACCTCTGCAGATTTAAAAGGGAGGAGAGATTTAACTAAACTCACAATTTAGACAATGAATGTTCTCAAAAAAAAAAAAAAAAGGCAGCCCCTTAAAAAAAAAACAGGGAATTGCAGAATTGTTATGAGGATATTTGTTTGACTGGTGGTCCTACTTCCATGTTGAGAAGGAACAACACTCAGTCTGTTTTTAAATTTTCTCCAGCCAACAACTAAAAGAACCATTTTGCACATTTGATTTTTTTTTAACTCTACCCACTACCCCTCCAGTTATTTGTAAGGCAGAAACAAAGACTTTCATGAGATGGCTCAGAGGATAAGCTTTTGCTCTTCTGAATTTTTTTTTTCTATTCTTACTTTTGGAGGAAGAGTTTAAGAAATGAATATGATAATAGAAAATTGTAAAGGCTTCAGAAGCGTAACTGTGTTATGAATGCCCCTCTTTTCCTGCACAGTCTCACCTAGTCAAGTTTGTGGTGCAAAGCTGTTAGCAATTGTTTTTATTCCTAGGAAGCATTAAGCTGGTATGACTGTATGTCTTGCACAGAGACTTCAATTTCACTAATTATTGCTGCACCTGCCATTTACCTCCTTAATTATAAATGACAGAACTAGTCAGTGTGCTGATTAAAGATATTTTATAAAGTAAAACATACTGTACAGCAGCTGCTTTATGTGGAGTGGATGCCAAAATAACTTAATTGCCTTGCCCCATAAAGAATGTTTTTAATGGAAAACAAAAATATTTAACACTTTCATTCTCTAACTTTAGAAATACATATTAAATGAGCAATATTTATAAGCAGTTTCCTTTGTTTTCTTTCAAGCCCTGATGGCTAATTGGTAAGTGTAACAACATTAACGTTGCATCTGATGTAAGTAATATTTTCCCATGAAGCTGATTGGAAGCTATCTGTATTGGTGAAGTATAACCTTGGTGTGGCACTTTGGAGCTACAGTAAAGCACAATGAAATGCCTTACAAATGTGAAGATTTCTCAGTGACCTAATGAGGAAGCTTCTCAAATATTGTCAACATTTTCAAAGTAGATTATAACTAAAAACAAACCTTGGTTTTGGTGATTAAACTTGTCAGATTTCAGCAAAGCTATCAAATTGTACTGCCCTTTGAAAATGGTGCAAAATTATGTATATACTTTTTCCCAAGAATTTATGTAAAAAAAGTTTTAAGGCTCCATGTGTCAATTTTTTCCTATAGACTATATGTGGTCATGAAAATTAGAAGCTTAGATGCAAAGAAGTCACTTTCTCTTTCTCCTTTATGAGGATAGGTGAATTTTTGTGGCATTTGTATTTTGAATAACTGAGCGTTAAGTTTATGTACAGCATGGTATGCTTATCCAGCTGCGTCATGGCAGCTGAGGCTGGTGCATTGATTGGCCCAAGGTTTGGCTTCAAGAAAGCAAGGTCTGTACTAAGCCCGCTCTCAGCAAGCTGAGATTTGAGACAACCCCTGACAGGTAGAGGGGTGTATGTGGGTGCTGTAGGGGACAAACTGTAAATCACCTTAATCATTCTTGACGCAGATTTTGCAGGAATGAAGGACACTCTCTAGAAGTTTTAATGATGCTGTACTTGTAGGCCCCTTTCTCTGTAAGGTGCTCTGGAGCTGTGTATCCAGGTAATATACTCTTAGGAGGGTCTTAATTTTACCTTCTGAACTATCTGGCATGTCATCCCCTGATACTTTGTCTGGCAGTTTTTCCTTTAAGGTAAAATATACTTGATGTTTTCCTTTGCCATGTGTATCAGTTCAGTCCTTTCCCAACATTTATCCTGTTCCCTTACCCACTGAATTTTTATTTTGTTGTTCAAAAAAATAATAAAATTTGTTTTTTAATCACTTTAGGTCATCTTATTACTGTTTTGTACCAACTAGCAATTGCAATTTATCTGCAAAGTTTGTTACCACCTGCAAATACCATCTGTGGATCTCATGAACATATTCAGTCCTGCTTCTGCTTCTGAATACCATCAGAACTAATTTCAGTCTTTGCAGTATCCCACTAATCAAGACTTGCAGTCTGTTGCTGTTTATCACTTTAACTTCTGAGAACATCGGTCTAAATTGATACAGCACTTCTCAGTGTGGTAGCTGGAGGGTTTCCCAGCCCTTGAAAAGCTCATCTTTTTATTTATTTTTTATTTTCTGCTTTAGGTCTTTCAAGTCCAGGTCACATCATAGTGTTCATGCCCAAGCCAATTTGAGTTGATTTTGGAGAGTAAGATTCTTCAGAGAGATATCTATCAAATATTTTACTATTATTCTGGTAGTACATCTGTTGCTTTACCCTTCATTCAGTCCTTTTGAAACTCTGTCCAGTAAAGCTCGTTGCTTTTGATTGACGAGAATGATTTGTGTAATTCCCCATGCTGCATCTTTTCCAAGATTCTGTTTCTCTCCATGGTATGGTGATTCCTGTTTCTTGTTTTCTATTCATTTATTATGGTATTACTCTGTGGATAAAAAAAATACTTCTGTAGACTAATTACTGTCTGAATTGTGCTTGCCACTTCACTGATGATTATTTTTCTCTAAATAGTGCTGCTCTAGTGCTCTGACTTCTCAAATTATCACTTTAGTTGTCTCAGTGTTGCAGTTGCCCACAAGCTTCGTTAATCCAGGACAAATGTGTACTGTTCCTATCATGTTTACTTCAGTGATTATTTGTATAAATCTTTGCTTTTTAGATGCTTAACTTTCTTTGTGTTTCTTGCTGACAACATTAAAAAAAAAATAAGTCATATCAGTCCATTGATTTGCAGTCACACCAGCATGCACCTTTGACTGGATGCACAATTTGGCAACTCAGGCAGTGTTGAAGTGCTTTTTTGTCCTCTGCTCTTTTTCATTTAGGTGTGTTGAGAAATAGAATGGACCCGAAGTAAATCTGCTTAATAATGCTGCACCAGAGTTTTTAGATGTGGCTTTAAACCACAGCATGAGGAAAGTTAAATCTTGCCTGTGCACGTTTCATGCCTGTGGTAAGAGGGGAAATGTTGGTAACCCACACCAGGCATTTCTTATTTTATACTTTATTTAATGCGCTAGCAGGAGTATTGAGTTCAGTGGTATAAATTCCTGATAACATTTTGAAATATCAGAGAATCCAAGTTTTCTTTGATCAGGCATGCCATCTGTTTTTCCTCCAAGGATTCAGATGCTGCTGGTAGGAAAGCAAGCTGCAGCAAAAGCAATGCCTGTGGGGATTTTCCAGCAGTGCTCCAACAAGGCTCTGCACCTCCGCTCTGTCTTCTGCTGCGCAGCTGCCTGGTTGGAGTGCAAAGCTCTTTGCTTCTCGTGGGCCAGGATTCGAGGAGGCACTGCAGGATGCAAAAAACCCTCAAGTGAAGTATCTACAGCGCGGCCTCTGTTCTTGCACTTGTAAAATTGCGTTCTCAGCTGTTGCTGTTAACTGTTTTCTTTAGGTTTTGTGTTTGCTAGGACCTTTGCTGTGTCTGCCCCAGCACACTCACTTTCAGTGTTTGAGGCAGGACTCTGGAAGAGTATTGTCTGCATTGTGCTATGTCAGGAGAAACGTACAAAGGGGAAAAAAACAAGTGTTTTGTAAAGTAGGGTAGGGAAAAGTGTAATGAATATTAATGCATCTTAAGAGCTAAATGTGGGTGAAAAACAGACAGGCTGTGTTATACTTGCTGTGTACCCCTTTGCCTGTGTACGTGCTGGAGCTCTTCTCCTCGACCCTGCTCCTAGGAGATGCCAGGTGCTTTTTTGTCTTAGGGTGGTGTGATGCAGTGGATCGGAGACTGTTTGCATGGATAGGTTCTTTGTGTCCTATGAGTTGTTTTGGCAAATTCCTTTAATTTCTCTGTGGTTTTCCTTCCTTTACAAGTTAGAGGAGAGGAATATTGTCACCCTCTTAGAGCTGTTCAGGTCATTTAACACTGCTGTAAACATAGGTACTTCTTCCTTTCATGCTGTTACCAATTAATATGGGAGCTATGGGGCATGCTGCACACGTTTCGGACCTTGCTGTAATGCTTCTAGGTGTGGGACATAAAATACTGCTGCTTTTCCTTCCAAAATAGGTGTGCTTCCAAAGTGAAAGCAGAACATCTGCTATTGACAGATGCAATGTGTAACTTTCTAAGTTAAGAAGCATGAATTTCCACTGGTGTATAACACGAAGTGGAACACTGTTACTATATAGTGACCTCGAAATTATACTTACCCTCTTAACCAGTGTAATTGTGTCCTTTGTTGCAAGGAGAGATTTCTTATGAGCATTTGTCAACAGTATTATGCCATGGGAAATCATTTTGGGATTTCAGTATATAAAAATTTCCTTTGTTACAGCTTTTTCTGTGCCTAGTACAGAGTCCTTCTCCAAGCCAAAGAATTTTATTTGCAGAAAGAAATAAAGCAAAGGTTACCACCTTGCAAGTTTTCTGTGATTTTGTTTTTTCGGGTAGCTCTTGATAATATCTTTTAAATATCAAATCAAGATGCTGCCTCTTGAGATAGAATTTATAGAAAGCTTAAAGGTCTTTTCTTTGGGGAATGCATGTGATGGGAACAGCTGAGCAGGAGCCGTGAGACAGCCTATAAAATAGACGAGTTTGTTGAGAGTTTGGCCTTTATTAGGAAGAACTGTGAGAGTCTCCTCAACAATTTATTTCTGATTTCTTAAACCCAGCAGTCTGTATGTTGCTCGTAGTTTTCCTGCTTCTGCCTAAGCTGTTTGTGACCTTGGGAAGTCAATATCTAACACCCAGTGTCCTGCATCCAGTATCATGCATGTGGACTCTGCTGTTTTGTTGTTCTCCAGCATGGGACCTCAGTTGCAGCCCTGCAACTTTTTTCAGTCAGATCAGCCTGAGTCTCGATCTTCAGTTCAATTTCTGTTAAATTCTGATATATTTTTTTTATATCCATCTGCTGTATTTTTTATATCCATATTTATCTGTGCTATATCAAATGGAACAAGGAAAAGAAGTTTACATGTACGCAGGCACTTCTGTCCTTCGAAGGATAAACAGAAATCTAGAAACATGTGGAAAGGGACTAGCATTAAGGTTGTCAGAATACATGCTGGAGACTGCCTGTGATACCAGCGAGCCCATTAATGCTGTTTCTTGTTAAACCTAACTGGATGCCTTTTAATCTTCCTGTTAGATAGTGAAATTCCTTTTGGATATATAGGTGATTGTATTTTTTTTTGACAAAGTCAGGAACATCTGCTGGTATCTTGTAAAGCCTCCTGTGTTGCTCTTTCTAGCAGTTCTCAACACCCCCTTGTTTGGTTAATGTTTTGCCATCTGTTAACGTGATGATATTGTAATGAGGAGGGAGTTTATTGGTGAAATTCTGACAGTATTAAAACATTGCTTTGGTATCCCTTTTCCTCCTTCACCTCTGCTTTGCTGATGCATTGTATTTATCTGGGTTTATTATTGCCTAGGTTCTTACCCTTCGTATGCAGTCCCACTGAAATTTTTACTTTGCTTTAAGCTCTTTCTAGTAAGGCCTGAGGAATGGGTTGTTTACTGGGTGGAACTTCAGTTGCTGAAAGCTCTGCTTCTCCATCCAATTTACTCCTTGTGCATGTGTTTCCTCTCATAGGAGGAAAAATGCCATGCAACTCATGCGGTGGCTTTATAGTTGTGAATTTGTGCGTGCTCCAATGCCTTGTAAAGGCACAATGTGCAGGCTTATGTATGTGTGAGCTTTGCTTAGTAGAGACTATTTGCTTAAGAAGTGAGTTTGCCGTGAGGTGGCGGATTATGTCCTTTACTCTGAATGTGAAACTTAAGGTAAAATGGAGTAAGCAATATTGTTGTGTCCCTAGAAAACCAAAAGCATTGACTGTAGAGTTTGCTAGTTTTAGCTTTTCTTTCTCACTGCCTTAACAATCTTCCCGTTCTGATTTTGTGGTATGAGCTTTGAGAGTTTTTCCGTGCAGTTGTGGCAATAATATTTGGAGGACTTTTTAAGAGAGCACTGCGCCTTGAACACTGTTGTGTAGAAACCCTTTTGCTTTAATCATTAACAATGTCTTTGATATTTGCCTATTACACTTTTGCTTCAGCTATGGTAATTCTTTTAATTACTGGTTATAGGAATGTCACTTTCTGGTAACATCCAGAGGCAGTGAGTCTTAAAGACTTGCTTGTACTAAGCAGTGGATGAGGCACGTGGATCTGTGTTTGAATTGCAGCAGGTAGTCTTTAGAAGGGCATGTCTTGCTTTGTGTCAGTACGTACTTTCTTCCTCTGTAAGATGCTAACAGATCCTCAAAATGGTTGCTGACTTTGATGCAGAGGTAGAACTGATTTTTATAATGTATAAATAAGCATAACAACTACAATGCATTGAAGCGTACCAATGGTTCTCACGTTTCTGCCTGTTTGGACAAGCTGATGATGGGAACTTAGCTAATGGGGAGCTCTGGATGAGGGGACAAGCTTAGGGCAATGAGTTAGAATGACATGGAAGAAAGCAAAACTGGCAGCTGTAATTCAGACCACTGCTAGTAAATGGAAAGGTGCAACTGCCGTTTCTTCAGTGTTACTGATGTAACTGTTCAATAAAGTATTTTCATTCTGTGTTTGAGGAAAATGAAAAATATGTGAAGCATTACAAAGTGATGGTGATGAACTTTTTTCTCCTCCGGTGATAAACCTGCAGAAAGTTGAATTGCTCCTAAAGATAATGTTTTTATCTAGATATTTTAAAAGATCTGACCAAAGGGCTCCCCCACCTGCTGTAGCAATTCAAATATGGAACAGAGAGTAGATCCTGTTCGCAAAATCTAATAGCAGGATATGTAACAATATCAGCTGCCTGAAAATCAAACGTGTGCCTGTTCTGATCTCTCCTGGCTTTTATAATCTGTGAATTGCTTGCAGACATGTTAGGAAATATAAGGTATGTGAAAATAGCAGTGGTGTTAAAACAGCCCTGTGATGGGCCCTTGCAATTCCGTGGACTTTTTATAAGTCTAAATGTCCGGTAGTAGACTAATGCAGGACTGGCTGATGCAGCAAACTGTGTGGCTTGTTTTTGTTTGTTTGTTTGTTTGTTTTTCTATTTATTTTATTAACAGGACTGCAGAAAGCTAGATCTTTTTGCTTAATCTGTGTTGTGGGCACTTGCCCTGCTAAAGGTGCTCTGGTCATTTCTGAGGTGTTTACCTGTATTTACATATATGTTTGTGTGTGTATCCGTAATCCTTTAGTAACAAAATAAGCATTCAGGGTGAAGTTAGCCTTACATATCATGCCAATATAACCAATCCAAGTACGCATCATAGATGAACAGTGGTCTTTTTTGTGCTCATGGGTGTTTGTTTTTTTTAAAGTATATGCTTTGCCTGTACTTACAGATTTTTTTGACTCTGGTGCAGTCTCAGACATTGGATCTGTATCTCCCTACCCCATTGTTGCTCTCAATGTTTAGGCTACATAGAATGAAATAAATCGGCTCTTTGTGTCAACCTGTCCTGGTTGCTCTACCTGAGTAGGATATTCAGACATAACCAGATTCCCAAGGAATTGGTTTTTATGCTATAAATTTATGTTTACTGCCACATAATATAAAAGAAGACAAAAAAACAGTACTTGGAGATGAGAATAAGTGTTATATACTAATTGTTATGGAATAAATCTAATATTTTTAGCCAGAAAAAAAAGAAGTGGATAATTACAAGCAAATATTCCTTTGCACCCCAATCTATAGAATTTTATTTAAGGTTTCCTTATCTATACTTTCTGCCAAGCTGCTTTTATAGCTGGCAATTTATTATAGGGTGGCCTATTTGACAAAGTGATAATTAAATAACTCCTAGCGTTAAAAATTTGAAAAAAAAATTTTTTTTTTTCTTCCACTGTGAATTTAGTTGAACCAAATGGAAAAGATTAGAATAAACTTGAAGGTTATGTTAGGCTATTAAACTGAGTGCAGTTCCTGCTTCCTAGTTTGTAATGCTTCTCTCACTTAGTCTTTTGCTGGTGGTTTTTGTTTGATCAATGTCTAAGAGAAATGGGGTATTACTTCAGTGTCTGACTTAATGCTTCACACTGTATGTTTATAGTGAAAATATTGCTCCTCCTCCTCCTCTTCTTTTTCATGTTGCTCCCTCAGTAGAAATTTTATATATCGAAGTTGTCACTTGTGATTAAAAAGTGAATCTTTGCTATTTGGCCCCTTAATAAAGCTTCAGCTTTTAAAATTAAAAAGCACATCAGAATTTGAATATTTTATTTAAAATGTAGGATATCCTTAGCATTTCTCAATTGCTTCAGAGCAAGAAAGCAAGTAGGTGAGGTAGAATGTAGGAAGCACCAGCAGACTGTAAGCACGTTTGGTGTTTAACCCAAGACAACTCAAGCTTTTTTGCTGGACTAGAAAGTGCGATGAGTTCTAAGTGGTGAGCTAGAAACAGTCTCTTCTTGTAGGGAACCTTTGGTGACAGAAGGAGAATGTAGTACTGTAAATAAGTAGAAGTCTTGGACTCCAGCCTAATCTTTCTGACTGCCGTTATCTGTGAGATGCCAGATTTTTGGCAGGCCTCTTGGGTGACAGGGTGCTTGGGCTTGATGGGGTTCCAGAAATTTGGAGTTGCTTATTTCCATGAGGAGATAAAATGACAACTTCTACTGTTCCAGAGGCCCACTACTGACATTTCCAATGAACACTAGTATTTGCTAGGCTGAATTATAAAACTATAGGGAATGGAGATTGAGGGCTTCTTCTGAGGGCTCAAGTGCATTGTTCTCCGTAGGTTTCTGCTCATTTATGCTCACAGTGAATCTAAAAGTTTTTATACAGTTCTTTCCCCCAAAGCCTGTGAAAACTAGGCTGTAGCTTCTGTTCACATCTGCTTACAGAAGTTAATTTTTTTGGATAGGTAAGGAAATACATGATTCAATAATATTTGGGATCATGTCTTCCACTTGGGTAATTCTTCTAATTAATTTATGACTTGCTGTGGGGTTTTCTGCTTGCAGTCTCTGTGGTGATTAATCAGAATTTTGAAACTGGCAGCCCATAGCAGTGTTACAAAAGACAAAGCCAAACCTAAAAATTGTAACAAATTAACTTATTCTACCTGCCTGAAAGTCATTTATAGAGAGAAGTACTCCTAATCTCTATAGAGCGTCAAATGTACTGGAAATGATCAGAACTGAATATAACCTTTGGTTTCCATGAGGCCAGTGAGCGTTCTGTGCAAGGTATAATTCCTTGTGACGGGGATGGTCGGTGCTTGACTTTAATGTGTTCTGCATTTAAATTGTGTAAAAATGAATCCTGAACCCTGTCACTGCTGAGAAACTGCACTGGTTCTCTCTTGCAGTAGCTGATGACGGTGCATGAGGACCTTTCATAGCTTGCCACCAAAATGTGAGCTCTGGTGTTGGTGCCAGCGGTAGCTCAGCGTGAGGTTACACTGGTACAAATTGCCTCTGAATACAGCATGCCTGGATGTGGTTGTAGCTGTGTATAGGAAAAATATGGGTTTGGGGATCTAAAATGTGTGGGAAGAGATGGTGAGATGGTGAGATGTCACAGTGGTGGGACAGAAAGTACGTTGGATGAACTGGAGAGAGAATGGAAGAGATTGGAGGGAATATAGAAAGGTCTTAGTGAGGATCGTATTTGCTTTCCTTTCTCTCTGAGCTTTTGTTTTGCCCTCTTTGCTGCTTTTCTACAGATGATAGTACAGAATTTTTCTGCTTTAATGCAGACTTCCATGTGCATGTTTTCCTTCTGCCTGTTTTGCAAAGGGTGGGTCTGTACAGAAAGCTTCCCAGTAATCCACGGGGAGAGGTGGCTTCTATACCGAAGCATTGTGGCTCCCATGAGATGGGTAGGGGATGGTATTTTGTGGGAAGTGTATGTGAATTTATTTTACCAGTCAGAGGTGCTAATGAATGACAAAAAGATGTGAAGCAGAACCTTGAATACTTCGGAGAGGAGCTGAGGTCTCTCTGTACTTTGTGCTAAAAGTTTGCTGGCTTTCTGTGCAAGGCGGCCAGAACAGGACCTGAAGGAGGGACATGTCTGGGAAGCTCGGTAGCTTGTCAATGGGTGTGATGGAGTCAAAAGTGTCTGAAGGATGACCTGGTTTAATAAACAGAAGCTTAGAACAGAGTGGGAAGCTGCTGTTTTTTTTTTCTGTCCAAGTACAGAAAAAAATCCTCAGCCTTGAAAGGACGAGGAGCTACTTGTGTTCCTCAGATGAATGAGAGTGTTCGTAAGGGGAGGTGCTGGATGAATTACAGCTGGAATGGAATCGATAATGGTTTAAAATTAACCGTAACGAAAGAATTAATTTAGCAGCACTTTGCTGTAGACCATGCAAGTATATGAATTAACAAACCAAGAAAAGGACTTTAAAAACAGTTTGTGGAAAGACGGAAGTTTTCTTACTGGCATGTTGGAAAGTGAGACCTACTCTTACTTAAATGGCATTAAATGAAGTTAATAAAATCCAGCACATCTGTGGGCTTACTTTTAAGAAATGTTTAATTTACAAGAAAGAGTTACCGCATCCAAACAATACAGCTAATTCTAAATAGTGCTTTGGAGGTGTTTCTGTAAAGGCTAAAGCATACCGTAAATCGCCACTGGCTGTAAATTAACTGGTTTTACAGTGGGGATCCTTCCGAAACCAGAGGAATTAGTTGAAACTGTAAAAGAGAACAAAAATGGAAAATGCTAAATCTGTTCGTGATGTTTCTGTGGAATATTAAAGTACTTTAATGTGTGAGGAATGAAGGAGGGGGGGAAAAAAGAGATACCTACACTGTAAGCAGAGTATGCAGAAGTTGGAGGTAAGGGAACTGTAAAGAACAGGGTACAGAAAGATAAGAAGATAGAGTGATTTTTTTAATTATATGGAAAATTAACTAGGGAGGGAAGATAAATTATAATTCCTTTGAAATTTCAAGCAGTGATGGGAAGAGTCCGCAAAAGAAGCATTGCAAATGAGAACTTACAATGAAATGTTTGTGTTACTTTTGAATAATTACTTCACATACAATTAGATTTAAAAAAAAAAAATCTGCAATTTGCTGCTTTGGAGCCTGCTTTCTTCATGAGAATACTAAAAACATTTCCATGTCATTGTTTGTTGTCTGGGCCCAATATAATTTGGACCATAAAGGGATGTAAAATGAAGAACTAGTGCACAAGATTGAAAGGATGTCTGAAATCGGAGATGCAGCCAGCTGACAGCGCGGGCAGCTATGCCACATGTCTTTGTCACTGAGCACCTCCTAAAAACGTTGGGCTCTTGGTCCCACCGATCTGCAAGTTAGATTTTTTTTTTCCGTTTCTGGCCTAATTTACTCTCTTCTTCGTTGGACTTGGGCTGCTGTGGTGTAATGTTTAAACAACTGAAGTGTCTGTCCTGTTGCGCCTCTTGCCCCCCTGCTTTCTTGCAGGAGGCATAACTCACAGAGCTCCCAGCTCCCCTTCTGTTGTCCATGTTTTTCCTCCTGTTTTCATTCCTTTGAGGAAGGGTGTAGGGTGGGTGTGTTTTTTTTGTTGTTTTTTTTTTGTGTGTTTTTTTAAAATTTATTTTACATTTTCAGAAGTCCTGATTATTTTTGTTTCAATATCGGGGGGAGATAGAGATTGGAATTGTGGAATTGGAGAGTAAAATCTTGTGAGTGAAGGACTGAGCCATCGCACAGCCACTGTGTGCCACCAGGGCCGCGGGGAAGTACAGGGGTGCTCGGCCACGCCAGCATCTGCAGCGATAGACGGGAAGCAGATCTTTCACGTCACTCCTGCACTATTTTTCCTTTGCCCAGCTGGGGCAGAAGAAGGCAGAAGTGATTTCATTTTGGACATGGACCATAAAGTCGCACACCCTGTTAGGTTAGAGGAGTGAAACTGTGGGGTCCTGAGGAATAAAGGCTGCAGAACACAGCCCAACAGTCCTCGGGCTGCTTCGTGCTGTGCCAGGGGGCTTACAGCAGGGAAGAGGGTCCTGCAGTGAGTGAGCACCAGAGCAGAAAACGAGTATCTTGTTCATTCTTCAAATATAACACAGGGCAGAGTGGTCTGGTGCTGTTTCAACGCCCTTCCGCCATCTGGTGAGTTGGAAATTGTACACAAATGGCAAAGTTCTTTTAAAAAAACCTGTCTTGTGTAGAGTGAATGGGAAAAATAAAACTTTAGTTCAGGAGGAGACCATGAAATCTAAGTATTCAGCCTGGACTGGATTGAAGCACAATGATTTTGTGGCCGTGGCAACTGTTCTGTGTAATCTACTATTTTGAGAAATTGAATCAAGGTTAGGATTACTAAAACATTCCTTGTATCTGCTTTTTTACTGTGATAGTAGATAATGTAATTTCTTTGTCTGTAGACTTAAACTATTAAATGTAGCAGTAAAGCTGAATCCAAATGTTTCTTTCTCCTGTTTTCCAAAGGATTCACCCCCCTGAATACTTCAAGAAAAAATATGCTGTGGATGAAGTCCACTACGTGAATGAGGTGAGTTGTCTCTGTGTATGAATATTTTTCTGTGAATACAAAATGGACATGTGGCAGTGATTTTGCTCCTTATAAAGCACTTGTAATTTTTTTTTAAATTAAAGAAAAGAAAAGAAAAGCTGCTACTTTGAGCTGAACACTAAAGTCTTAATCCAAAGACCATCTCATAAACAAGTCTGGGGCATCGTGAGACCTGTCAGTCTATATCTTTATCCAACAGAAACATGTTGCTAAATACATTTCTTTTTTTCAATGCCTTGGAGATTTGAGGAGATTGCTGTCAGGGAGATTGCATGTTTTAACTCCGACTGAGAGCCTGCACTTACTTTATGCATACAAAGAGCTGTGAGGAATAGCTGCCTGCCTGCTTTACTCTTAGTTCGTGTTGAATCACTCTAATATTAGAATAAGCAACCATTTCCCTATTTTTAAATGTGTGACTTTCTTAGTCAGGTTTCTCATTTGGTTTTTGAGCAGATGTTTATATACTTATGCACCTGGCCAGTCATCTTTTTTTTTTTTTTTGGTAGGAAGGCTCAGCAGGATGAGGGCAATATTCCTGCCAAGCTCTGTGGTTGATTTTCATGGAGAGCAGCTTGAAAAGGAAGATTCTGATATTCCTGTCCCTGCAGAACACTAACTATGACTCACAAGACCCAAAACTTTGCTGTAATCAGCTGTGAGGATGTTTCATTTCATTTTCATAATGAGTCTAATTATGAAATGAAGTTTGATCCTGTATTTCAGTAGCTGGGGTAGAGGAAGCTGTGCAGAGGTTGCTTTTTGACGTGAGTTAGAATCACACAGAGTGCAGACACTCCTCTGTCAGGCAGAGAAAATTGCAAGTGGAAAATGTATGTTTTATTTAAAAAATAAAAATCACGTTTATTTTGGGTTACTTTAGTTACTTTGGCTAGCTTTCCACCAATAAATGACTTTATTACAGTTCTGTTCTTACTGTTTAGAAACCTCATTGATGAGGAAAAGAGCTGATTAGGTGGAGCACTACATTTTCCCAAAATAAAGGCCATGTTCCACCTGAACTACTTGGATTGAAGTTTGGAGCAGCTGAAGCCTGCAGTTAAGCTGTTTAGCTTTCAAAGGTTCTGTCTATAACTTTTGCCTGGTTTGCCAAGGAAGTGGTTTTCCACCATCAGGATACTAGGGGCATTTTGCACAGGATGGTTTTATGTCAACAAATGACCCATCTGTGTAAGCATGTAATCCTCATTTTTCATTAAAAAAAAATAAAATTTGGAAATGGTATTTTTATACCTCACTGCCATATGCTTTATTTTATTAATATTATTACTATGCTATTAAGCTATTTTAAAGTTTGTAGAACAGTGCCGCATGGAATTATGTTGTCTGTTCATTGCCTCAAGAAATGTTTAGTTCAGTGCCCACGTTTCTGCAGCAGCTCTTGAAGCCCAGTCGTTATTCGTGTATTGAAAGGGCACCATCAACTTAAGCACTAAATATTTTGTGATCTACTGACTCTTGTTGCAAGTGTCATGTAAGAGTAAAATATCTGAAAGGTATGAGACGAACAATTTTGTCTTTCCAAGTTGTTTAGTCTATATACAGTAAAATTTTGATGAAATAGGTATCATTGTGATTATGAGGAAGAAAAAGAAATAATAACAATCTAAAACTTCTTTTTAGATATCCAATGTCTTGGCTTCGAAGAAACCTTCTGTGCTCCTTACTTTGGTGAGTGATACTATTCTGAAGAGTAACTACCAATTTCCTTCAAAAGGAGATCAGTTCATTAAATACCTCTATACACTGTCATTCTCTCCCTATCTTTCCCTTCCCATCCTTGCCAAATTTGAGGCCATCTGTATTAATGTATTCTTCTGGCTCCTCCATGACCTCAGGATTTCTAACCTCTGGGTTTCTAGTCTATATTCTCAAAAGCTTTTCCTGTGTTCTGGCAAAACATGACAAGCCTATCTAATGTTGACCGTGCTATTCTCCAGCCTATGTAGAATGCCTTCAAACTCCATTCTTCTCTAATGCTGCTCAAGCTACGTCATGAGCATATCTGGACTTTTCTTTGGGAACCCCATAAGGATTCATGGAATTCTTATTCTGCATATACTGGGTTGATAAGAATAACTTCTGCAAGGAGGGTGTGATGGAATGCCTGCCAAGTATTTAGAAAGGGGCTTGCTCTGGAAGTGGGATGAACGAGTGGAGGTAAAGCCTGCAAGCTGCTTCTTCCCCGTCACCTCATCCCCAGCTTTTTTCCCCTGATGTGTTTGGTAAACCTCTCTCGCTGTTACGAGTATCTGATTTGTTGTCTTCAGTCTATATAAGAAATGATTTGCGGACTCTGAGCTTTCCCTTACAGCAAATGCAGTGGCAGCTCCCGGATTTCTTGTTTTCCCATGATAGTTGCCAGACAGGTCTTACAAAAAATCCCTCCTTAGGCAGACGTACAGTATGAGATCTGAGCTTTTTATCCATTAAGAAGATGTCCTAAATACAGTCTTTCTTCCACACAATGTATTAAAAGGATGAACCTATAGTTTTATTTCATGTACTTTCAGAGAAATGAGAGTGAAAGGGAGTATTTGTCCATCTTGCATTCCTTATTGTGCATTTCTGCGCATCAAGTTGTTGATTAGTTGTCTCTCTGTGAGCATCCCATTGTAGCTGGGAATTTTCACAGATTTCTTGCTGAGAGAATGGAGCTGTGATGCTTTCACATTCCTCCCACTGCCACAATGAAATTCATAGAGAACGGCAGAGCTCTTCTCCTAACGTTGGCTGAAGGGAGACTTGGTCCTCTCCTGTGGTCTCATTCTAAATAAAGAACTGTAATGCTGCTCCACAGGGTTTCCCATATGCATGTCAGAAGTGTTCGTCTGCTGTGAAGCAGCCAAAATCCTCATGCTTATGCTACTTGCTTGAATGGAAAGCTGTAGGGAAGCGGCATGCAGATTTAAATAGTAAGCATTGCCAAGGCAGTGTGGAATAATTTATTTTTAAATGAAATTACTTTAGAAGAAATCTTGCCTGTTTGTTATTCCCTTGTTCTTTATTATCGTATAGGTCTCTTAGCTCCTTTCAAGGCTTAAGGGAATTCGAAATCCAAGCCTGCCGTTTTCCTAAGCAGCATATCCTAACCTGAGTTCCGTGCTGGTCTCCTTTGAAACAAATGATGTCTTAAATTGGTTTACATTTGAACAAACTGTTTTTTTTTTTTGGTTGTTTTTTCTTTTCCTTTTTGTAATAGTGATTCAAGGAAATGTATAAGTTTTCCTAAAGACTTAGTGCAGTTATGTTCTCTCCATGATTTAAATTTTAAATACTTGTGTTTGGCTCAGAATCATGGTCCTTTTAATCTTTTTCCCTCCCAAGCGCGGTGTTAATACTGATAGCGGAAATATCTCCAAAGAAGCTTCATTCGAGGGAATCAGCCAGTAAGTGACACAGCTTTTTATGTATTAATTGTTTCATGGTTACATTGAATTCATCTTTATTTCACATTTAAATGATTCTTTTCCTGATAACATAATGTTGAATGGCAAATCAAATATATTGATAACTTCTTTGGAAATAAAACTTTTGACATGTTTCTACTGATTTCAAATGGGGGGTGGGGGTTGGAAAGCTTTTGCATCAAAGATCATTTGATGTTTTTTGTGTTTGTTTTAAGCAGATAAAACCAACCAGACCCACCCCTAATTTCTGTTTCCATTTTTAGGGATAGAATATTTGATTTTCAGATTTTAGAAAAATTTATTTTTAAGAGTATCTTCTTTCTTTTATTGACTTCCTTGTACAGTGTTAAGTCAGGTATTAGGAATTCTGGCATGCACATTTTTCTGAAAAGATACAGCATTACATGTCCAAAATAAAAGATCACCTTTCTGCCTAGAAATGACCTTTTACTGTCCCCTTATATTGTATTTTTATGGAGTTTGGCTACTAGTAGAGTGAAAATGTCCTCCTACATGAAGTATTTTGAAAAGGCAGTTAATAAAAATACATCAGAGACTGCTTTTGGAAGTGAAGATGATGACCTCAATTTTGAATTAAATGCAAATTTTTTTTTGATATCCTAAAATGAGATCATTTTTCATTTTATCTCAGACGTATGGCAGAAAAGAAACAAAACTTCCCATTAAAAAGCCTGTTAAAATAAACACTTGTGCTGAGATGTTGAGTAGGTGGCCTCTTTTGTGATCCTCGACTCCCAGTCACCCTGCTGTATTTTTCCTCCATTCACCTCTGTCCACAGCATATTAACTCTGAAGTGATAATTACAGTGCACAGAATTTACTACAATTCTGGGCAATCATTTGTATAGTCAGATAGCACGTGTTCTCCTGGGACAGTCTTTTCTCCATGTCATGTGAACTGAAGTCTGGAATCTGATCCCATAATTACTTTGTTCTCTCTTCCACAACCTAAATAGAAACTTAATGAATGTCAGGATTATTGGGGACCCTGCTGGCATTTAGACATCTTTTGCTGGCCAATATAAAGTATATAATACCAATAAAGTATAACTATTCTGAAATATAACTATTTCAGAACATAATCAAACCATTTTGAGTGAATATTTGGTGTCCTTTCTGTTGCTTTTACCAAGGAGATACTCAGTTACCTTATGCTCTGCAGGTACAGATGGACTCCAAAATCTGTGCAGAGAGATGCCTTCAGTTTTATCTGAGACACCTCCACATGAAAAATAAGCAGTTACTAACTCCAGCCGTAATTCTTTATGGGAACCATGTACAAAGGTCCATTTGAAGTATCAAAATTCCTTTTTCCTTCTGAATTTCACTGAGACACTAGAGTGTAATTAGTAACACATTCTATTACTAGTCAACATTAATGTAGGAAGCCACTCCATTTGACACTTGACTTGAGATTTTGATAGCGTGTGCTCTGAAACACTTCAATGGATTAATGGTATTTTCTCTCTGGCTTCCCAGTTTGTGGTAAACATGCTCTTTGTTTGCTCCAATTAGAGTACTTCATTCTTTAGGGGAGCTTTCTGGCAGTTTAGCAGATAACTCTTTTGAGACCTGGGATGTGCTCTCCCTCTCCACCCCTAGGCACCGAACTGTTCATTTTGATGCCTTTGACAGATCTGGTTAGTGTCTTTCCCTCTCCTCCCATACTGCAAGTATGGGAGAGCACTCATTGATTTTGTTGTTGAATATGCTGGAGATCTACTCCATCTCACCTCTTCTGACAGATACGGTGCCCTCAAACCACTTGTCACTCGAGCCTTTCCTTGATCTCCCTAACTCCTACTCCTGTCGTCTCGGGGGGCTGTCAGTTCACAGCGTGCTTAGCTTCTGTGCCTGCAGTGCACATCAGGGAGATTGAACGCTGCAAACTGAGGGTGTGCACGAGGGGTGAACTTCCTTCTAAAGTCTGCTCTCAGATTTTTGTAACTGTATATAAATCAACCAGTTTTGCATTTCTTTTTGACAGACCTAAACCAATTTCAGCATTGCTGCTTTTCAGTTTCTCCTCCTTTCTTATATCACATTTCCTTTACTGAAACTCGTGTATTTCAAATGTATTGATTTGTTCTAAGAGGAGTAAAACTGTTGAGCTTGTACCAAATAACATGTTCTTTCACATCATGCTCCCTCGTGCCTACCAGCAAGGGCACATTTTCCCCTCCCACTGTCCTTTGCTTGGTGAGCCTCTGGTTCAGCTATGGTGTTGTATTTTATTCCTTTGTTCTTGTTTGTTTGTTTCCGTTTTCTGGCTACCTGCTGAAGATGTATTTGCTTGCTAGGGCTCTTTTGTGTTTCTCCTAGACCCATTTGTCTTATTTCTCCTAGACTGACTATGCTCCAGTGGTGTGCAGTGGTTTTTTTTTTTGATTGTTTGTTTTTTGCTATGGATAATTGTGTAAGTAATGTATCACTTCCTAAAAAGCAGAATCTTGCTCTCCATGCAGGCTGTTCATCTGGTCCTGTCAGAGGCTACTTCTTTCTTGCCCTAACGATGTCGCTTCCCTGCGTTACTTTTTCAACCTTTTGAACTTCTTCTGGAACAAAATTATCTAAATTACTAGATTAATTTTTGCAGTGTAATAAATAGTCACTTGGAGCAAAGTGACTACTGTGGTCACGGGTTATTTCTATGCTCACCCTGACGATCACCCCTAAGTTATTTTTGTCCTGCTAGCAATGATCAAACTTGATTCTATGCAAATAAGAGAGCCCATAATAGTGAATTATATCAGAGCTTCTATTATTTTACATTATAGCTCTCTCTTCTGTAGCAAAGTATGCCTTATATTTAAGAGCTTTTATTTATTTATTTATTTATGAAAAGGGGGTAGGGCTGGTATGTTGCTGCAGTCTGTAAAAATGGAGATTTATTGTACTTGGAAAACCGTCCTGCTCAGCAGTAGATAGTACTGTGGTTCAGCGGAGGCAGAAGTGTGGGACAGTGACTTAACACCTGGACCATTTGATAAAGTCCTTGCTGTTAACTCCCCTGAAGTCAGCTCTGTACGCAACTGTTACGAATCCTACCAAAATTACTTTCCCTCACTTACTCCAGATAGTGTAAGTGTAGAAGGCAGATTTCTAAAGCAGTTCTAATGTATTATTTTCTAGAAAAATGTACTTCTGTCTGCCAGTAAAGGCTAGCTCCTTTTTTATTTTCTTCTAATTCATGGAACCATTTTTCAGACTGAAAAAACATACAGGAATTTTTAAAATCTAATCACGTGGCTGTTATGTAACACTTGTAAAAATGTTCTGAGGTGTGTCTTACCATATAGAAAATAGATTTTGAACTTGTATGCCTAAACAGTAATATGCCACATACCCCAAAATACTGTTAACAAAGCTTTACTCACCATGTTAGGGGCTTTTCTTTATCCTCAGAATCTATTGATGTAAATGATAGACAGTTCAAGCAATTATACTTAATGTTTAATGTTTTTCAATTAATTCATTTGTCTCAAAACTGTACCTGTTGGGTATGATGAAGACTAGCTGACTGCTTGGCCAAGGCTAGTTCACTATTGCTGTGAGCAAAGTCAATCATTAGAGGAAAGATTCTCCATATTGAAGAAGAGTAGGAATTTCCAATATGTTATAATAACACATCAGAATAATGTGTTTTTAATTTTTTGTCACCATATATACTTTCTAAACTGACAAAAAAAGACTCATACAGTCACTTTTATACAGGAGGCATTGATTTCTAATCTTTTTTTTAAACTAATGAAATTGTCTTGCATGTTAAAGGACAAGTGAGTATGAAATCAATTTAAACATGCCATTCAATGTAATATTTATTACTTCTATGTTGATTAAATGGGAATATTGACACATTACAGATTGCAACAGTAGCAAATGTCATTTTTTCTTCCTCAAGACCACATCTCTCATCATCAAGTATTGTCAATTTGCAAATTGCAGTAAAATGTAGAATTGGATTGCTCTACATGATCCTCTTAGCACTAGGGCACCGTGGTTTTTAAAAGTAAATTGATTATTGTCTAGCAGGATCTAAACTTCCGAGTAGAATAAGGTAGGATTATTTTATATAGAATTTTGTGCACAAACGACATGAATTAATCACTATTTGTGCACTCCTGTTAATGATGACATGCTCTTCCCCTTGAGCATACCATTTAATTAGTAATTTCTGGAATGTGGCTTCTTTAGTTGCCTTGTTCCTAATGAAAATAAAGCATAATTTGAGTAATTAGCTTTAGATGTTTAGCAATCATAAACAGGTGGTCTTGTGGCCACTTAAAGAGGACTTGTGGTTATCACAAACTAAGCAGAATTGAGATGGTTCAGTCCTTAATTGTTGGCTTCTTTGAAAAAGCTACATACAATAGATCAGATTCTCTTCTAAATGTGAATTCATGCCGTGTCCTGCAGATCTAAGATCGTGTTTTATATTTGACAATATGTCAAAGTTTCTTGTTCAGGTGAGAGAGAGAACTGCAGTTCTTTTCATGACCTCCTGCATCCTTTCCAACCCCCCCCCCCCCCCCCCCCCGCACCCCTTTGTTTTAATCCTGTTGCCTTTCTTTGTGTTCAGTTAGCTTTCCAAATTGACACCAACCAGTTTTTAAGGAGCTGCTGCATGGTAGGTGGTCCCAGCCAGCAAGTAAAACTTGCATTTCTGGCAGCATAAAGATGGTTCAAGAAGAACCTTTAGGGTTTGGAAAGGCACAAACGGGTGACTTTGCTATCTAAGGATGCAGAAAGACCCTGGTACAATTAGAATTGACTTCTAAGTATTTTTTTAATTGGATTTGTGCTTTAGTTGATCCCTTTTTGAGGTATTATGGATAGCCAATAACCCGAAGTAGATTTATTTTTTCCTTCAAAATTGTGAGAAAACGAATTGTTGCCTTACAACATCCTTCTGAAGATCTGCTGGGAGCTTTGGAGCATTTTAATTCTCTTAAATGCCCTAATTGAAGAGCCAGCAGTCCTGAGTCAGACAAAAGTATCTTTGATGCAGAACGTTCCTTAAGCATTTAAATTGTTAGCATAAAAAACCCTCAAACAATGCTTGAAAATTCATTTGTGTTCCACTTAATTACTCAACTTCTTACTCCATTGGCCAGTGTAATGTTATTGTTTAGAGAGCCTTAAAATAGTTCCAAGAAGGCATGAATTGCTAATGCAGAAAATAAACAGGAAAAAAAAAGTTTTGGAGGCAGAAGCTTTCACTTTGCCTCTTCTGTAGATGACAAAAGAAGAGGAGAGGTTATCTGTCTTTTCACAGTCTGTCTGAGCAAATCTGTTTATCATGTGCCATGTTTTGCACAAGCAAAAATTGGAATATGTAAAACAGAGGGTGAAATTAGCAATTTACTGTACTTAAATTCACTGAAGGGCTTTTGGGGAGTGAAGTTAAAATCACAGAACAGTTTTGATTGGAAAGGACCTCTGGAGGTTGATCTGGTCAAACCCGCACTCACAGCAGTGAATTGGTAACTTAAAATTTTACCTTTGTCAAAAGAAATTCTCCAAATATGTCCTGAACATGCTGTTACTCTGGTTTCTGCATGTTCTTAGAAGTATGCATCTGGTTTAGTCTTACGTATTTCAACATGAAATACTTGCACAGTGAAGATGAGTGTGTGCTTTCTTCTCACTGTGAGTTACTCTGATCAGTACTAAATTCAGATCTAATACTAGCCTTTGCAAGTTTTCACATCCTCAGAGAAGACACAGTTAAAAAAAAAAAAACAAAAACTAGTAACTATGCCATCTCTGCCTTTGTTTGCGTAGTTGTTTTTTGATGTTTGTATTTTTTTGCTGTTTCTAGATTCAACGTGAACAACAAAATCCTTCATCCTGAAATTGCAGAATGGTGAGTAGTGTAAAATCTTTGTTTGAGTAGTTGAGCATGCTTATATTGTGAACTTCGGAGATTGCTTCGGAGATGTTCCCTAAGCAGAACCTCCTAGTTTACTATGTTTTAAGTTTAGGCAGGTTTCACGTCGTGGGCTGGAAATGAGGTACAAAAGTAAAAATATGGTTAGGTAACAGCACTGAGAAGTGAAGAATTTATGTAATGTTTCTTAAGCCTCGAGTCTGGATATAAATTTTCATAGAATGTGTTTGGAACTAAGTCACGTTTGTGTGAATGTGAATTTGTATGAATAAGAAAAGAACTGAGGATAATTCATATTCTAGCAATGAAAATCAAAGGCAGATGAAAACTATGTCCGAACAGGTAATATTTAATAAGGTGTTATTACTTCTCCAGGATCTATTTTAACAGCATTAATTTTGCTGAATTATTACTCATGTAACTATACTTGGTAATTTTAGGGGAATTTTACTACAGCTTATCTTGAATAGAAAAATGAGTGTGTGTGACTAAGTGTATTAGTAGCTTGCAGCTCTACTGCATTTTACCAGCTTTCCTCTTTTGGTCAGCGTTGTTGACTTTGTCCTCAGAATTGCTTCATAACTAGGGCTTTTTAGTTTTCCATTTAGGAAATTAACTGAAGACACAACGTAGAGGATTTTTGTAAATGAATTAGATTTTTATATAAGCGTTTTGAGTGTATTTATCTGGAAATGAGGTAGCAAATCATTGGTTAAGAGAGATAAGCTGAGAATCTTGAAATACAAACAGGAAAGTGTGCACTCTGGCTACCACTGCTCCTCCTTCTTGCATAATACTATAACCAAGTTCTCCAAGTGACCTGGCAAGCTGTTGGAGGAGTGGAGCTACATCTTTTTGTGCCCTGTTTCTTGCCTGCCTTCTTGTACTCTTGTTAGCAGAAAAGGGTGAGGGACAGGAAAGGGAACATGGAGGGGCCTGGTCTGATTCCCAAGCTTTGATCTATAGGTACAGGCACACTGCAGGGAGACAGAGAATTTGAGCTGCAAAGGGTTTTGGATTATGGCTACAAGCTTGTTCCCAAGTCAGCTTTCCAGGTACCATTCACCATACCAGGATGTCACCTGGTGGTAATGTCTCTGTGGTTTGGTGTAGAAGGGAGGGTTAAATCTTCTTCAGGAAGCTCAGGGATGGACACGGGTGAGGTCTGTGCCCTAAGGTGACCATAAGGACATAGCAGTAAGGCAATACAAAGGCAAAACTTCGAGATGTTTGTCTTGGTATGGAGAGAATCTCTTCTACGAGTAGTGAATGCTAGTCCAGAACTCTGATTGTGCCCTCGCTGTGGTCTTACGTGGGGAGAAATACTTGGAAAACTCAGTATGTACCCTCTCTGCACTTGGATTTGAAGAAAATGGAATTTTAAGCGAAACCAAAGTTCATATTTGCATTCAAGAGTGTTTTGAAAAGGTTTTATCAAGTTTGGGGGCTTTTGTTTTAAGTTAAAGGTATGTTAAAGACCATGGTTAGGTTTTAAATATCTGGTGAAATCAATATGTGAATGACAGGCTGCATATATTAAAGCTTCCTAAATTAGAAATTGCCTTGGAATCTCAAGTTAATGCCCAAGAAGCTTTCTTTGGAAAACAATAACATGTTTAGAATTAAGAACATTTTTATTTTGGGAAGGTGAATTTTTGGTGGTTATTTGATATATTCGAGGGCAGGGTATGGCTTCATTTGAATCATATGCTTGCATTGATGCACACATTTCAAATTCAGCAGCTCTGGACTGTTCTGTTTTACGTGGTACTTGTCAGAAAAACTCCGTTATGTCAAAACTGCCAACGAAGTGAAATGGCTGAGCTTTCCGAACCAGCCAGGAAGAACTGTGAGCTGCAAAAGACATCTCTAGTATTCTCTTGTCTTCTAATAAAATGCAGAAAAAATGGTTCAATACTGACAAGGGGCAAAGTGTTTGTGGTTAAGGATCTGTTGCCTCCCTTTTTTACTCCATCCTTTTTCAAGATCTCTTTTTTTTTTTTTTTCTGACTTACTGTGCAACTTCAGGATAAACCAGAAAAGAATCTCACTTCAGACTGAGTTTTTTAAGTTCAGCAGAAGGGTGTTTTTACTTTTTTTTGGTATGAATTTAGACATTTAAACACTTTCATATTAAATTTTAGGGTTGTCTTTTAAATCTGTTGCTGAATATATACGGAAGTATTGATTCCATTGTTTTGAAAATAAAACAGCATCTGTGAGAAGACAAATTCCAAACTTGTCCAATTCTTCTCCCTACTAATGAGAAAGAAATTTTAATACATCAGCAGTTAGTGAAATGGACTTTTTATACTGTACAGTAACATTGTCTGTATACTATAACTGTGATGTCTTAAAGCTGAGCACAAGCTTTTTGTGTTATCAGAAGTTTTTTTTATTTATGTTGCAAACCTCTAATGTGTTTTTTGACTTGTCCAAGCATTTGGTATTTGTGCAGCTGTCTTCCAGAATGTTACCAATAATGTTTCTCCTTTGCCCACTTGCATTACCATGTTGTTGGATTTTATACAACTTCAGTTAGCAAGTTTTTTATGCTGAAGCTTGCAAAAGAGCATAAATATATCAACTGTGGCAGAAATTTGTATAAATGAAATGTGGAAAGGTAACAGCAAAAAAGAAAAAGGGTGAAGACAAGGCAGGAGTGCAGTCTGTTGTTTGGACAGCATCTATGCTTACTAGGTGGTTTGTAAGCGTAGTTTCCAGGACAAGAAGTGGAGGATGTACCCTGCTGTGTTCCATGTGTGTCATGGAAAGCAACCATTAACATTGCATGCACGCAGTAAAAACAGCAAAGCAAGATGACTGATGAACACCGAACTGATAACTAGCAACAATAACCAGCAACAAATACTTCTAAGGGCATATTCAGGAATGCTGAATGCACATGGAGAAACAAATCATAGAATCATAGAATATCCCGAGTTGGAAGGGACCCACAAGGATCATCAAGTCCAACTCGTGGCTCCACACAGATCTACCCAAAAACTCAGACCATGTGACTAAGTGCAGAGTCCAAGCGCTTCTTGAACTCTGACAGGCTTGGTGCTGTGACTGCGTCCCTGGGGAGCCTGTTCCAGTGCGCGACAACCCTCTCAGTGAAGAACCGCAGTTCCCGCTCTGGATATTTGGACATCTTTGAGGAAAGCACTGGTTTAGGAAAATGCAGTTGAGTTATGCAAGTTCCAGGCTCATAGATGCCTAGAATTTTGTGTGCTCTTGATTAGTGGGAAATAGATTGTGCATGAAAATTGGTGTCTAGCCCCGTAAAATGACCAAAGTCATTTCAGGACTGGAATGATACTTTCTTGTACTAACGCTTTTCTGTTGGATGACTGGCATGTGTGAAAAGATGACCTCATATGGCAAGTGCAAATAAAAGCCCAAAGTATATGTAGAAGAGGAAAGTGAGGAAGAAGTGTCTTTACACTACTAAAAAAAAATAAAAAAAAAGTGTAGGTTAATTCTGAGAGTGTTAAACTTGTGCTTCTATTTTGCCTTGATTTCATTGAGTGGTTTGCCTGTTGATTTAAGAACTGCATTACGTGCTGAATTTGTACATTTTTGCAATTGCATTAGCTGGAGCCTGGAACTGATTTGTTCCTGCTAAAATATTAATGAATGTATTCAGTGTGTAACTGGTCTAAAAGCTGTTCTTAGTAGAACATCAAAGTTCACGTTAGTACTCAGAGGTAGGGCTTTCTAGCATTATCTTGGAAGTGGGAGGGAAAAAAGTAAAGAAAACCCTGGATCGTTCATCACCCATGAAATCATACTGCGGTGCTAACAAAAAGTGCAGAACTGGCAACACTTCAAACCTGGCTTGGGTGAGTGCTACTTTTTATCACAGTCAGTCAGGAGGTGTTGAGATACCCTTCTGCTACCCAAATATTCTGGTGGGAGCTCCATCGACAGTACTGTTGGAGTCAGCATAGGAGCCCAGTGACTTCTTCTTAGGGGATCTGCTTGCAGATAAAGTTGATGTTGTTTCCTGCATGATTGTACACCTTCTGACTCCCCTACTAAGAGTTGGGTAGTGACTTTTGTTGGTCTCAGAATGACTAAATGTTTTCTGTAAAATGTTTCAGTGCTTGACCTTGGGCGATTGAAGGTGATGAATCCCATACAAATTTGAACTCTAAGGCTAAATATGAATTTGTATATGCAGAAAGATACCAGAGCAGTTGTGGTTTCAAATAAATACCTTGACCCTGAATGAAGCCTTATGATCAAGTCAAGTAAAATAGATTCTAATACTGTTTGCACTTGCAGCTAAGCAGTTACTAAGCTGTATTATTACCAGATCCCAATAAAGAGATGAGACATCTGAATTATGAAACAGCCTATTTTTCAAGCACTTGCAGAGCAGGAATATGTACTGTGTATTGAAAGTAATATAAAGGCACATCAAACAAATATTAAATTACCATGCTAGCACATGCAGTCTTCCAAAGAACAGGGTTTAAAAAAAAAAGAATCTGTAAGCCTTTGCTACCTCATTCTAACATGAATATATTTGAGCTACTATTCTTTGTCTCAGCTAAAAAGCAGAAGTTTGTTTCCTCATCCATGGTGAGGAGCTTATACTGTTCCAGTGTAATTTTTTCACCTTGGTGCACATTTTAAAACTTAGTACTTCTCATTCTCATTGCACATAATGATCTTATTGTGTCATATTCCAGTTTAATAAGGTTGTCTAATAGGTTGTCTAATCCATTCCCCTCTGCTGTTTTCCTGTTTGTAAGAACATTATGATTGATCAACATTTAAAAAAAAAAAAAAAAAAAGGTATCTTTACTCTTGCCAGAAAAGTTGTTTTTGAATGGGAATGGCTGTGCCACATAGCAGTGCAGTCACTGTCTGTGGGAAATGCTCTTATCACACATCGGAGGCCCTGATGGCTCAGTAATCTGTTTCTGGACTCATTAAAAAACTACAGGAGCAGAAGTATAGTAAACAGTCTTCTATAGCAGTATAAGTAGAAGCAAGTTATAATAAAAAAAAGAGGTGTCTTGGTGACAGTTTCAAAATATAACAGTTATGGTACTTCATAGCTGCTCCACGCTCTGGAATGGAATTGGAAAATACAATTTAAATATTTTCACCAAATTCAATAGATGTAGTCCTGTTCTTTGTAAACTGCAAGTAAGTATTTCACGACTGCCTTAGAGACAGATGTGAGAAATATTAAATCTCTATGCATAGCAGCAGCAGAGTAGGCGATTTTCAGTAGAAGGTATGGAGCTGTCTCTGCTGCCCTGTTGGTATCACACAAAATAGCTGCTTTTATTTGAAATAGATGGTAAAAAGCAGTGCAAGTAGATAAGAGTTTAATGTTAATTTTTTTAGATGAGTTCAGAACTGAGTATCGAGGCTCATGTATATAGATGCGTGTTCAGCATCGCATAAGGCATGAAGAACAGGGTGTTGGGTTTTCTGTTTTGTTTTCTGGAAACATTTGAAAAAGAGCGGGCCTTGTGGCTACAGGTTCTGCCTCTGTGGTTTCTGAATTTCATGGTTTGGGTCTTTTTAAATACTAAACAGACATAGAATTTATTCCCTCCGCTACCACTTGAGGTACTGTAAGTAGGTGGGGGTTGGGATTGTGCTGAATAGAAATTCTGTAGCTCTGGAAATTTCATTATGTAAAGTAGTTTCAAATTGTGTTTAAAAAAGTAAATCAAGTATGCTAGTAGAAATGTTCCACTTGAAGTAGTGTTTGAGTGATGACAAATCCATTGCTTTTGTTCCAAATGTATTGTAGAACGAGTTGAAAAAATGTTGATTGGACCACTTGTTTATTCATATTGAAATAATACAGGGTGGTGTTTGAAATGCTATGACTTTCCTTTGTAAGATTGTTTTGCTAATGGTGAATCAACGCCAACAAAACCTCACTGTCATGAATGCTGTAATAGCTCTTCGCTCTTCAGGTGTACATGATCTAATTTTACTGTAGGTGATGAATATTATTTTCAGGTTATTTTGTATTCTTAAGCTGAAAAGTTGCAACCTAACCTGATATGTGTTCTACTTTTCTTTAAGTCGTGTGATTAAGACAGACATGGAATTGGAAGTTCTGCGCTACACCAATAAAATCTCCAGTGAAGCTCATAAAGAGGTAATAGATCCTTTACTGTTAATAATTTTTGCTCTTAGTGTAACAGTAGTACTCAGAAAATGTTCCCAGCAGCCCTGAATTGCTTAGTAATAAAATAATAGAAAGGCTGGATAGAAATAAGAGGGTAATATCCCTCCTATTACGGCCCAGTAATATACCTTGCATTGTCCTTGAACTCACCGGTGCATTTGCAATGTGTGAGAAATGAAGTGTGGTTTTGGTTAAGAGCTGGAGCCTCAGCAGAAGGTGACCTGCTTGCAGTCTATCTGTCCTGTATGCACAAATACCTGTATAGTGATGGAGAAAGAAGAGATCAGGATTATTTTTATTCTGGCCCATGTAAGTGTGTGCAGCTCTGAAAAGTTTCACTCCAGCAGTTTGCTCAGCCCTTATAAACTGAAGGAGTGTTTGCATGCACAGTGGAGGAGAGTGCAAGTTTCCTTAGAGTGCTCCTCAGAGCAATCTGCTCTGTATGTGCTCCCATGCCCCTATGCCCCCAGTACAGTGCTTCAGCATGCTGTTCTGTCAACGTAACAGCACGGCAAAAATAAAGCCAGGCTGAGCAAGGCTGCTCAGGTTGGACCTAACACACTATCAGTAGTCCTACTGCTCTACTGGTATTGATGGTATCACTGATCTGAGTATCCATCCTTCTCTGCATAGTGACGCAGAGATGCCATGAGTTCTGCACAACAACCACAGGGAGCTTAGGGAAAAGCAGCTGATGCGGTTACTGATTAAACAGTTGTCTTTGCCCTGGCTCCACAAACTTCTGAACTGTGAAGCATGAAAATATTTTAAGGAGAAATTGTAAAGTTGCAGTTTGAATAAGGTCACTTGCATTCATTCTCTGTGGTCCTTCATAATCCTTGAATAATCTCATCCCATCTGAGATAATTCCTTCCCTAAAGTAGCTGCCTAGAACTTCCATAATACAGAACCAGGCAAAGGAATAACACTGGTGCATGTTCTCAGCAAATCTGAGAGTAAAATTCAGACTTACGAGGTGTTAACAATGTTGACTCTAGTAGATTTCTATTGATTCAGATTAGAAAGTACAAAAGCAAATCTTCCTTTGTAGCATATTCCAGCTCAGTTTTGTTTTGCTGGTGTTTCATGTGCGTAAAACAAAAGGACTTGCTGCCAGGTTCACCAGAGCTTTCAGAATTAAGCTTTGGTATTTTGATGAGCTGCACTTCATTAGGATATATTTTGGCAATTAAACTTGTTTTATTGCTGGAGACTGTAGGCATTTATAAAGATTAAAATGGGTTTGATTTCTAATGTAGTTTTAAAATACATTTACTAATGTAAATTTATATGAAGTACAGATGAAGTATTTTTGCAATATAGGTTCCTCTGGAAATAGTCATGTCATAAATTTATAAATACGTGATTCCCTCTTGTTAAGAATGTCCCATGTTAATATGTATCTTACAGGTAATGAAGGCAGTAAAAGCTGGTATGAAAGAATATGAGCTGGAGAGGTAAGAGGTCTTTTAATAAGTGTGATAAGAAGGAAAAGCTGCGTTTGTAGCAGGGCTTGATGCAATAGCTGAAGCAAAGCAGTAGCATTGATTCATTAGAGACTGAGAGCTCATTTCTGTTTGAAGACTGTTCTAAGCATTATTTTATTATTTTGAGGTGGCACCTCATCAGTTTTAGAGATGTATTTGATGATGGTTGATTATGTTTTTGTCATGGTTTAGCATAGTATAATTTTCGTCCTGGAGTTTTAGTAATTTACAGAAGCTTTAGGAAATAGCTGTTGTTATTGTTTGAAGGCATCCAATAAAATGGTGCTTATGGATAAACATTGCCCTTATGCTAGTTATGCTTAGAAGACTACAGTGTTAGTGTTTAAGAACCTTACAAAAGGCTGTATTCAATTACATTTTGCTTGCAATTACAAGTTGGTATTGCCTGTACAAAGAGCTCATCTCACAAATGTGGTGGATATTATTAGAGCTGTTAAGAAGTCAACAAGAGTACAGGATATTTCTCCGTGTTGAAGAAAATATGTTGTACAAGCATGTATAGGAGGGTTTGGCTGCTTGCAACTGATACGGTAAGTGATGTGTCTAGATACAGGGAAAACATTGCTTCCTCTTTTAAATCAATATTTACATTGGATCATCATCTTACAAAAGATGGTTTTGATTACCGAGTCCACTTGTTTTTAGCTCACATACAGTATTCTTAATTCTCAAAGTATTATGTAATGGAGAATTAGAAAACGGTGATATCTCAATTGCTGTTGTTTCTTGACAATCATTTTTCAAATGTTAGCAATTTTCCTGTATTCCGTATGTTCTAATGTTACATTTAAATGGACTCTGTAGGCTCGTACTCGATAGACTGCTTCAAATTGCAGTTATAGATACTACCAGGCAACTGGGAAAAAATACATTGCATACATTCCCCCATTAACTTTATTAATGCTCCTTGTATTTGTGTTCATTTTACTTACTGCCCATGTTACACATGCTGATAGTGAAATTTTGGCTCTGGAAGTCAACGGTAATTTAAAAAAAATTCCACGGAGAAGAGTTTGCTCTCAAATGCTTTTAAATGTCAGGAGCCTGGCAGTTCGGTTTAAATGTCACACAACAAATATATATACTCTTCTCTAAGTCTATGAGGTATATTGCATTTTCACTCCAGGACTTCCATTCTTCTTTGTCTAGGTTCTTCAATACATGTGAATGTTTTGAAAAGATTATTTGTGCCTTTCAAAATAGAATAAAAAATAAAAATCAGGCAACTGTCTATTAAACCTACTTAAAATTGCCTTCTGTTCTTCCATATGCCTTGACAGGTTACACTTCTTGAAAGAGTTTGAGGTTATTTCACTAATGAAAGAGGTCTTGGCAGACTATCTATGCAGCGTCTGCCTTTGAGACTATAAATAGAATTTAAGTTTCTGTTGCTGCACGGAATTCATCCTTGCACCAGTTTCTGTTGCCTTATTGCTTAGGGAAGAAGAGTCCTAAAAATGCAAAATTGCAATTCCCACACCTTTCTGACAAAGAAGTGTGTGGCTGCAGTGTTTAAAAATAAATTCAGAATCAGTCTATGAAATCTGTGTTCTGTATACAGGTAAATCCATTTATGTAGTCTAAGTAGGAAATTTTCAAAGACCTAAAAATAGGTAACATCCAAAAATAGACAACTTCTGTTGAAACTGTAGATATTTTTTCATTTTTTTTCCTTGTCAACAGGCGTGTTAGTTTGCATTCAGCAGATTTGGCACATCTAGAATCTAGGGATGCAGAGAACGGAAATTTTTAGTTTGTATAGTTTTATCAAAAATATTCACACTTGTCTTTTAAGAGATCAATTAAAAGTTAGTGATGCTTTTCACTTTCCAATGTTTCTAGGGCTTCCACTCTTGTGAAAGCTTTCTGAATTGTGCAGCCTTCTTTCCCAGGTGTATTTGGAGTTCCCGCTGCTGTGAAATCGTGGCATTTTGAAATGAATACAGATATCTCTTGAAACGTGGCCAATAAATCTCCCTTCATATTGCTTTATTTCATTCTCTGACATTCTGGAATATAGCACGTGTTTTTGAGTAGAAAGCTAGTCTGATCCTGTCTGCTAGGAAGAGTAGTGCCAGGGATCCCAAAAGCAATTAAAAATTTCTATTACTGCATTTAAAACCTAAGAGTTGCCTTTTCTTTTTTTGCTTGGGCAAGCAGCCTTCCTACAAAAAAAGTCATGTTACTTCTGCTGTACAGTATAGCAAAAACATCTTAAAACTCTAGGAATTTTATCTAAGAGTCAACAATGTGTAAAGTTAGTTTTATTTCTAGCTTTCTGAGAACTAATTGGTAGGAAATTGTGGAGAAATCTCTTGATTAACAATGTCTTTTATTTTGAGGGTTGAAAGCTAGCTACAAAAATGTGTTCAAAGTATTCTGTATGATTAAGGTCCACTGATAGATGATTTTGAACCAGTAATAAATTAATACTGAGGTATATAAAAAATGAATGTTATTTAACTACAATTCCAATCAGCCCTGACTTTTTTTTTGTTTGATGTTGTTTAACTTTAATATGTGGTCAGTTGACTTTAAGGAGACAGCCAAGCCAATTACCTACAAACAGTAATTCACAGCACATGTAATTGCACATAAAGCCATTTTGGTAGGTCAGATTCTGGATTTTCTCTGATGTAATTTGTGCTTATCTCATGTTTAATTAATTTTCTGTTTAATTAAAGGCTTTTAATTATGAAACTGCTCTTTAGTGAATATATTGTTAAAAATACAGCAAAATGATAAATCACTTTAGCTTGAGTTATGTAAAAAAATCTGCTTTCAGCTAAGTTTTAGTGTATATATGAGCAAAACTATGTATGTACACATATTTGTATATACATTTTTATGAACACATTTTGTATATTCACAGATTCACAGATTTCTCTAGGTTGGAAGAGACCTCAAGATCATCGAGTCCAACCTCCGACCTAACACTAAGTACTCCACTAAACCATATCCCTAAGCTCTAAATCTAAACGTGTTTTAAAGACCTCCAGGGATGGTGACTCCACCACCTCCCTGGGCAGCCCGTTCCAATGCTTAATAACCCTTTCGGTAAAGAAGTACTTCCTAACATCCAACCTAAAACTCCCCTGTCGCAACTTTAGCCCATTCCCCCTCGTCCTGTCACTAGGCACGTGGGAGAATAGACCAACCCCCACCTCTCTACAGCCTCCTTTAAGGTAACTGTAGAGAGCGATGAGGTCGCCCCTGAGCCTCCTCTTCTCCAGGCTGAACAAGCCCAGCTCCCTCAGCCGCTCCTCGTAAGACTTGTTCTCCAGACCCCTCACAAGCTTGGTCGCCCTTCTCTGGACTCGCTCGAGCACGTCCATGTCCTTCCTGTAGCGAGGGGCCCAAAACTGAACACAGTACTCGAGGTGCGGCCTCACCAGAGCCGAGTACAGGGGCACAATCACTTCCCTCGACCTGCTGGCCACACTGCTTCTTATACAGGCCAGGATGCCGTTGGCCTTCTTGGCCACCTGAGCACACTGCTGGCTCATATTCAGCCGACTATCCACCAATACTCCCAGGTCCTTCTCGGCCAGGCAGCTTTCCAGCCACTCATCTCCCAGCCTGTAGCTCTGCTTGGGGTTGTTGCAGCCCAGGTGCAGGACCCGGCACTTGGCCTTGTTGAACTTCATGCAGTTGACCTCAGCCCATCGCTCCAGCCTATCCAGATCCTCCTGCAGAGCCTTCCTGTCCTCGAGCAGATCGACACACGCACTTAGCTTGGTGTCGTCTGCAAACTTACTGAGGGTGCACTGGACGCCCTCATCCAGATCATCAATAAAGATATTAAAGAGGACCGGCCCCAGTACCGAGCCCTGGGGGACTCCACTAGTGACCGGCCTCCAACCAGATTTGACTCCATTCACCACAACTCTCTGGGCCCGGCCATCCAGCCAGTTTCTAACCCAGCGAAGCGTACGCCAGTCCAAGCCCCGAGCAGCCAGTTTCTTGAGGAGAATGTTGTGGGGAACGGTGTCAAAAGCCTTACTGAGGTCAAGGTAGACCACGTCCACAGCCTTTCCCTCATCCACCAAGCGCGTATATGTATGTATGTACACATATTCAGTGAAAGTAACAGTTAAAACCTACCATTATCTGTTTCAGGGTGCTCCATGATGCTGGAGACACCTCCTCTAGATCAGTGTTTGCCAATTTTTAGAGTTGTGCCTTTCACCTGCTTATTATTGACCTCATCAAGTTTTGAATCCTCCGTGCATTTTCTCATTTGTTCCCTTTTTTGTTAGGTAGAACAATTTTAGGGTTGGGATGGTTACGTGTAATTGTTGATTTGCTTGGAAAATGATACAGCAATGTACATTAGAGCAACAACAGTAGTAAGAGAAGAGTAATGTGCTATGCATATGGTATAGGATGCTTAGCTAGCCTGTGCATCGCCCCTTTTTGTGGTTGGTTACCCGGTTCTTAATAGCACTGAAGGCCCTGTGGTAGCAGTATGTGCACATTCCTGGATTCATTAGATTATAATGCCTTCTTCATTGTCTTGATGATGCTGGGCAGCACAAAGCCACCCTAAACGCTCCTTCCCTTGTCCGAGATCTGCCTGGGTTATTGAAGGATCTCTGAACCCTCTGCAGCTGCTGAACACAGGAACATCTTAGTGTTACCATGCAGATAACTGTGATTGCAGTACCTGCCATCCAAAAACTTGGATCCTGATCCTGCAGAGTGGGCTCTTAATGCAAATGAGAACTAGTGTAAAGGGCAGGTCGTGTGATTGGTGGTGTACCTGCAAGCTACTGGTGCTGAGAGAATTTGGGGGGGATTTCTTTATGTGGCTCTCTTCAAAGCAGCAACCCTGAATTACTTTGGTGATTCCATCAGTAAAAGCAGCAAAGAGAGAAGAATCTGACCATACCTGCTCAGAGGATGTGTGATCCTGCAGCTCTCAGGCACTGGTCTGGCACCACAAAAGCCTGCTTTTACAATCAACTTACCTAGGATTCACCAATTCATCTTGGTGTGACTGCTTTCCTCTGTAAGGTTTGCCTGCATTTTGTTGGTTTGTCTTCAGTGCTTAGCGCTAAGGCTGGTACAAGTGATGGAGGGCAATAATAAATGTTCCATTTGATCTCGCGGTGGCTGGTTACCACCAGTCCACTGGAGAAATTCCTGGGTGTAATACTGTGGTTGTCAGGTGGTGTTGTAGAGGGGGTGTTGGAGTTGATTCAGAGCATGCCAGCCCAGTCAGGAGTTTGTCCAATTGTACCCATGTCCCCTCTGTGCTGCCTGTAGCCCAGTGGATCTTTTAGGGCCATGCAACTATGCAACTAATCGCAGTGATTTTGCAGTGGTTAATGGTACACTTTAACTCCACTGTGATATAACAGAGACAATCTAAAGAATAAAATGGCAAGAAGCGGAAAACCACTACGGTGTTTTTTCCTTCTTGGTTTACAATGCTTTCAGACTATTTTTACAATTCACCTCTCCTACCAGCTGAGAGTGATATGAATTCTTTATCCTTACTCTTTTTTTCTAAAGAAAGAATAAGGTCCCTGATTCCAAAGCAGAGCTTAGACTGAGATGAGTTGCTGTCATATCTGTCAATGTTAAATTTCACTATCTGTGGAAGTCTGAGAGTGCTCTCATGGATTATGGCTCTCATCTTTCATTTATCTCTCTCCGCTCTCCTCCAGTGGAACAAACTGAGAATAAAACATACATGTGATTTCGCTAGAAAATAGCCAGAATCATTTCATTTTCCATTGTGTATTTCCTTTTAGTGAAATGCTTATTATTTTAGCTAATCTGGATTTGCCACTTCCCATCTCCTGATAGATTTTGCTCTTTAAATGTCCTTGAGAAAGCTACTGACTACTGCAGCAAAATCATCTTTAAAAAAAAAAATAATTCATGCTTGATCTACTTCTTGCATTTAGAATTTCAGCTCAAGCATAGTTTTTGTAAAACCTTTGCATAAGTATATGTGGAGACTAAACAAAAATGACCACTGCAACTGGCAAAAATATATAAATGAATTTATTCACAGTCGCTTTCTGAGGTAGGAATGATGTCATCTTGTTCTGTGACCCTCACTGGTATTTGTGCAGAGGATTTATTTTTATTAAGCAAGAGACTAGTATTAATCTCAAGCAGCCTGCCAATCTGCTTAGTTACTGAAAAATGATTTTTTTGCTATAAAAATAAATAAATTTTAAACAGTTGTTAGCATTGTGGAGCCTGAAAGTGGCTTGACTGCCTCGTTTCCCAAAGCTGCCTCACAATTAAAGGTGATGTTTGTTTTATTATAGATTGATATTATAGAATCTATATTTTAGATTGTTTTGAATGGTAAGGGAACCAAAACTAGTTTTTTTTTTTGATACAGAGAATGTTTTTTTTTCTGGATGTATATAGCTATTGCTTAAAGTACCTTTAAAAAATACATACTTGTCTGGGGGAATTACTTGGTTTACTATCAGAGCCACGAAGCGCACAGGAAACGCAAGTGTCTACAGCGTAGTGGAGCTCTGACAGCATGTGTCGGGTAGCTACTCCTGGCCTAGGTGAGTTAGCCATTGCATTTCAGGAGCCCAGTGCCCAGACAGGAGTCAGGTATAATACCTTCCTGGGAAGAGCAGCTGGATTCAGAGAGACACTTCCCTACAGTCTTTCCTCTCCTGTCTCCCTTTCCTCTGCAGGAGCACATAGCATGGATCTGCTAACTGGCTCTGTAGACAAGCTTAGCTCAGCTGCAGTATCCTGGGTTTTAGTTCCCATATTGCAGTTGCACTGGAAATTCAGCTCCAGACACTTTTCTTACTTCAGTATAAATTCACAGATTTTTCAGTTGTTCTGCTTGCTGCTTCTTAAGTTTTCAGGTCTTGACTTTGCAGGCAGTGAAATGTGTAAGAAAAGGGATGTGAACATTTTGTAAAGCATTAAACAAAGGTTTGGTTCTGACCCAGGCCAACCTCGAACCTTGGCTGAACTCAGCAGGATGAGCTGGGACGCATTGACAGGTACAGCTGGTCTGTTCATGTTTTAAATTAGGCAGACCCAGCCAAATTCCTAATCCATCTGAATTAAGGTTGTAAATAGTCTTAAACTACATCTGAATTTAAAAATTGGTTTAAAAAAAACTGAGCATTGCTTCTCTTCGGTGACACAGAGGCACAAATGCATGTGCACATGCTGCACTTGACTCAGCTGGTGAGGATTACCTGCTGAGCATGGAAACCCTTCTGTCAGTACCTCAGCTGCTTTAGGAGAGGTTTGTCTTTGTGGTAAATCCACCTTGAAAGGGTCCAACTGCCCCAGCCCTGGCAAGCACATGCCCATTTCCAGATGTCCTGTTCTCCTCCTCTCCCCAGCTGATGGGAATATGCAGGGGGCAGAAACCCCCTGGGGAGGGAAGAGGGGAGGCCGTGGCACCTCCAAGGCTGGGTTCACCTGAAGTGCCGGGCCGTGGGGTGCTGGAGGAGTCGTGCACTGCTGGCAGGAAGCGCAGCAGTTGCAGTATGTTCACAATAGCCTCTCAGTGGTTTCCCTTTGCAGGAGGTCTCGTGGAAAGCTCATACGTTCACTCTTTCAGTAGAGGACAGCTTGGTTCACCTCCTGGACGTCACTTTAATTAGCTCTTTGTGTAGAGGAGAGCTGTTTAATTGCACAGGTCTCTTCTGTGACTTGTGACTGAAGTTCCATGTAATTGGGTTTTATCTTCTAAGAAAAAATTGTGGAATTGGACCATGCGAGAACTTTAAAATAAAACCTTCTATCAGCCTGCAGATGACAAAGAACAATTACCATGCTGGTATTGGAAATTGGCTCCCTCCTTTCAGAAAGGGAGCAGTAGAAGGTTGTATGCAATGTGCATCCATACAGAACTAAGTTTGCTTGCATAGCAAGATATAACCCAATTTTAAATGCTCTATCATTGTATGTCCTTACAAGGTTGTTAATATCGTTTGTGCTGTGATAACTCAAAAGTAATTTTTAATATCTTTTTGGAAATCAAAAAATAGTCATAATTTTTATTTACATTTTCAGTCTGATTGAAAATTATAAGCAATATTAATTTCTGTGGGTGTTCTGTAGAAGGACTGTTAATTATTATTTATATTCGGGAAAGAACGCATTTTCTTTTCAAATTAGCAGTGGTTTCAGTTTTTACTGAGTCTAGCGTGGCATTGAGATAGTGAACTAATTAGCATTACTAATGACAAGCTCAGATCGCAGATATGTGACATGGAAGTCTTTGTAGAAGACAGCAGGCTGAACTGATTATTATTTGCTGTGGATTTTGTTCATGCTTGTTCAGACAAGTCGAAAGTAAAGCTTCTACCATATGTGAGGCTTTATCTGCTTTGTGAACTTTGATTCAATAATGTTTGCTAATTGCTGTGGAAGCGGAGAGATCAGAATTTTGTGTTTGTTTGCCCTCATCTTTTGATAACCAGTACTATCATGTAATTGTGCTCTGAGACTGGAAGCACTACAACTCGAAGGGAATGTGTAAAATACCATGAATGCCCATTAATAACAGGATGTTGCACACTGACCTTGTCAGAATCAAAAGCATTTTAGACAGATCAAAAGAAAATGAGAAAGTTCTGTTCCTTGCTGCCAGCATATCCCCACATAAATTCTTCTCCAAATAGTTTCCTAGAGCATCCTCATCACCGCTGTGTGCAAGTGCCGCATTCTAGCATGGTAAGCAGCATTGCTTGCATCCATCACAGTGTGGTGGGGTTTTTTTGTTGTTGTTATTTGCTTGTGGGTCCCCCCACAACTCTGTAGAGGAAGAATTGAACAGATCTGTGTCCTGTTTTCGCAGGTGATGGTTTTTTAGTGTAGCTATTATGAACAGTATTGAAAAAGAAGATCAAGGTTATAATTGCTATATTATACATGAAAGTCGTTTTTTGTTTGGTTCTCTGTGCATCTGAGCTTGAATGTTTTCTTGCTCTCAACTGTTGTAATTTCTTTGACCTAGGCCTTTGTCAGAGGGCTTTGAGAGCTGTTCAGAGATGGTTGGCTTAGGTCACCCAGTGCTTATTAAGGTCTGAGATCCCTAACAGGAATTGAAAAATACATGTATGGGAAGTTAGTGAAGGCTGGACAGACAAAGCTGCTGGTGGTTGCCCATAGTGAGAGATGCAGCAGTACTGGAGTTTGCTTAGTGCTGAAGTCTTTGTGTCCAGGTGTGCTGCATTTCTGCTGCCCAGGCAGAGCTGATGACAGCCCGTGTAACTGAACTTGAGTTGTACAGGACACAACAGAGTTGAATTGCCAGGCAGAAGTGATGGAAAGTGGGCTCCAGGACTGGGGTGGAACCTGATGCATATTAGACAGTAGCGGCTAAGTAGAGGCTAGTTTTCTTCTAAAAGGAATATGCCCATGCTGAGAACTCCTCAAAATGCAACGTTATTTCTGGGTTGGTTAGACTTTGCTTTCACCAGCTTTTCCTGAGTACATGAAATTGAGCCTCTAGGCAGTTTTGGGAAGTGAGGGATATGAAAAGCTTTGCTGAAAACAGTCTGTCTTCTGGTTCATCTAGGGAAACCTGTGTTTAAAAGAACCAATGAGATGTGGTTTATTTGAAGTCTCTGTTATCGTTTAAGTTAATCCTTTAGTGTGAGGTACAGTTGCCATCAATTCTCACTTGGTGCAATCCTCTTAGAATATTTCTCGTCCATCACGAGTTTGGTTGGATTTCTGAGATGTTTGTGTTCTTTAATGTGACAAATCAAATTTCTGCAAGTAAGAGATTCCTCTTCGAAACAACGTGAGCCCAGTGGTTTGAGCATTCATGTGTTGCAGTGCTGGGGAGGATGGTTGAAGTCTGTGTGTGTGGTTCAGGCCCGAGATTTGCTGAGCCTTGGAGTGAGCTTCTGGTAGGTGAGAGAGGAGTCACCTGGTTTTGATCAGAAATTCTGTTTCTGTGAGAAGGCGGATAGCATTACATGGCAGGAGACATTTAAGTGAGAGACCTGACCAGCACTGGTTCATCCTCTTTTGCAGGTCACAGAGCCTGCTGTATGTGAGACCTTCACAGGGCATCCGGGATTTATTTGGTCAGGAATTACTGGAATCTAAGAATGTGGATTAGCTTGGTTATTTGGTGCTGGTTGGGCAGGGAGGTCTCTTACTTGGAAGAATTCCTGCATGGGTCTTGTAACTTTCTGGTATTTTCTGGTACTTTTCACTTTGTGCTTAATTTTCATGTTGGTTCTTGCGCTGGGATCAGTGTAGTGATTTTATGACCTTGGAACTAGATTTGGCAGCTTTAGGAACACTGCTAAACTGCTGCTCTCTGGGACCTTAGTGCACTTCAGGATATATATTGAAAGTTAATCAGTTCTTATATTTCAGCCCATCAGTCTGCCGTTAACCTCTGCTTTATGCTGTTGGTGTTTGGTCTTTCTGCCCTTCTCTTCTCTTCAGCCAGCTCAGGTGCAGGGAGAAAAGCCTGAGCTCAGGTAAAAAGGAGCAGCGTTTGCAGAGCTGGTGTTTGTGTGTTGTTGAGGCCAGTGAACAGATCAGCGTGATGCTGCGAACAGGTTGCGTCTTGTTCGTGAATGGGCTTGGGAACAGGCAGGTTTGGTGACTGGCTTACAGAGCACCTGTGTAGTTGTTTGTGTCTCTCTCTGTTAAAAAAGAAGGGTCAAAATGTGCTCAGTCATTAGGAGGGAAGGTGTCAGTCATAGGTAGGCTTAGCAGTCGCAAAATGTGCCTGCATCTTCACCAAGTGAATGGAGTCCTGCTTCTTCAGATTGCATCCCCAGAAAAATTCTGACTTCTGCAGCTTCCTAAATCTGCTTCAGACATTGTCATCACAAATTGAGTGTTATAATCTTCTAGTATCCTCAAGGCAGTAGGTTTACATATCCCATGTGACAAATTACTGCATTATTCTCTAAGAATAGCTTGAGTATTCAAAAAAGTATTGAGGGCAAATAAAGCTCTATATTGGGACCCCAACCTACTTCTAATCTCAGCCCTTGCCATGCTTCTGCTTATATTGTGTTGTTGAACAGAAGCTCAAACTTCAAATATTCAATTTGAAACTGAAAGGAAGATTGTGAAGCATTGGTGATTACGTTGGCATTCTCTGCCACTGAATAGCACTTGTGTGTTATGTGCTATGTGGGTGGCTGTGTATTTGCTAAGAAGCATAACTGAAGATGAAAGTTTAATTATTTCTTCAAGGCAAATCCTCTCTCCCATGGACTTAAACTTGCATAAGAAAAATGAAAATTCATAAGGAGTGTAAAAATTGGCTAAAATTAAAAACCATTTATTTTTACCCTATTTATTCTTCTGAATAATAAAATTTCCCCATGGGTTTTTGAAACATATGTGGAATAATTACACTGTAGAAGTGGTACTTTAGTTCAGCTTCTAGAGCTAGGGCAAACATTGTGATTATGCTGCAAGCTTAAGTCTAGGTTTTATAGAAAATCTCATTCAAGGCTCCGTTGCCGTCAAGTGCAAAAAACTGTGACCCGTGGATTGGTCCCTGTGGGAGCAATTATTTTTTGCAGAGATTTTTTTCCAGCACTGAATATTATAAATGTCAGAAAAAAGTTTAACCCCCAGTACCTCTAAAAGAATGTTTCCATACCTGCTGGCAAGATTATAAATTTTTTGCTTGTATTTGCAAGCAATTTATGTCGAGGCCAGGATTTTTTTTTTTAAAAAAAAAGTCTTTATAAACAACTCAAAAGTAACAGTGCTATCTTTGAGTTATACTCTGCATGTCTCAGTGAAGACAAAATGGGCTGAAGCTGCCTGATGCTGCTTAATGCAGTGCTGCGCCTGAGACTCCCGTGATGGGATTCTTGCATGTTGGGTGCAGTGCGAAGTGATGATTAAAACCTCTTGCTACTGGTGGCAAAGGGGGGAGAATGTGGAGTGAGCATGGGGTTGCTTAGGAACGTGGGTTAGCATCTGATATTCAGTATGGATGAGTGAAGTGTTTTGTTTAACAAGAGGAATGTGTTCATCTTGCAGCCATTGGTCTGTGGAAGGCAATGGGTAGAATCGAGGGTAAAATCCCAGGAGACAATGCTTGTCTTCAGCAGAATCTGCTTCCTTTTGAAGAGACGCAGTGTGTGCATTTTACTTGCTTAATTCTGGCTTTCGTGTGTTTATTTAAATTTCATCCATCAAAATATGTGCGTTACTCCTAACACAGATTAAGATAATACATTTCTATTACTTAAAACAGCAGATCCAAACCCAGCACCTTTCCTGCCCCTGTCCCTGTTTTCTTATGTTATCTTCAGTGCTGGGCATGGTTTGGTCATTAACTGGGCTAAAGCTGTGGTGAAACGTATAGAGTTTGCATCATGTGTTCATGATCACATGATTCACATCATGTGTTCAACGGCTTTTGCAAAGTGAAAATAGTTGTGAGATGCTCAGAGGGATGTTACAGAACCTACGTGAACTTCAAGTTTGAAGTGAGCAGAAGGATCTTTCACTCACCATAATTACGGCAGTGAGGTGTAAGAGAAAAAACCGGTCCCAAACATTCCAGCCCTAGGACAGGAAGGGTCACCCTAATTTGTACTTGGAAATGAATAGGAAGTTGAGGTGTTTTGTTCAGAAACGTTAATGGTCAAAGACTTACTTAAGGGGATGTGAACTGCTTTCTGCACCAGCTTAAGGTTCTGATCGGCCTCCAAAGGTAGCCCTGGAAGATCCCCTTTTTGCTTTTTGTGTGCAGGTGGTCTGCTGACATACTCAGGTTTGGTTCCATAGTCTCTTAGCCTGTCAAAAATTGAAAAGAGACTTGGATCCAGATGTTCAGTGAGATTTCTGATAATGCCACAAACAAAAAGCTGACTTGATTAATACCAGAACAGAGAGGTTAACTCTGTAACTTGTCGCTAACCTGTGTGTTCGTTCCTTCAGGATATGGGCTAGATCTTCTGCAGGCAGAGGAGATGATTCGGAGGCATTTTCCTGCTCCATCATTGAATTTGTTCTTAATCTGCCTTATGCTACGGTATATATAATGAAGTCATAATGGTTTTTATTCTTCCCATTCTATTTGGAGCACAGGGATTCAGGTGTCTATGACCAAAAATGTTAATTGTTTTGATAGGGGCTTCATCAGCTCTGCAATTAAGCCACACTGATAGCTGCTTCTTCTTTCCCTTTTCCCTTTTCCCTTTTCCCTTTTCCCTTTTCCCTTTTCCCTTTTCCCTTTTCCCTTTTCCCTTTTCCCTTTTCCCTTTTCCCTTTTCCCTTTTCCCTTTTCCCTTTTCCCTTTTCCCTTTTCCCTTTTCCCTTTTCCCTTTTTCCCTTTTCCCTTTTCCCTTTTCCCTTTTCCCTTTTCCCTTCGATGCAGCAAGGCTGTATCAAAGACTGCAGCTGAGAAGATGCTGTTCTCAACAGCAAAGTCCTTATCTGGGGAATGCTAGAGCTTGTGCAGCAGCAGGCTTGGGCACTGACATGGACCTGCTGTTTGTAGCTATATGCGCTCTCTGCACAAGGTCTCTCCTACCTGGCAGCAATGAAAACTTGGCTTTTAAAGTATTGGCTTTTCTCTAGAAAGAACCTGGGTGAAAGGCTGAGTACTGGTGCCTGCTGAAGGACTGGGAAAGAGAAGTGGCTTGTTTGAGCAGTGCCTGCCGGCAAAACTGGAAATAAAAGGGTTGAACTTCACTCAGTGGTATTTCAGAGACAAAAAAAAAAAAAAAAAGAAAAAAAGAAAAGAAAACTTTCCATACCATCTTTCGTATCATGAAGAAATGCAAAAGTTGATAGGGATGAGCAGGAAGGATGTGTCTTTGTATGTATTTTTCCTTGCTTGGAGATAAAGTGGTAACATGAGTTTAAAATCTTTATTTCCTGAAACAAACAAACAAATAAACAAAACCATTACTTACTGTTTTAGATGGCACAGAGGCCAATCACAACTGTGCATATTAGTCTACACCAGCAGACCTTGCACTCCATTTTCTTGTGTGAGTTACTCTTAGCTGGTTTTACATATCTTGTTTTCTTTCTTACCTTTTTTTTTTTCCTTCTTGAACAAGTATTTTGTGTCCATGGATCATTTATCTTGGCGGTTCTCTGTAGAACTGGAAGAAGTGGAAATTGATCTAGCTGCTGAAAAGGGATCTGGGAAAAAATAAGCATCAGCTGCCAGGATAGGTGGTGTGCTTGTAGACCTTGCCAGTGGCTTAGAGATCAAACAGCAGAGAAATAGCTTCATGGTAAGGGCCCAGGAAATTCTAAGTAGGTAATGAGTAGTGGCTTTCTTTTGATTTACACCATGGCTTTGCTATCAATCTATAAAGCTTTGAAGAGAAAAAAATAAACCTCCAAGGGAAAGGGAAGGGCCATACAATTAGTTGTTAGTCTGCTTACTTGTCTTCTCTAATTCCAAGTATGTGTGCTGAAAATGAGTGATAGCGTGCAAAATCTAAACTATTGGCCAATTCCTTTGTAGATTCAAGCTGAGATATGGTTCACATCATGCTGGTTCTTGGAGAAAATTCAGTTTCATCTTAACTATAGATTATGTGTAGACTGGTGTAGTTGGAAGAATTTGACAAGGGTTGTATCTGTGATGTTACTTTCAGCTCTTGTACATCAAATTCCTGCTCTGATCTCCTTTTCTTTCATCTCCACTATGTGTCTTTCATTAAAGAATTGGCCGGTGAAGTGGATGTGATAGCTTGCAGAACATTTTGAGAATCACATGCAAGAGTATTTTTTTTTCCCCAAGTAAATCAATACAGTTCAGAAAACTTAGGAGTATTGCACTGGAATTTGGATTTGGGAATGCAGTTTATAATTGTCAAGACAGTATTTGGTTGAGACTGCTTGGTCATTAATTTGTGTGAAGTTGACACTTGAGTTGAAAGACTAATAGCTACCTCAGGGCATTGCACAATTTTAAATCTAATCTGTTACAGAGTTTGGGTGTACTGTGACTGTGGATGTAGTTTGTCATTTTTATAGCTAGTGGGGCAATACTATTGTTTGGGGATCTGGAGATTTGCTATTCACATGCGCAGGCTTTTTTGTGCATTAGTAACAACTTGGACGTAATGAAGAGTGGATTTTTTCGATCTTAAAGTTTAAATGTGCTTTATGGCAGTTTTTTCCACTATTCAAAACAGTTTGTTTACTACTAAAATCCAGAGAACTTGTATTTTAATGATCTGAAAAATTGAGAGATTTGGTCAAAAGTATGGGTTTCATTCCTGTAGTGTGTACAGAGTGCTGTCAATGGCATTGTTGCTGTATTAACATGTACATAATTTCAGGGCTTTTAGTGCATGTGACAGACTTCTGATAAGAAACAGATGTGACTTTTGAATAGGATTTGTGGGGGATTTTTAAAAATGTGGCTACTAACTGCATGTATGATGTTCATTTCCAAAACTAGTAACTTGCAAACTCAGATAAGGTTTTCATTCATAGTAACAACCTAGCTAGTGTTATTTGCTTTTCATATTTCAAATTAATTATGATTTGTTAAAAAAACAGCATTTCTCAGTTTTGTTTCTCAATATACATAGCAATATTAATTTTAATATAGAAGATAGTATAGGCATGAATGAATCTGTTTCCCCACTCCCAATACTAGAAAGCTACCGCTTCATTAGGAAGCTGTCTAATTTTTTTTGGTCTGTCAGCTATTAATGTTTCCACAGCGTGGTTCCTGCTTTGCTCTCTTATGATTTAGGCAGGCAATTGTCAGCAGACAATTCTTTGTTGTTGTGTTTGTTTTCAATGCTTACTTGCCTGCACCCGTTTGTTATTCTACCATCAAGAATACTTGAAACTTGGAGCATAAACTGTGAAATATTTGGTGCACTCTTTTACATGTTAATAGATGTATCAGATCCCCAAAGTGTAAATCAAATTACGTAGCCTATTACACTTTACATAGGAGAAATAAAATATGAAATATTTTACAATACAGAAACTGCATGCGAATCAAACTTTTTTGTTGTTCCTAAGGGATACAATTTTGACAATTTTATGAGGTTGAAATTTACTTGTAGGGTGAGTTCGCGCATGGTTTAGATGAAAGTAATATTCCTACAGTATACTGCTAATAAGAATACTTTTTTTAAAGCCACTGGTCTTACTGATTTGTACTGTTATAACAAAGCATCTGTTTAAACTCCCTAGAAGTGTGCCTCTCCACAATATACTTAGAATCCCTGCATGGTAATGCTGGTTTAAGGTTTTTTTTTGTTTTTTTTTTTTTTGTTTGTTTGTTTGTTTTTTTGTTTGTTTTTGTTTTTGTTTTTGTTTTAACAATGTAAGCTTTCAATCTATGCTGAGGAACATTTATATGTAATAACATAAAAAGAAAGCTTTTAAGAACTGAGGGAAAAAATGTATTTTTTTCAATACAGAATTGATCTTATGCAAAAGACTCGGCAAAAAATGTTGGCCTTGACACGCTCATGCTGTGAAAGAATGGTCTGATGTGACTGTCCAAAGAATTATTTTGAAAGGAATGAAGTTTTCTTGAACAAAAACTTCAAATTATTGTCTTGCAAGTCATTTGCTCTAAAAATGTTAAATCATATTGGATGCTGGACTGAATATATTTTGTTATATATTTTGTTTTAAATATATGCTATTGCAGGGAAAATTTAACATATAATGTTATTTCAAAATACATTTACTGTTATTTTTTAAAGAAATACTGTTATTTTTAAAAGGCCACTAGTTAGCCTCCAAAATGCATTTTTATCATTGGTGAAGTTATTGCAAATACAGATCATGCAAAGTCTGAAAGGTGTGATTGAATCAGGCTGTGTGGAGGAAAGAAGAATGAAGTTTGAATACTTTAGTCAGGTTTGATGTATATTTAAAATATTTGTATTTCAGTTTATGGAGTTTGTATATACATATGCACACACGCATGTACACGCACACTCTTTTTGCTTTACTGGAGCACAGTGTCTTAGGGGATTTAGCAGCCTCGGGACCTACAATTACAGGTATAAAATCAGTCTCTGTTAAAAGGCTGCTGGAGTGGGCAGTGTCCTGTGGGGTTATTAGTGGCTTCTGAAGGTCCTTGCAGTCCTAGTCGTACAGTTGCAGTTTTGAGAAGAGAACACAATAACTTTGCCAAAATTTTATCAAGAAGATCCACTGTTTCTTATTTATCTCCTGATCTACATGCAAGCTGGCAGAAAATTAAGAAAAATCTTAAACATCTGTATCTGCAGAGGTGAGAAGGAAAATCCCATTTTGTTTTGCCTTTTATGATCAGTTATTAAAGTTCAACTCTGCCTGCTCACTCTAGGAGTTATGTTGGTTTTTCCTCTCTGTTAGGGTGAAATTTTTGGACTTAGAGCAGTGTCTAACCAGCACCTTGGTCCTTCTCAGCTGAACATTGTCATCTAAGAGGAGGGAGGAGGCTTGTTTTCCTGGTAAAAGTCCATGTTTCTTCCACTACCCTCTAAAATGAACAAAAATCCCTTGAAGATGCTCTGCTTTGCACCTCTGGACTCCTCCCAGTATTATGGACAGGATTTACCTGTCTCACTGGATAGTGGATGAGGAGTATATTCTGTAATAAATTTTAGGATTATGGGGCAAAAGAGCATTGTAAGAATGTAGAATATCTGATATTCACAATTTTCCAGGGATTACTAGTTGCATTGAAAAGCACCTTGATTTCCTGATGCCTCAATTATTTTTAATGCTCCCCACAAGGTTTAGATAATCAGGCTGAATTGCTCCCTGTGAAGTTTCAATTTGTTATGTGAAACACAGCAACATTGATTCCTGATAGTTTGTTTAAAGACAGGAAAAAGAAGTGCCAAAAGTGACATTATTAAGGTTGCTCTTGTTTTAAACTGCATGTCAGTAACTAGGAGAAGGCAGGCCACAGCTGCTAAATGCACGCTGCTGCAGCAGTGAAGTAGAAGCCAGCACAGTGGAAATGGTGACATGGGTGTTTTAAAAGCATATCCCTGGATGTTGGCTGATTACATTATTTTTAGGTATATTGAGAATTAGATGAGATACTAAGAGGCCTTTGCCACAGTACATCACTCCTATCATAGGATTTGTTACATGCGTCTTTGTTCTGCCAAAAAATATTTGTTTGTCATACCTGACCTGGGATCACTGTTTGTTTTTTTTTCTTGTACCACAGTGGTTAGGGCCCCTGGAATGAGGAATACAAAACAGCACACCTCAGGTTTCAGAATAAGTGAATACAAATGGGAACAGTATATTGCAGGAAAATGCCTCGGCAGCATGCAAAGATTTAGTGGGGATTTGGTATGTTGTTCTCATCTGTTGTCTTAAAAATCTGGGCAATAAAAAAACAGTATCTATAATCACATTCAGAGGTCTTGATTTTCAGAGTGATTAGAGAAAGTGAATGCTGCTCTGAGTCAGAATGAACGATGAAGAAGAGACTTTGCTGAAAGATACAGAAGATCAGAAGTATTAGGGAAGATAGGTGCTTATAAGGCTACTAAACCTAGTAGCAAATACAAGAAAATACAAACATATTCTTTAGTGAACAAAGAATCCACAAAGGCTCTGCGTGAACTCTGTTACTGGAAAAGTTCAGTGGAGGGGTAAATCAAGAAGATGTAAAAACAAAACCAGATTAAAACCAAAACCAGTTAACAGGGCTTTGGGGAAAGGAGAGTGGGGAATGGGAAGCTCAAGGATGACATTTTACTTCTGGCAGTGTGAGAAGTTGCTAAGATTTCATCAGGTTTGTAAGCAGTTACTTGTTTGCATGTTTGCTTATTCTTCTTTAGTCAAAGAACGTTCACAGAGAAGTAGTTTGGTAGTTGTAGATAACAAACTCAGGAGCTGTACGTGCCGGATTTCACAGATATGATTATATTCTCAATAAAAGTAGGTAGCTTGTAGAATATTGTATGCTTTATCTTCTTCCAACTAGGAAATAGTACGTGATTTATTTTTTTAGAGTGAAGTGGTATTCCCTATTTAAGGATTTATTGCACTTGAGAGTCCTTAGTAAATGAATTACTTTTTGGACTAAACATATGGCTTTCTCTGAGGCTAAGGAGTGTTGTTCTATGTGTGAGTGCATGAAAGCATCAGTATGTGCCAGCTTGGCAGTGCATTATAGCCTTATGAAGGCAATGCCCCTTATACATCCTGTGGTGTGAAAATATTTATTTAATACTATTAAAACAGATAATTTATTAATGGGGGTAGATGAACTTGTCCTGCACAGCTGTTACTAAATGGGAACAGAATAGAAAACCAGATTATAATAAATGCTCATCTAATAAATCAAGAAAGCTACCAGTTGAGACACTGCCAACCTGACCTGCTCGGGCTGGGATCAGCATATCCAGGGGCTAAGGCCTGGGCTAGAAGTTTAAAAAAAAGTGTCTCTGTGCTGAACTCTGCCAGGAGATGCTAAAATGTCTCTTTTTGTTGTTTCTTTTCTCTGTGTAGCTGGAACAGAAGCTCTAATTCTCCATACAGTACCTAGAGCAGCAAATTGGTGGACTCAACTGGATATGTTGGTGCTCTGAGATAATACTCGAATGTGCTTCAGAAGCCACCCCTAAGACCTGCTTTCCTTTCAAATGCAATATACAGCTTCCACAGTTCTACTTTTTCAGTGTGTTAAGGTTGAATTCCAGTTTTCTGTTAAACTAATCAGGCTCGCTTTTCTTATAAGCTTTTGTTGTTGTTGGTCATTATGAGGTAAAACAAACAACAAAAACAGAATTCAACTCAGGAAATTTCTAATGAAAGGAGCAGTAGACTTGTTTTTAAATATTCTTAACACAGTGAATATAAGGAGAACAAAATGAAATATTTGGTAAATGAAGAAGTAGGAAGACTAACTAGTCTGGCTAGTCTCTAAATTACAGTTCACCCTAACATAGTAATTGCTGTAGGTACTGAAAGCAGCTGGAATAAACAGGTGAAAGTCATTTTACCTCAAGGAGATGAGTATTTGTAAATGAACGTTGCAAGACTATGTAGAAAACTTAGTGAAGAGAAACACGGTAAAATGCATTCTATAAATAATAGTATGGGGGAAAAATATCACTTTTAAGCAGCTTTGTATGCCTTACTCTTGTTTTGACTAGCAAAGATTATGAAGATGCAAATTGAGTATTTGTATACTTGGAAAAGAACTTGTAGCAATTTGAGGAGCTTTTATTGCATTGATTATTTTGTAGGAAAGTAATTAAAATAGTTTCTGGAACTGCAATTTATTTAGATATTTATGTGTATTTTAACAAATGTGTCTTTTCAGTTGCAATTACTAGAAATCTAAACAGAGAAATTAAATGTTGTCTTACCACAGAGTCGTCCTAATTTTAAAATGTTATCCATAAGCTTCTCCATTCCCAGTTTTTCTAGTGAAGATGGGTAGAAATAATTCAGTTGCTTGAAGAAATGGGAAGAACGTGTGCTTTCCCAAAGGCAGGTGTGGGCTGTTAGGGGCTGGTGGTTGCAAGTTCACCTGGTGCATGAGAAGCTGCGAGTGAAATGGACCCATCTGTTTTCATTGTCCAAGCTAACAGGAAAGGAAAAGTAAGGCTAGATAGCAAAAAATATATTGGATTTCTTTCAGCTTAAATTATCATGGTGCTGCTGCTAATGTAAGTAAGGACAGTGGTTTCAATTTTCAAGAGTCCTGTAGTCCTGCTTCTATAGTGCCTTTTCAGTAGAATTTAAACTTTAAAGGCCAGATTTTTAAGGGCAGCTCTATCCTATTGGATACGGTATGAATCAATGATTTAGTATTTTGGGAGTGGGGACTTACATTTCCAAGATACTTAGATGCTTTCTGAAATGACGTTGAATCTTCTAATCCAGTCTTGATTTAAAAGCCTGTCTAATAATCCCACGTTGAAGAAACCAGTGTCCAGCAGCATAGGTTCACCATGCAGGTCTTCTGTTTCTGCCTCCTGTCCTGAGCAGAATTCTGCATCTAGAAGAAAGTTGCATGAAGTTCTATATCTGTTGAAGTTCATAGTAGTAATTAACATAAATGCATGAAATGCTTGAGTAAAAGTGCTTTTCCCATTGCTTGCACAATGGGAAAAGAAAACAGGTTGTTGCCCCACAGCAGAATCGTGCTGGGGGTTGTTGCATCCAAGACCTCTGGTGCAACACAGAATAGATGACGCAGTCTTCTTGTGTGACCTATGGCATTGCTGTATATGGGTTCTTGAGTTCATGATGGCAGCTGTTCATGATCATGATTAGTCCTGTTTCAGCTTAGCTCAGTTGTACGGCTCCATAGAAACAGGTGTACATAAGCTATCTCCTTATGAACGCTATGGTGTTGCAAAATACAAACCTGGAATTTCATAGAACAGCAAGGGAAACATAGCAAACGTTTTAATATGTTCAGAGCTTAAGAGTAAATGGCAATATTTCTGTGTTTGCTTGAGCACTTCTCCAATAGTTATTTGGGTTAAGTTTACTTGGGTTCGGAGACCTTTTTGGTTTTATATTGCTGTACATTGTATGGGGTTTAAATATGTTGTTGTTTAGAGCTAGATGGTGGCAAATGTGTAGAAATGTTGTGAAAGAAATATGAAATGAAAACAAAATATAAATTCTATCATGATTGCTACATGTTTTTGTTACACAAAAACAGGAGGTGATGCACAACATCTTAATTATAAAGTTTTGCTTTGGTTCTTAATATGAATGATATTGTTGGTTCATGAAAACTGGGCTCTGCCTATGATGCTTTATCTATCATGAAGCTGGGGTGTCTGCCTAGTTAAAAATTACCTCTTCTACTAGGCCATTTTTTGTACAGATGGCATAAAACTGAAGAACGATTTGACAGGACAAAGGTGAAGCAGAAAATGATATTTAAAAGCCAGGGCTACCTCTAGCAAAGCTTCTGTGTTTCCTCCTTTCCTGCAGTGATTTTCTGATTAGTTCTATGTCAACAATCTCCTTTACCTCACTCATTCGTGTAGACCTTTGCTCAAATACCCATGTTAAGTAATTCTAATTTATTATGATAAGCTATATGCACTTAGCAGTTCAGCAGAGTGCTTGTCACTTTGCTTTAGATCATCTCACATGTGATGCGGCCTAACCAATTCTGACAGCGGAGAGAGTTCAACTGCAAGGTAGAGTTTTAAAGTTATTTACAGTGCTGGAAGGCCTGTCTGCGTACAGTGTCCACTGATCGGGTCTAAATCTAGGGAGCTGTCTTCTGGTTCTGCCGCTTTCTCTAATGGCCATTAATAATAGCTGTTCTAGTCACCCTTCTGACTGAAAATCTATCTGGAGCTGTTACATCTCATGAGGCAGATCAAAATTGACATTTTTTTATTGATGTGACTGGTTTCTGCTGAATACTTGGGGACAAATAAAAGTAACTGAACTCAAAAAGAAGGGGAAAGGTCATTTGTTTGGTGGAATTACCAGCCAACTGACAGCTGTAGTTAAACAAGTAATCCTTTAAAAATACAATTTTACTTTGAAAAATGAAGAATTAAAATGAGCTTTTTAATTATCAATTGCTTTAATATATCACATTTATATTCTTGAATATAAAAATCATTTAATGATTCACTTTATTAAACGAATCCATGATGCAGACAAATCTCACTAAATACTAATACTACATTCACCAGGGAAGAAATAAGAGTCTTAAAAGTAGAAAAACTGCACATTTTAAAATCTACACATTTAGAATCATAGAATCATTAGGTTGGAAAAGACCTCTAAGATCATCAAGTCCAAGTTAATGTAGCACTGCCAAGTGTACCACTAAGCCATGTCCCTACGCACCACATCTACACGTCTTTTGAATACCTCCAGGGATGGTGACTCAGCCACTTCTCTGGTGTCTTAAGAAAATGAATGATCTTTGTTTGCTGTTGCTGTTTCCTAGCTATTTTAAAATCAATATATGTATGCAATATAGAAGATATTTAATATTTAATATATTAAATATTAATTTAATATTTAAATCTGATCATCCTGTTCTGATTTCCAGTTGGGGCAGGGGGAAGGTGAGCAACCATTAAGCGCAAAATGTGGCTATGGAAGATGCCCAGTTGAGTTCCTGATGAAGGAAGCTTATTTGACAACACCGGCAATACTGATACAAGTTCCAGTAGTGGAGGAGAAGTGTTTATTTCATTTGAGTTAATGTGATTTTATGGAGGACATCCTATTAAAGAACCCTGGATTTAATTTTTTTAATTAGATTACATTTAGTTGATAGTTAACTCCATGGCTGTAATATACTTAGCCTTCTGTAATGCATATGACTTACTATCACCCGACATTCTGATTAGTTGTATACAATATTAATAAGGTACACATCAAGTGGATTAAAAACTGGCTAACTGACAGAAGTAGTTGTCAGGAACAAGTCATTTTCTAATGCGTGGGCTTTTGCTTTTTTGCCCAACAAACAGGGTTACAGGGGAGTTGGTTTTAAATCTGATGGTGTTTGAATGATCAGAGGTAATTTCTAGATCCCAGTAAATCATATAGATGTAGGCTATCAAAATTATGGGAAGGTTAAAGCTGTAAGATCTGTATCATTTGATCAGCTGAGCTTATTAACACAAAATGTTTTTAATTATAGACAAGAGAGAGGTCATAAGTTATAGAAGAAAGAATTTAGATGAAAGCTACAGAACACTGGACTTGTGATCTGGAAATAATTCAGAAATGAGAGCTTGCAAACAACTGAACATATCCTCTGTATAGTGAAATTCTCTCAAAGAGCTAATGAGATTTTTACATATGCATCAGAACAAAGGCTTGAAAGGCTCAGGGAATGAATCTAGTCCAAGGTAACTTTTTTGAATTCTCTCTATATACTACCTCTGTGTCTGATGTCTGTGTAAAAAGTAGTATTGTAATGTCAGCTCCATTTTGAAAAGGATGCAAAGTGAACAGTTTTTTCTTGAGAAATAAGAGTGCCTATACACGCAACTATGCAAGTATAGTCATTTGGTAAATGCTATAAAGTGCCTCCTTTAAAGTCAATCCTTTAAAGAGTGTCTTGTGTTTACCTTCAGCAAGGTTTAAGTGATCTGAACAATGTACATGTACTGCTGGGGGCTACTTGTGCACCTAAACAAGAAGCCCCTACATGCTTGTTGGCTGTATGGTGAAGCTGGACAAATTCACAGAGAAGCTGTGGTAAGAAACAAGGGAAATGGTGAATTCTACCTGTTTAGGAAATCAGTAGAAAACCAGCTTATTTTGGCAAACACTTTCCTAAGTAAGGGCCTGTGGAAGTTAAGCGTAAGTTCAGAGAAACTCCAGTGCCCACGTGTGCTCGCTCCTCCTGTGAGGAGAACTCACAGCCGTGCTGTCTGCTTCTTGCCTCTTGCTCAATCTTCTGCTCGTGATTTGGGAAAGATGTGGTTGCTTCTCCTTGTTGGCGATCCCTGAGCTCTGTCTGTCCCTAGTCACCCTCTGCAGGCCTTGCTGGCATCCCATGGGTGCGTGGGATCGGGGTGCCCATACTGGCAAGATGGCTACGCTGTCGTGCTCAGCTCCCAGCTCTCCTGGGCCAGGCCTCACTGCTCCCTGCTGCACCTTCATCTTCAGCAACACGTCCCGCTCTTCTAATGTCCTCCCTGGTCTTGGCTCTGTCTGGCACTCAAGGTATGCACTAGATTGTTTTGCCTTGTGTTTGTGGAGACTGTTTTTGAATCTGATGGTAAGCGGGGCTGTTCCTGTAACCTGTATGTGGAGGTTTTGGCGCTGGTCTCATCTGATCCTGTCAGCAAGGAATGGCAGATAAAACCTGTGTTTCTGTTTATATCTCATAAGCTTAGTGGAAAAGGGTTACCTCTCTCCAGAGGGAGGTAAAGAGTATAATATATTAGTAAAAGGATAATTGCCATCTGAATGAGGAAGGATTTAAAACACTTTTTATATTCCTGTCAGAACCAGTGCCCATAGCTGGTAGGCATTCAGGGCCGTCTGTTGGAGCTGCTCAAATCCCTGTTGCAGAGATTTGCAAGGCAAGAAATAAGCGTTGAGAATTTCTATAGATCAAACCATGGCTGCTTGGACATGACACTGCACTCTGGGGCGTGCTTTAAGGCAGTGTGACTATGTAGATTTTTTCCGCTGTCTTCAGGGCTGTGGTTGCTTGTTAGTTTTACACCATCAGGGAGCACAATAGACCTTGTGGGGCTAGTCTTGGAGTTGTTGTCCTGCACGTACTGCCTCCATGTTGCCCTGTTTTCCTGCTTGCCTTCATCTTTCTTCAGGGAGAAGGAGACGTGTTTGGTGGGTAATAAATCTTCTATAGGAGGAGAATAGATGATGCCATTTTGGTCCAAAAGCATGACTGTGCCTCCAAGCAGATACAGCCTTGTTGTGCAGTTTCACATCTTGACACAAGCAGTTTCAAGCCCAACATATATATGCAGCATGAGGACAAAACGTTTTCTTTTTTTTCGGACAGATCCAAAAATTGCACTGTTGGCCAAGTAGTGGAATTTGTTTTATTTACTGCTAGTGGAGGCTCTGCAATGCCAGGAGTGGAGTAACTGAAACATCCTCAGAGTTTTAGACATGCAGTAAAATGTTAACGCTTGTTTATAGTTGGTTGATGTCATCTTCCTAATCCGTATGGTTTTAATTCTTTTTGATAAAAGCAGTAGATCTGCAGAAACTGATGAGCAGTGAGCTGGGCAATTTTCTCTGTGTTGCTTATGAGCAGGTAAGTGGATTTGTCAAGCCTTGCATGACAGCTTAAATTGTTGAAAGTTCTGTTGAGGCTATAGTTTCTCTTGCTTTCACCTGAATGATGATTCCTACTTGGCAGTGTGGACCAAGGGAACCATGATCAGTATTATGGATTTGTGCTTCAGACTCAGTATGGAGGGAAGCAAGTGCTTCACAGCTCCTTTAGAATTACCTCTACTGAATGCATTCCATTTTATTCCCCATACCTGGTAACAGTAGTTGCTTTGAAAGTGGTATATAGGCCGAGAGTTCGCAGGAGCTGGAATTAGTTAACGTGGTTTTGAAACTATATTCTCATGAATTCAGCTTTGTAAAGTTCTCCCTGAATGAGCAGAAAAAGAGGTATGTTGGAGTTTCCAGGGGAGTTTGCAGGGGAACGTAGCCGCCTCTGTCCCTTGAAAAAGCTTTCTGTTTCTGTTCTACCAGACCAACTTGAATTTAGCTTCCTAGTCTGTTGGGACAGAAGGTTATTGGAGGCTCAACAGATTAATCTGGACACTTCTAGTCATATAATGTTAAAGTGTTGATACATGTTTTCTTTACTCTGAGTCTTTTTCAAAGACTTATAAGTCCTCTCTAGATTTTTATAACAGATACTTCATAGCCCCAAGAGTAGATCCTTGGAGTCATCTATCTCAGGCTTGGCTCTCAAAAGAGTAATTCCACTGGATTGAAGAGGCAAGTGTTTGAAATTCAGGAGACTATAAAATTGATTCTTCCATAAAGAAGTAATTTGTGGTAAATGGTGTAGTCCTCTGGGCAGCTATTCACTCACTTTATATGACCAGGACCCTTGAAACATGGACAGAAAGATTAGAGAAGGACATCTATGATCTGTCATTTATCTGCACAAGCCAGGAAAACTTTGGTTTTCTTTGACGACGTAGTATCTGAGAACAGACCCAACCAAACACGTCATCTTACTCTAGGATGCTGGGAGGCAGTGGGTTGCTGTTGATTTCTTGGTCTACAAAGGAAACTGCAATTTGAAGAAAAGTTCAGTAATACTCTGGAGTTAATTAGATGGAATATAGGTTTTCAATGTTTAGTTGCATTGTTTCTGCTAGTGAAGCAGCAAGGTGGTGTGCTACTCCAGAAAGTGTATGGGACAGCCAGGAGGTGTTTCAGGGTTCTGCGTTCTGGGAACTAAAACTAACTGGCATGAGTCTTGCAAAGTATCCTCTGCAGCAAATGAGAATCTTCTCCCTTTCTACGTTACCGGTGTGCTAGGCTTACCCAGAGTGAAAGCAGGTATGCAGCTGGCATTTGTGTGCTCTGTTCTTGCTTTAGTAGCAAGCCTTTTAGAGAAGGAAGTCAACACTTACTGTCCAGAACTGCATCTTCAAGCAATAGTGCTTACTATAGTTAGCATTTAAATACACCAGGAAACTAAATTGTAAATAAGACAAGGAGTTGCTTTCTGCTCTCCATATATCTATATCTATCATAATGTTATTTCTATTTCTGGTATTGGCCTTATTGCTGTCCTTCCTGAGCACTTCTCTAACAGCTAGAATATTTCTTCTAGAATATTTCTCATTTAATATGATTGTACATGCTGTCATTAAATATATATGTTCATGGCTGCATACTGGGAGGCACTATAAGAAACAGTAAGAACAGCATCCTGGTTAGGACGACAGGTGATATGAAGTGTTGGAACAGCAATTGTATGCTATATGTAATAAAATTGAGAGTGTTTTTTCTTCAGGGTATGTCTATTGTAATCTTTTAAAAAGTAAGGAGTGTTTTTGATAAACCTTGGTAGAGCACATTGCCACAACAGCATTTATTCCTCACATCTGTTAACTATGAATACTTAAATATTCAAAATGACCTTTCCAGGCATGTTCTTTTGAAGAGATAGTTATATATTCTTCACAGTAATCTGTTGTTTCTGTTATTTATTGGGATATAAATGTGCAGTGCATTTTTTAAAGAAGTAAAATGTAGTCCCTGCTGCCAAGAGTTTGATCTATAAACAGGAATAGACAAAAAGGAAATGAGAGGATACATATAAATCAAACTAAGCAGCACGTTAAGTCTTGTGCATTTTAATATCCTTACGTTCAATGACCTCATCATAGGTGCCTGTGATGTGAAAACATAGTACTATCAACATTTGTTAATGTAAAAACTTGAAAAAAAAACAACAATTTCATTAATTTACCCAAACAGTAGAAATCAGCTTATGAAAATTAAATTTAATATGTCTGAGCCAGTAAAAATAAACTAATGTGTATTTTTGGATTATTTGTAAAATACAATTTAATGGGTAAATTAACCAGGTTTCTTCTATAAGCTTATTAAGTTTCCTCATGCCAGATTCAGATCACTGAAAGCAGTGAAACCCTAAGGCTGAATTTACTCTGTGAAACTACTACTTGGAACATGCAGAGTTTAGAAACATATTTAATAGCTGTAATTTATTGAATGTTAGGTTGTCTCAGCAAAAAATACCTATTGTAATAACATGCAATTTTGAAGGCTGGATTACTACAGGATATTGAGTGTTCCTGACCAACTATCTGTACACTCCATTATTCAGAAGGAAATAATTTGTTCCGTATTTGCATTAAAAACTGAATTAGTCATAGCAAAGAACAGTTTAACTTCCATCATTTTCACATCTCAGCCTCCCATTAATGCAGACAAGAAGGAGCTGGCTGTCATGATCACATTGTGATATTTAGGGCAACGAAGCTGGTGAGGGGTCTGGAGAACAAGTCTTATGAGGAGCGGCTGAGGGAGCTGGGGTTGTTTAGCCTCGAGAAGAGGAGGCTCAGGGGAGACCTCGTCGCTCTCTATAGGTACCTTAAAGGAGGCTGTAGAGAGGTGGGGGTTGGTCTATTCTCCCACGTGCCTGGTGACAGGACGAGGGGGAATGGGCTAAAGTTGCGCCAGGGGAGGTTTAGGTTGGATGTTAGGAAGAACTTCTTTACTGAAAGGGTTGTTAGGCATTGGAATGGGCTGCCCAGGGAGGTGGTGGAGTCGCCATCCCTGGAGGTCTTTAAAAGACGTTTAGATGTAGCCCTTAGTGATATGGTTTAGTGGAGTACTTGTTAGTGTTAGGGCAGAGGTTGGACTAGGTGATCTTGGAGGTCTCTTCCAACCTAGACGATTCTGTGATACCGCCCTTCCCTCCCAGATGGAGGAAAAGGGATACCCTAAGTAAATGAAGCTGGTGGCACCTGCAGTAATTAGAGCATCTCTTGGCTCATGTTGTTTCCTAAAACCAGAAGAGGAGAGAAGTAGGAAGATCTGTACGGATGTCACCTTATATTTTTTTCCTTATCTAGCAGGTTTTAAGTAGCCTTGTGTTTTGAGTTCACAAATCGTGAAGACATACAAGTTTAATAATAAGGATGAAGTATTTATCTTTATTATGGTCAGTTACGGCTAATCTCCTTTTAGAGTTTTAACAGGGATTTATAGGGATTCATTTGAGTTTTAGGATTGGAGATAATTAAGTAAGTACCTTTCTTCTGCAAAGAAGGAATGGAGAGAATTGGCTCAAAGCTAAAACAAGATTCCTGTACTAGTGCATATATTAAACTTCCCTTTATTTGGTTGTCACCCCAATAGGAATGATTAGTGGGTTGTAAAGAAAGAAAATGTATTGCATTACATCTATTAAAGCATGTTTTATATGTAACAGTAATTAAAATATAATTGAAATCATGAGTTCTTCTAATTATTGGCTTTACATAATGCATAGTTAAAGAGTGAGCATCTATAAATGTGTCCTTTTTACACATCCAGAAATGGTTTGCTGGCAGCATTTTAATTAAAGATGGATTAGTTAAAATGCAGTTTAATCATTCTGTCATCAAAGGATTTAGACCTCATTAATTAGCTGTTGATAAATAGGTTTAAACTACAAAAAATTAATTTGAAATATGCCAGTTGAGATCTAGAATTATTAGAGTTGGAAATGGAGCAATGAGACTAAGAAAATTTCATGCCATCTCTTTCTGTAATATTAGATTAAGTATGAAATTCAGACCACTGCAGAAGTTGGTTTTGCATTGTTACATTGTTATTGTTATAATGTGCATGGCTACGCACGGACTTCAGAGTTGTTGAAGAAATGAAAAGGAGACCCTTCTTAATGATCATTGCTTTGCAGCATGGTAGTGGGGATCTGTTCTCCATTTATGTTTGGTGAAGGTTCAAAACTCATTTAAAATTCCCTTCTGCTGTACAAAGAGATCACACTGCTGTGTTAGCTACCTAAACACAATGGATGGGGAGTTTCAGACTTGCAGGCAGGAGGGGGAGTCAACATACAGAAAGTGGTGTTAGCACAGTGTAGAATAACAAGGTTTCCACCTTGTGCTCTACTACTGTGATCTCCCTTGATACCAATATTGAACCACCCAACCAAAGGGCTGTTGAAGACTGTCTGTTACACTTGCTGTCGCAGTGGATTCCAGAATTGTATACGTAGTCTGTTACCTCTATCAGCTGCAGGGACAATTACTTTAATCAATTTAATTTCATTATTTGCAATGGTCTAATCATAGGTGCAGCCTTGGTGATATCACAGTCCTGCACTACTTCTTCTGTGGTTACCTAATGGTAGTTCTTTGACTCACTAGAGCTCTAATGAAATCCTTTGTAATACTAACTTGTATTATCTCTGTAACAGTCCCATTGCAGACTTGCCAACTATGGAAGAGACCTGTGTAGTACAAAGTTGGAGCAGGTTAAGCTGGTACAGGCTTTTTTTTTTTAAAAAAAAAAAAAAAAGAAAGAAAAAAGAAGAAGAAAGAAAAGAAAGGCATGTACACCTTTACTTGCAAGTTTTTCAGAATTAATGTTTAAATTTGTGCAGGTTGGTACTATGAATACCGTAATCAGCTTAATTTCTATCAAACAGTAACTGTAAGGATTTCAATAGTTGTCATAATATTTGAATCTATGTCAGCCATTTTTTATGCAGACAAGTCTCTTCTGACAAATGACAGATGCATTTTCCAAGTAGAGTTGAAAGAGTTTTGTGAAAATAATAATTTGACAACCATATTGAAGACTTTCTTAAAATGCTTCTTGAATGTAATTTTCAAGACTGACTTATTGAAAGGTGTGTTTACAGCACACTCCGGCAGCTGTCCTGTCTTTAGGGTACCTGTTCAGTTGTCTTGCCATGCTTCTGGAAAATAAGTAGTTGAGTATGGCGTTAAACATTTACGTAACTAACGTTTTCATGTGAATGTTGGTAATGAAATGGGTTAGCAGAACTTCTGTGATAGTACATAATTTGATGAATTTCTGGAGTGGGGTGGAGAAATGTCGCATCAGTGTGGACTTAGATGAAATACAAAGCAAGTAGAGGTAGGTATATGAATCTCTTAAAAACTACATTTTTAAAATGCTTGCCCTTTCGTCATATTAGAAAAAAAAAGTTGGATTTATACTCAAACAGAGCTGTTAGAAGAAACTCTTATCAATCTCTCTGGGGTGGCAAAAGGGAGATAGTTCACAGACGTTATTAAACTGCTGCTGTATCATAGCATCATGTTGTTTCTTTGCTTCCTGTCCAAAAATCTATTAATAAATTTTAGGTTTGCAAAGTGATGGGAGAAAGCTTGCTTCATATGGAATAGTTAGCTTTTGTAATAAAAGGATGGCTGTGAAATTTAAAAACAAAGAAAATGTCTGAGAGAGAGAATATAATTCCAGTTTTTCTAAAATCACCAACCTGTGTAGTTTCTTCAAAAAAGCTGAAGTATCAATTAATGTCATATAATTTCCTCAATTATTCTCTAAGTAAGACAGGTAATTTGTAATTCCCAATTATACAATTAAAATGCTAATTACCCCTCACCTAAACTCTCTGTTCTTGAACTGAGATTATCAATTACCTTCAATCATTGCAAATCATATATGACATTTGTGACAGTGCTGGGGTTTGTATTATTTATGGACTTCCTGTTTAATGTGTCTCTGGTTTCCAGGTAGCACTAATGGCTGGTGAAATGCCTCTGCCTTAGTGGGCTTCCTTTCCTGAAGGAATGCCATCCCTTCTGATCTGTGTCATTTTGTATGCCTAAAATATATCTGCATTTGGGGGTAATCTTGCCCTCTGTTCCTACAGAGTTCTGGCTTGTCATCCATTTCAGTAGAAAGAAGTAGCACATTTAGAAATACCAGCAAGAATTTTTGATTACCAAGGTGAGACCATTCACTTCTATGCTGCTTCTACACAGCTTTTCCTTATTTCATAATAGATGTTCTGCACTGTAGTTACATTAATATTCTACCAGTTCCATGTCGTACCTGCTTACTAAAGTAACAGTTCTTCTGTCCCCGCTGAACTCATATAACATTTTTCTCTTCTAAGCACCTATTACTATCTCGAGTTTGCTGAAAATAAATAAAAATAACTTAGATGAAGAAAACATACAAAAAATGACAATGGAGTCTAGATGTTGGAATTCGGAACGATCAGCATTTTTCAAAAAAATTCACATTATTTCTACTTGTGCATGGTACAAATTAGGGCAATAGTAAATTGTAATGCTTCAAAGTGTAGCTGATTTCAGTACTTCTGGCTAATAATAAGCTTCAACAGCTCCACTCCATGGCAAAACAGCCCAGCCAACGATTTGAATTTCAAAAAAAAATCATCAGAAGTAGCATAAATAGTTAGGTTTTAGAAGTCAGTGCAGAGAAGTATTTTTTTTTCCTGTTGTTTATGGACAGTAAGTTCAATTCTAAGCAATTTCCAGTCATATAGACCACTTAGATAATAATATTGCCTTTGTAAAATCTTTAATGACGTTGTCTCTGAGATGTAGAAGAAACCTCAGAGTGCTAATTTTGCTTAGTCAGATGAAAGTCTTTAATCCGCCATTTGCTCGCAAATAGTAACCTGTATTTCTTCTTCACGTCCCTTCTTCATTCTCTCACAATGAAGTTCTGACTTTTTTGCGTTGAAACAACCTTGGACACGTTTTGCAATATTGCAGTGTTGTGTTGTGAACTCTATGCAATTAGGATTAGATAAACTAAACCTTAAAGCATCTATTTGCCCATGGAAAATGAGTGACGTTACGAAAGTAGTATAACAAAGGGAAGTGCAATGTGTTTAAGAACCTTAACTGTGTCTAGTGTGGGACTAAACAAAGCATTGCTTACCTTGAGCACATACCCACTGATCAGCTGCTACCCCATATAATGGACACTTCCTCTTTCTGTGTGTGCAGTTAATTCTTCCAGCCTAGTTTGGTGCTAGGTAGAAATACTTCAGGTATCGTGAACAAATTGTTTCAAGTGTGGCTTAGCAATTGCATGTTATTTGGGCTTTACAGCTTCTTTGTATGAAGGTACTTATATGTCTAAATGATCAAAAGAATTGCTGTCAGTCCTGGTGTAATTAGAACAGCTTCAGAAGTTTTGGCCTTTCATGAATTCTTTAAAAAAGCTTTGTTTTTTAGCCTGTCTCATGGCTATTCTTGATATTGACACTGTACAAAAGCATAAGGGCACAATATAGTTGTAATTCAAAAGTAATTCAGTTCACAGATAACTAATAGATATTCACCTGTGTCTTGCAACTGTACTCATATAAAAAAAATACAGAAAATCCTCTGAGTTCTGTACCAAATTCCCTTAAGCTGCTGTGGTTTCAATTCATAGTTCAAAACCACCTGCTTGCATTTCAAGGCAAGTCTCAAGGGCTATGTTGAAAGAATAATATTCTTGAAGTGTGTAAAGGTTTCTTTTTATTAGGAAGCAACTTTCTCAAAGGTTCGCTGAGGAAATTATTGTGGATCTGAAACATTCTCAAACCAGTGAGTGATCACTTGTGGAAAAAAAAAATATAAATAAATGTATTTTCAGTACAAACATCTTAATGAGGTACTGACCCAAGAGCGTCCTTGACTCTTCTGTGTATTGTATGCTTCACAAGGAAAGTTATGACAGCCGATCTCTCTGATAGTCTAAAAAAAAAAAAACCAACTAGTTTCTGAGCTACCAGTATCCAGTAGGTGTTCTTGAAGTGGCTCCAGTGTCTGGAAATAATGAGCAGGGTTATTTAGAGGTTTTGGTCATCTGTCATAGGAAATGTTTGAATGAAGAACTGTTCCTCTACTCCAAAGAGCTCACCTTGTTCTGCAGCACCTCTCTGTAGTTACCAGGGATGCATAGCTTGGGAAGCAGGAGCATCATGACATGCCACTGAGGCATGCATTGGGCAATTTGGGTGTTTTGTTGGATATTCTCACCACTTTCTGTTCCTTCTCTTTCTTTTTCTTCATACTTAATGCATTCCCTGCAATTACAGTTTTTACCTCTTTTGCAGCACACAGACCACATTACTTAATTGGATTTTTATTTAGAAGTTGAAGCTTCCTGATCTAGAATTATCTTGGTTTTGGAAGTGAATAGTTGAGAAGTATAAAACGTGGTGGTCTGAATATTTGTTGTGACTGAGAAGAGCCAACAACAGGAATGCAGATTAGACATTACTTATTTACTTCTTTGGGGAAATAAAAATCACACTTGGCGGAGTATATGTGAATATGTTTTATTTTAGTGATGAGGAATATCTGGAAATAAGAAGTGTGAGGGAAGTCGTTATAGATTGTTACTGTCCCTCCTGCCTTAAATGCCTTTGTTCCATGAATCTATTCAAGTTAGGAAAACTGTTAACATTAAACTTCTTTATTGGATTCAGTTTGCATTCCTGGCACAGGTCTGGTTGGAGCTGTCAGAACGCATTAGACAGCAGCAGAAACTGGACTGTAGATGATCTTACGACACAAGCATCATTGGTCAGAGTGGTTCGTGTAATTTGTCAGAAAGATTGTAGCAGATTTTACTTCAATGGCTTTTTAGGAGGATCGGTGAAAGTGATTTTTCAAGCATTTTGGAGGTTTGTTTGGATGTATGCAATATTCCTTAACATCTCAAAAATGCTTTTCTCTTACTTCTAATGATGATGAACCCATGTTGTCAAGACTTGGCAGAGCAGTGGGGATAAAATGAAAATGTACCTCAGCAAATTTGCAAGTGTTGGGGGGCAAGAGTGCTCATGTGAGATACACTTGAGTAAATGAGGGGTGGTTCGCTCTTCTTTAAATTAATGGGGAAAAAAAACCACAGACACACAGTTTTTTTGAAACTTTAAACTCCATTAAAAATACTGTCAATCAGTTAAAGATTATGGTATTTTTTTGTATCAAAACTGGGATGTACTCCTACATTTAAAAAGAAAAAGGGAAAAAATATTGTTTCAAAGCAATGAAAAGAACATGCCATGTCAAACAAATCGATGTGCGTTCAAAAGGTAACATCTGACATGCAAGTACACCAATGGCTGATCTGTATACATGAGTGAGATAGTATGTGTATGATAAGTAATATGTACAGCCTCCGGGGAAATACTGCATAAAACATGACAGAAAAGCTTTGAAACACATGAAAGAAGGAGAAAAGAAAGAGGTCCTTAACTCTTGTATCTGTGTTGGCTGCTTTAAAAACTCATGGCAAAGCATCCAGCACCAACATAAAACTGCCTAAACATACATGTATCCTCCAATCAGATAGACCAAGCAAAGTTCAAGGTGCAGTATTTGCAATATATGTGGAGCACCAGCTGAAAAGATATGCTATCCAACTGTTTCAGACTTTCACTTTTGTATTGGATTCTTTGATAAAGATTCTCATAGCATGTAGACAGTGAAATCCTGGTGTAATGAAGTTTAGCGGCAGGATCTGCACTGACTTCAGTGGAATGAGGATTTTAACTACAAAGTACTGGCAGCTTCTATAATTCTGCATCTGTGCTTCTTTTAGCTTTGAAAAGCCAACATTTACCATCAAAGGGATATGCGATCCTTCACTTATCTTGGACATGTTATACAAGGATGTTAGCTGTCTCTGATAGCACTGATGAATTTCTTGCCAGCTGCTTGAACATGTGTCTGATGAGTCATAGCCTGAAAAAGTAAATTCATGGCAGTGTGAGTAGTTTTACTACATGTAGCAGAAGACTCGTTACCTGGCAAAGTTACACTGTCTTCAGCTCAATCACATAAACAACTACAACTACTCACTCTTAAAAGAAAGTCCATAATGTTTGATGAAACAGGCAGGTTTACTTTTTTTAGAAATCGGAAATAAAGTTCAGGCAACAGCTGGATTATATGAAGCCTGTCTTAATTTATTTACTACTTTTTACTGCTAATTGGGAGTACTGCAAAAGGTGACTACTGTTACTCTACTGCACAGCTTCATATAAATTCCAGCCATGAATATGTGATCAGTTGTCATATGGAAAAATAAACACTCCTATCCCTGCATCAGAGATGATGGAAGGATGTTTACAACCTTCATTATTTCATTTTTAAAGCTCTTTAGAATGTTACTGAAAGTTGCTGTCTAGAGGAGATAGTTTATCCAATCATTTAGTGTGAAAGGTCTATAAATACGCTAAAAGTTACTTCCTAGAACATAACTATACATATATAACAGTATAATATGTTATTTTGCAAAATGTTTGTGCATAGTATCATGTTGTGTAGAATAAACCTTGTCTGCAAGTGTGCTAGGAAGGAGCAGACCTGTAACTTCACCTCCATATGACATGTCTGTTTGGTGAAGAACTGTCTGCACCACAGCAAATGATGATTTAGATGATACATTTCATTAGCCAAATTTATTTCTCTCTCTGCTATGCTCTCACTGTGTCAGAGTTTATTCTTAGGTCCTCTGTCATTTGACCTACTCTTTGCAGTTACTGGCTTCTGGGGCAATGAAAAATCAGTATTTCTGACTTGTAAAACCAAAACATTTTGAGCAGAAATCTTGTAAAATGCGTCTGCCTATACATATGCCCTTAAATGTAGACTTCTATTTTTCCATGTGTGATATATTTCTATGTTTTGTTTCGTTTCTCTTTAAATACTGTCATTTTATGTAATTCTAAAATCTGGTTTGGACTTACAAGCATATAATGTCTTTAATATCCTTCAAAGAACTTGAATTGTGTTCTGTGGATTGCTTCTGCAGAAGGACAAAATCACAACATCTCTATTCTTTGAAAAGCACCATTATCACTCTGTGTTAATGAAATGATTTCAGTATTACAACAAATGAGTTTTTGAAATCCATTCAGTATTAAAGGGAATTGGATTGTAATTAGAGCATATTTCAAAAAGAATAAAAGAATCCATGATATGCTCTTAGCTCTTAAAGCACCTAATCCTATATTAATTGTGCTCTGGGCACATCTGCCCTTATGTGAAGGGGACTTTGACAGTAAGGATGAAAATATTTCAGTGCTTTTGAGGCCAAACAGCTCCTCCAACAGGATGTCATTGCAACAGGAGTAATGTTCAAGAGCATGCGGCTGCTCTGCTTCCCTTCTCCATCCCTTGTGTATTGCAGTGTTCTTTGTAGGTTGTCAGGGACTTCAGCTAATGTTATCTTGTGGAGTGGGATCTGTGTTGAATTTTTTTTTTTTCCCCTTGTTTGGTCAGGGGAAGATCACAGATTTGCACAACACAGCTGTACTGAAGCAAGACTTGTCCTCCCTGTTTTGTGGTGGTTTTGAATATATTGAATATATTATTAATTACTATCTTTCTTTCTTTGCAGCCTTTTCCAGCACTATTGCTATACTCGAGGTGGCATGCGCCATACTTCCTACACTTGCATCTGTGGCAGGTAAGTCGATGGTTTATACCGAGCTATTGCAATGTTTATTGTCTGTTTCCCACTGGATATTTGTAAAATTGTTCCTTTTTGGCATATGATGTGTTTGTGAGTGCCAACAGAGTGAGTTTTGAACTGTTTCCTCTGGAAAAGCAAAGGGAAGGTGGCAAGTGTTGTGTCTTAAAGAAATAACTCAGTTACAGATTCTGCTAGACTCAAGAGATTCCACAATGAGTGCTGTTGCTGCCAAGATTGCATTTATGCTCACATCTGTGCTGCAATTGGCTTTTTTATTAAACAGTGTTATGAAGAAGGGCTTTAGAGCTATTCTCTGTTGTTCACAAATACTTTCTTTGAAAAGTATTAGACCTTAAGTATTTCATACCGCTTTTGAACTTCTTTGAGAATGTTAGGGTGCACTAAAACTAAATTTCAGGGGTGAATTTTTGAAGTTTTTTATGCTCGCTCTCTCTTCTTGCTGAACAGCTGGTGTTGAAGCTGTTATATTTGAGAAAATAATATAAAAATTCTCCCTGCAATTGTAGAAATACACACTTTTAAGAATTTAAAAACATTTCAAAGAATTTCAAGAGATCAGTGTAGGGTATGTGTGAAGGACAGCTATTTACTGTATGCGGAGATTAATCTTATTTACTCACTGGAATAAATCTAGTCATACATATATATGACAGATGAGGCATACCTGTTGGTATATATGCTCCACTTGTGGATCTACTGCTATGCACAAGCATTTGCCTGAGTTCACATGGGTTTATTGTAAAACATAATTTTTAAGATAACGACTATAATATTATATTGATTTGGGGGTAATGAGGACAATTAGCATCTCTGCTTCTTTCTGCTGTTTACTCAACTGGTTATTTGTAAATGCAATTTTTCCAATTTATATGCAAAATTGCAGTATGAGCAGTTTTATGGCAAATTGTGCATCTAAATCGTTGGAAAAAGTTTCCTGTTTTAAGTACCATCATATAACTTGAGAATTAACGTGACACTGCAGTGAGACTTCACCTCTATGGTATTGTTACAGGCTGAGATGGTAAAGCTAAGTTGTCTCTGTGTACGGTTTTCCACAGCCATACGGGTTTCCCATTTACTTACAGCAAACCAGAACCTGGGCTGCAGGATCTGATCTGGGTGCAGAAGCTAGAAACAGGGATAATATAGCTAAACCTGTAGAAACCTTTTGCGACCTTGAAATGCCTTGAAATCCAAACAGTATCCTGATTTGCTGGGATATGGCAGGTTATTGTTATTTAGCTGGGAGATGGTGTTGTATCCTACCACTACTGTCAAAAGTGGAGATAGACTGGATTTAAAAACAAACAAACAAAACAAACAAACAAAAAAACAGTAAAAAGGCCTTTGTCAATAAATTGCTATATTCTGAATGATGCAGTAAGAATGAATAAAATTAACCATTTTAGGCTAGGACTTAATGAAATGAAAGTAGATCTATTTGATTAATTCAATTAGCATAATAATGGCAAAAGTAATAGGCATTTTTAATTACTATGAAAATGTCATTGTAAATACTACACTTAGCTACATTTGAGATTAAAAATAGCTTTTGCAATTAGGGTTTTTGAATAGTTATGTATTATTCTATTCATGCTGAGTTCTGTTGTTTTCCCAGCACTTAAAAGTGTGATATTTTGACAGGATCTTTCTTTTTAGGTACAGGCCTGATAATAATTTCCATAGAAGAGAAGCATGTTTTTAATTAAAATATGTTTGCTATTCAGTTTTTAAGAAAGATGCTCACTAAACCAGAAAACAAGAGTAATCAATACTGTATTTCAGGCAGAAATCACTTGGTACGCTTTGAGTGCATGCATTTATTGCTGTCTTGGTCCAGTGTTTGCACTCTTCAAGAGACAGTTACTGAATAGTTGGTGTGACCAAGTACGCTTTATGTATTCACTTCTATATATTCACTCTCCAATCAGTTAAGAATAATAACACACGTGTTAGTGTTACTATTGGTCATCACCTAGCTAGGTTAGTCCTGCAGTTAGCAATGCTTTCTAACGTTGTCAACTTGTAAGTGGTTTGAAGGGCAAACAGATGTCGTATAAGTGCAATTAAATAAGAATAGTAGTACTGGTAAATGTAATCGGATATATTTAATACTAATTTCCAAAGTGTTGACTTCATAGTAGTGTTTAAATGCTAATGAACTTTTCATTGCAGTGCCTTAGTGTACCAAATACCCATTTTTAGAGAGGAAAAGAAAGGTTAAGTTACACGCATGGTGCATCCTGTGACCCTACAATGGATGGCACCCACTGGTGACAAGGCACCAACATCTGTGCAACCACCACTGAGGCTGTGATCAGCTGCTACCTGATGTTGTGCCATCTTAGGTGTAGGTTCAGATCTTCTAGATAGATGTCTCTAGGCAGATTACAGCTCTCACCAGGTGATACCAGTGATTACAAATAATGCAGTCCAATAAAACATGTTTCGCTGTCTGAGGATCATCATAATTAAAGCTTTTTGGATAAGGTTAGGGTACTTACTGAATATGTTTTTCCTTTTTCAATCCAACTTTAAAAAATTTAATCTCTTAAATGAAAAAGTGGAGAGAAGGCTGTTAATGCTTCCCACTAGATTGGCTCTATTATTTAAAACCTGATGGAAATAGTTTGCTTGTTTAGTTCATGGTCTATTGGTTTTTCTTTAGATCTTAATGTAGAGCTAATAGCTGCACTTTTTCTTATGTTTGATACTCAATTTAATTCTGTTCTTAAAATATTGCTGACATTTTTCTTCTTTCTTTCTTCTGCTCCTTCGTTTTCAGAGCTTTCTGATTTAAAATGTATTTTGAGGCCTGTTTTTTCCTTCCCTAGCAATCTGAATCTCTTCCTCCCGTTTGCATTCTCAGTGGTGTTAATTTGCAGCTTTGCTGCTGCTTCACGTAATTCTTTCTGCAACAAACATGTCTGGCACCAGTTAGATGCAAATTATTAAAGGAATAAAAATAGATATGTAGAAAACTCTTGTAGTATTTTTCAGTTGGGCTGCCTGAAGGCAGGCACTGACATCCCCACGTGTGGTGGTTTTCAAAGGTGTGCTGGCCTCCAGGAAGGCAGCGGAGCTCCCCGTGGTCAGCACCTCCCCACAGCACCTCATTTGAAACCCCAGCTTTGACACTCTGACACGAGGCCTTTCAACCGTTACTCCTTGGAAAGAAAAGAAATAGCTTTTACAGGAAGGCTTGTTGGCTTTGCCAGTGCTGGGGGGGGGGGGAAAGGAGGGAGGTTGTTTTAATTGTTCTGAAGCCCCCTTGAAAGTCAGACAATCGTTACAAGCAATTCCTGGTTAGCTGCAACGTTTACCTTGTGGGTACACATCACTGCAGTGAAGTTTCTGTGGCCCTGCTCCTAAAGTGTCTTCCCTGCCTCCATCTTGAGGCGGAGGTAAAGGTGCTTCCCGTGAGGGAGGTCTGACGTGGCACCTCCCGGCAGCAGCAGGCCGGAGGTGGCCACACGGGTGCAGTAACCCAGGCCAACCCTGCCTTTCTGAGGTGAGAGCTCCCGCCTGCCCTCCTATGGGGCTTCAGTTTGAGCCGGGGACCAGTCATGGAGTGCACGCTGTGGGTTTCTTTTGGGTGACAAACAACTGGGGGAGCTTTCGGGAGCAGCTCTCTTGTGCCCCAGTTGCTAACGGGCGTTCAGTCCGTGGGGCCTGCCTAGAGCCAGCCTGAAGTAAACAGATCTCTCACCCCGATTGCCTCAGACAAAAACAGTGAAATGCATATGGTGTGGGTATCTGGTCTTCCACACCAGCTGCTTCTCTCTGTGGTACAATCCCATTTATGCTACAGAGCCAAGATTTGCATGAAAGATAGGGAGTTTCCAATGCCAAGAAAGATTGTGCTGCTTAATGCTTAAGTAACGGCAGAGAAAAACAGATTTTCATGCATCTTCTGTAACAGTTGGTGCCGAACCTTACAGAAATATTTTGTAAACTAAAACCTTTACGTTAAACTGTGTAAAGGAAATCCCTCATCTTTGTATTTGGAATGCCAATTGTTGAAAACATTCGTGCAGTGCTCATATTTGAATATATGACTTGTTTATGCAGCTGGTATGATATATAACACTGAGAGTGCCAGCATATGATGATAAGTAAACAAGTTATCTGCAAATATGTTAGCATGAAGTCATGCCCTTAAGCCTCATGATAATTTTTTTTTTAAGTTGATCGTAAATGCATGCATATGCTATCTGCTTCTATTCCTTTATCCCTATTTTTAGAAAGAGATAAAGAATAGTATATCTAGCTAAAATCCTGACAAGCTGCTGTGGAGCATGTGTGTGGATGACACGTAGGGGAATGTTTTATTTTTGTGTTTTTCCTTAAAAACCAAGCATGTGGATTCACAAACAGTGGCACACATAGC